>NC_081183.1:182267525-182614098 GCF_029867415.1 Vicia villosa
TTCGATTATTTAAAACAAAATCAACAACAATTTAGTGTATTTATTTTATTTTATTCAGGATAGATTTATTTTATTTTATTTTATTTTATTGATAACTCCCTGGTACTGGTTGGGAGAGGTTGCAGAGAAGTTTTATGTATTTACCGGTTTGTGTATTGTCCGCCTCTCTTGGAGAGGGGTGGGCCTATTTATAATTTCTTTCCGTTATGATATTATTCCTATGTTTCATGGCCATGCGCGAGCGCGAGGCATAGCAGGGCGAACCGCTTAAGTAGAGGCGTCTTAAGGTGGGCAGATCCATAGGTTTCGAAGAGTCGCGTATTTAATTTGTTTGTTTGTAATGCCTTCTCAGAAGTCGCTCCATACACTTAGGGCTTGCCACGTCTTCTGACAACGGTGGTTTCCAAGAAGACTTTTCGTGCCACCCTCATGATTACTTTTGTGGGAGAAGTTCTTCATTATTACCCTTAGTCAATCTAGGGATAGGGCCTTGTGCATGCTCCCAACGCTATATAAATCCCTTTCTTAGTTTCTTTTTACTTCTTCTCGACTGTTCTCGCTTCCGAACGTATCAAGACATTTTCACTTAATTTTCTTTTGTGCATTTAATTCTTTGTGTGTTTAGGTAAAATTTCTTATCTTGTCCCTATTCTTGATTTTTATTGTGCTCTCAAGCAATGGTCATTATTCGTGAGTGTGATGAGAGGGGTAATATGGTTGCCCTGCGAAGTTCTGCTGAAAGTTGTGAGTTCATGGGGCATTATATTCGCTCGTTTAACGCTGGGCAGTTCCCGTTGATTGGGATTTTATCAACGAGGAGCTCTGTGATGATTTCTTCAATTGCGACTTGTCCTCTGATTTTGACTCATCATCCTCTTCTTCAGGTTTGGATATCACCATGGTAGTTCCTCGCTCAACTTTTGATCCCTCAGTCTGGGTCCACGATTCTCAGTGGTAAAGTATGGGACCTATTAAGAACTCAAGCAAGGGGGCGACGTTCCTTACACTGGCGAGGAGACTGACGTCATTTTGGAACCTTGCGTCCCTGGCGAGAAGATCTGTACTTACCTCCCTCCTGGGTCTTCCCATAAGTGCTTTTATTGCTATGAGTGTATGTTGGGTACGCTTAGGGCAGGCATCCTGTTTACTAATTTTGAGGTTGATCTGTTGATGACACTGAACGTTGCTCCCACCCAACTTCTACCGAATAGTTAAGGGTTTGTAAGGGTGTTCGAGATTATCTGTGGTGCCTTGGGAATGGAGCCTACCTTAGGCATTTTCATCTCTTTTTATGACTCAAAAGGCGTAGGTGTAAAAGATGGATCTCACTGGCCAGATTGCCAGGGTGAAGTGCATTCTTCAAATTTATGAGTCGAAGTGCATTCTTCAAATTTTAAGAATTTTAAAGATAAATTTTGTCGAGTGATGGGTGGTGATAATTGTCGTAGGGTCTTATATAACGAATATGCCTAAAAGCGGTATCCTTTTTATTGGACGGCAGATCCTGTCCCGGTCAGGGGTTATGAACTCGACCGGCTGAGCGACATGGAGCGGGAGGTTGTTTAGACCTTTTGTTCCTTTGGGATGATGATGGTCCATAATATCTTGGACTATGAAGACGATTTGGTTAGACTCTGATGTTTCATGGGTAAGGGGAGCTTATATTTGCGTTTTATTTTTGTTGTTTTTATGTTATTACGGAAATGTTGTTGATCTCGTTTTTCCTTTTGCAGAGAGGATGTCAAACTTGAATATCAAGGAGAAGATGGAGTTGTTGGTGAAGGCGAGGGATTTAAGGGAGGATCGGGGGGTAGGGAAGAGTGACCTAGAGGGCATTTGTATCCAGGTGACAAACACTCTAAAGAAGAGAAAGGTCGGTGTCGAGGACGTCCATCAGCGGACTCCGGCTTCCACAGGTGATCATCAGACTCATCGACCTTCTCCAAAGAAAAGAAAAAATGTTTTGGGAAGGAAAATGTCACTAGATGCAAGAAAGAAACCCATGGAGAGGTCTGCCCAGGCAGCCTACAAACTTGAGCTGGAGTGTTTTGCATGGGGCGTCCTCATTTGATGGGCTTCATTTTTTGAATGATCACCTGAAGGTCGGGGGGACGTGAAGAAGGCCTAGTTAGTGGAGTCTTCGAGACTGAGTCACCATCTTATAACTCATCTAATGAAGGCTACGGTGCTTGGCGGGGCCATTTTTGAGAGGTCTCATTCCTTGGAAGAAGGCGAAGAATCGCTCAAGAAATAGGTGCGGGAATTGGTTGAAGATGTTGGATAAAAAAATATAGCATCACCCTTAGGGATTCGAATGAGCTTAACATCCCAACCCATGGCGCCTAGGGGGGCTTGCAAATCTCGCTTTATGCGCAGCCCCTGAGGGCTCATACTATAAGGAAATAAAGTTGTGCCCTCACTAACAGGAATTACTTTTATAACAGTGGTAAGCACTTGATCCAATAAGTGGTATCAGAGCATGGTCATGGGTTCGAATCCCCCCAACTGACATTGGAGGAAGATTATTGGATAAATAAATTCAGCATCACCCTTAGGGATTTGAATGAGCTTAACATCCCAACCCATGGCGCCTAGAGGGAGCTTGCAAACCTCGCTTTAGGCGCAACCCCTGAGGACTCATACTATAAGGAAATAAAGTTGTGCTCTCACTAATAGGAATTGCTTTTAGCGGAGTGGTAAGCGCTTGATCCAATAGTATTCCCATTTATTTATATAATTAGAAAAGGCTTATTGATATAATAGATATTCTCTTTAGCCCATTTACTCATTTGCGGTAATTTCATATTTTAGACACTTTTGAATTCTTCTAATATGTACCATGAGTCACTAAGTAAAATATTTAATGTTGTTGTTGTTTAAACATAGATGATCGATTCATCTAACACCCCTCATACAACTTAGATATGTGCATAAGCTTTGTATAGAAACAAATAAATCAAATGTATATGGATTCTTGCAATATTCAATATTCAAGGCGTCAATGAAGTGAGATCCAAACTTACATACAAAATAAGTTAATTCAGACGAATAAATTTTGTTACCTAGCACAATTTATCCATTCATAAGTATATACGAATTGGTGTTTTCTCTTACTTAGCATTCAATTTTGTACTCATTATTAAACATTCAAATATTCATGTAGCAGTCATTGGCAATTAATAATGATATGTTCTAAGAAGAATAACATAATTATGTTATGTTCGTTAGACTAACAACTTGAGTCAATGATAAAAGATATAATTAGCGTATAAGTGTTATTATTTGTAATACTAAATATTCACTTTACTTTTGAATATTTTTTTATCTATGTTTAGTTTTTTCAACATGTAGAGTTGTGGAGGAATACAATACGTATCGTGGTTTTAGAAATAGAAAGTCTAAACTTATTTTCTCTAAAGTAAGTGGTATTATTGGTGACATTCTTTTACTTTTGTTAAAGTAGCATTTGTTCTTTTATGTGTATTAATTATTATATAAAATTTATTTGTAGATGAGGCTATATCCAAAAAGATACCAATATAATGTGGATATTATATGTGATGAAACACGTGTTGAACATTGTCTCGGTCAACATTGTTGATTCATAGAAAAAGATAATCACTTTATTCATATCCATGTAATTTATTTATGTTAGTAGTTAATCAAAAAATTTAAGGTTGTTATTGTTGTTATCGTAAGCAAAGTTAATGTTGATGTTGTTAGCTAGTAACATGTTTAATGTTAGTATTGTTGTGGAGACTCGAGATTTAATATTGTTGATGTTGTGTTAATCTAATTTACATTTCATTTAAATTATAGGTGTTCAAGCATTGGATATGATTCACAAAAGAATACAAAATGACGTCCATTCACGCTGGACACAGAGCCGACCCTAGGGATAGCTCAATAAGACTACCGCCTAGGGCCTCATTTTTTATATTTATATGGTATTAGTTAATTGATTTTTTTAAAACAAAACTTTTTAAATTACTTTTAGATCAATTAAATAATAACATCTATTAAGAGTTTTTATTAATAACAATTATTATGAATGTGTATTTTATAATTGAATAATTTAAAAACTAAAGTTGTTTTAATTTTTTGGAAATCCTCTGTAAGTTTACGATGGTTTAACTGCAGAAAATCAATATGCCATATTTTGTTATTATTTAACTATAATCAATATTTTTTTGGCCCTTTTTAACCAACAATTTAACAGTGAAAATTTTTGGACCTTTTGTTTTAGTCCGCCTTCCATTTTTAAATTCTTTAACATAAAAGAATACTTGAAATTTAAGTTTTTTTTAAAAGAACTTTGCTAATATTTTTTCAATTATGATTTTTTAAATGAGAAGAAGTTTTTTTAGATGTGTTGATTGTATTATCAATTGAAAAGAAAATATATAATTATTGATTTTACATCTTAAAAAATCAAAATAAATTATATTAATCTAAAATAAAAATAATTTTACTATATTAAAAAAATTAATTTAAAGTTCCGCCTCAAATCTCAAGATGTGTTGGACCGGCCCTGACTGGACAGCTTGTTTCCTAGAGTTTTTTAATTCACAAGCACACTGATTTCTCTTGATTTTTTTTTCTTATTGGTTAACCATTTGTATATTTTAATTTTGTTGTAAAAAAAATATGTGTACCATTTTGGTTTTGGTATAAACAATATATTTTGACACATAATATACATATAATTTTGTTTCACAAATGTGTCATTTGTTTTGGTTTCACGAAATGAAATGTGTAATTTATATTATGTTTAAAATAAATACAATTTAAAAAGAAAATTATGTAAAATTTAAAAAAATATATTTTTTAAGAGATTTTTTTCCGATTGCAACTCTTAATCAGGGTAAAAATTCATACCCTAAGCAGAATATTCAACTATCACCTCAAGTATTAAAATCAATCGAGATTAAAAATGTGGTTTTTTACCTCAAATTAATATCCAAAGGAAAAGTAGCGCGCTTTCAATTTTCCATTTAAATAGATCGTCCAAAAAAGAATATAGTGCACTTTCAATTACACGACCCTACGTTACATCGACTACTCAACCTAAATAAAAGCCTTAAACTTAAAGTAAAAATTTATTTTCATAGAAGTGTTATCCCTAAAAGAAAAACTAAATAACTAGTTATTATAGAAGTTAACGTTTCTTAACGAAGATAAAGCAGAAAGTAGAAGAGAAAACGAGTTTGAAAAGGGATAAGGAATTTCATGCATATTGACAAGTTTTTTCTGGCAACGAAATCCACAATTGATTTTAGACAAAAGACAAAATAGATATTGAACAAGTTGCGATTGTGATATTATATGCAAGTTGCTTCCAGCCTACTTATTACGTTAAATTCACACTTATAAATTAGCAATAGTTTTTTCTTTTGTCGTGTTTCATGTCCATTACTTGGTTGTTAACATGAATTATTGAAATCATTAGCGGGAGTAACACATGCACAACCATGCTGTCCTCGATTATTGTGTCGGGAGAGCTCCGATTGCGGAGATTTAGGGCAATGTCAGCGTTCTTTAGAAAGTGACTTATCTAAGAGCCAGTGAATAGATGGGCCCGTTTGTTCTAGTTTTCTTAAAAATAATTTTTATAGTATTATCAAATTTTGTAAAAAAAAAATTACAAAATTTTTTTTTTATAAAAGCTTCAAATGAAAAATTTGTTGGAATAGTTATTCTTAAAATGTGATTTTAAGTATTTCATCTATTTATGGGGAAAAAATTTGGATATCAAAATTTCAAAAAATCACTTAATTTTGAAGCTATTTTAAATAGATTTTCATAAAAATCATTTTTGAAATACAACTTTTTGAAAAAATTATGATTTTGACTAAGTTTTGGTCTTCAATTATGTATGTTTATTTTATAGGATGTCAAATTAAGTGTTTCATTTTAGAAAAAACAAATATAAAAAAATCTGTAATATTTTGAAAAACGGTTTTAGAAAATCTATTTTCAAAAATACAAAGAAAAAATCCATTTTTTTAAAGCTGAAACAAACTGGCCCATGATTTGATTATTAAAATGAATTTGTTCCAATACAGCAAAAAAATCATACCTTATTCGAGATTCAACTTCAAGTATAATTTATATAATATTCACAGACTTCAAATCTATAAGGTTCTCTAAATAATACTTTCTAAATATGATAATCAATAAACTTTGAGGTCTGTCCTGACGACATTCAAATCTATCATGGTTTTTTGTAAAGGAGACAAGGGTTCTATCGAGGCTATAACAACTCTGTTCCGCAGGTATGCTTGTGTGTCTGGTCAAAAGGTTAATCCCTCGAAATCTGTCATTTACGCATGGTCCATTTCAAGTCAAAGACACAACCATATTGCTTCTCGTCTTGGCTTCAGAACAGGACATGTTCCTTTCTTTTACTTGGGAGCACCTATCTTTAGAGGAAGGCCGAAGCCTATTCATTTTCAAGGCATTGCGGATAGAGTTCGAAGTAAACTTTCGGCTTGGAAAGCTAGCTTATTATCTATCGCGGGCAGATTGGTTCTTGTTAAGTCGGTGATACAAAGCATGATGATTCATACTATTTTGATATATTCTTGGCCTGCTTCAGTTTTGAAGAGCATCCACAAATGGGTTAGGAACTTTATTTAGAGCGGCGATATAGACACTCGGAAGTTGGTTACCGTTGCTTGGGATAAATGTTGTCGGCCTTATGTGGAGGGAGGTCTGGGAATGAGATCCTTGATTACTTTAAACGAGGCTGCTAATATGAAATAGTGCTGGGATTTATTCAATTTGAATGATCAATGGGCTTGCTTACTTAGAGCTAGAGTTTTGCGGGATAACCGTCACATTTTGTATCATATTTATTCGTCTTTGTGGAGCAGTATGAAATCTTGTTTAGAGGATGTAAGAAGCAACTCTAGCTGGCTGATTGGAAATGGGAAGAAAATTAATTTATGGACAGATTGTTGGAACGGTTCAGACGTGATCGATCCTCTTACTACAACTGTCGCAGCCCATCGTTTCTTAAAAGATAAAGCTGCAGACTATATTCAAAATCAGCATTGGTGCATTCCAAGAGATCTTCGAGTCGTGTTTCCTAATCTTGAGAGCATCCTGTGTATGGTACAACTCTCGGTTTTAGAGAAAGAGGATGTTTTTGTTTGGAATAAGGCAACGGACGGTATCCTTACTCTCAAGGTAGCTTACGATTTCAATTCTCGTAATGGCAATAATATTGAATGGGGAAAACTGATTTGGAATGCGCACATCCCTGCCTCGTACTCGTTATTTTTTTGGAGATTGCTGCATAATAAAGTTCCGACTGATGACAATTTGGCTATGCGAGGTATCCATCTCCCCTCTGTTTGTAATCTTTGTGGTGTTAAAGATAAAACGGTAAATCACTTGTTTTTCTTTTGCTCTTTCGCAACCAAGTTCTGGAACTTTTTATCTTTGTCTCTGTCGCACAGCTTCTGTTCTCTGGATGATGTATGGTCTGTTTACAACAAGCTCACCTCTGCTCAAAGCAAGCTGGTGTTTCTGGTTGCAGCAATTAGTATCGTTAACATGATTTGGAAAGCCCGTAATTTATGCAGGTTTGAGGATATGAACAGCAGGTGGAATTTCTTACTTAACTCGGTCATGATTGATGTCGCTTATGTCGGTAATGCTACCACAAAAGTAGGTTCTAAATCAATCCTGGACTTCCAATTTCTCAAGAGCTTCAATATAAAAGCTAATCCTCCAAAAGCTTGTATTGTCAAAGAATTCTTGTGGCATCCTCCTATTCTTCATTGGATCAAATGCAATACGGACGGCGCGTCTTCTGGAATGCCTCAAAGAGCGGCTTGCGGCGGTATCTTCAGAGATCACACGGGTAAGCATCTCGGAAGTTTCTCAAAATTTATTGGCTCAGGTAATGCTTTCTTGGCTGAGATTTATGGTGCGATTATTGCTATCGAAATTGCAAGGCAGAAAAATTGGGTGAATTTATGGCTTGAAACGGATTCAAAGCTTGTGGTTCTTGCTTTCTCCAAGCCTCACGTTGTCCCTTGGGCGTTACGGAACAGGTGGGAAAATGTTGTTCAGCATACTAAATCTATTAATTTTCTGGTCACTCATATCTTTAGGGAAGGAAATCATTGCGCGGATAGGCTCGCTAACTTAGGATTGTATGTAAATGATTTCACTTGGTGGAATGTTGTTCATAGGGAAATTCTAATGGAGTTTGCCAAAAACTCTATTGGCCTTCCTTGTTATAGAGTAACTCATTAAGGGGTTTTGGTGTGGTCCCCCCTTTTGCTTCTCTCTCTCTGTAACCTCTCTTTTTGTTTTCATATATATTTTGTGTGGTGGACTAAAAAAAAAAAGCACAATTAGAATTGCATAAGGTTGGGTAACAACTCGGAAAATGATATTAAATATAAAGTTTTTCTGTAAAGATATTTAAAAAGTTCATTAAAAACTCAACAAACATTATAGCGTGATAATCAATAAGTGTTATCCTTTCTATTTATTTTATCTTAAATTATTTGTGTCTTTAGAATATTTATATATTTAATAATATTTTTTTATTAATTTATTTTTATTTATTATATTTTAATTTATTGTATTTTAATTCATGTAACTACTCGATTACATATTATGACTATTTTAGTAAATAATTTTCATTTTATCATTAAAATTAACCCAATTAATCATTAATTTAAAAAGTATAAAAATTTCAAAAAAAGAAAACACCTATGAGACGGAAGGAGTAGTTTTAATAATTAAATTAATTAAATTCGTAATAAGATAATAACTAAATTATTAAGATTCAATATATATTGATATAGATGTTAGTTATGGCTAGGGGTGGGAATAGGCTGGATCGAGCTATATATGCTTTGCCAAGTTTGTGTCTGGCCTGTCAAAAATTTCAAAGTCTAAGTCTGGTCTGTGACCTATCAAAGGCTTATTTTTAAGCATAAATCTGGCCTTTTCGAAGGCCTTTTTGGCCTAAGAGCCTACATAAAAGCCTATTTTATTTGAGCATTTGTAAATAAAAAATTTAACTATGTTTAAATAGACTAACAAAGTAAAAGATCAACAAGACTAAATATTTATTTGTGTTGACTTAATCAAGTTTACCTATTAATATAAAATTTTTGATACAATTTGTTTGAGAGAACTTAAGAAAACAACTTATGACATTGTTCATAAAGTTTTTACAGTTAATTTTCATCCGTTCATGAAAATGACTAAGCTTGATTTTTCTATTTTAACTCAAAGTATGAATACAATATTATTATTATAATAAATTATTCATATATATTTAAATAGGCTAGCCCACTAGGTTCAAAAGACTTTTTCTATGGCTAGTGGTCTGGCCTTTTTTGTTAAATAGACTTTTAAAAAAGTTTAGGTCTTTCTTATTTGAAAAATAAATCTGACTTGATCTGAGTCTGTATAAGTTAGGCCGTAGACCTCTGTTAGTCGGTTTGACGTATTTCCACCATTAATCATGGCTTATTTTAAATTAAAGAAACATAAACAATCATATATATATATATATATATATATATATATATATATATATATATATATATATATATATATATATATATATATTACAATTTCAACATACCAGACATAATAAATACTTTCTTCTCTTGCTATGAAGAGTGTCGACTAAGGTATAAGAAGTCACAGATACTCAATATTCGTCTTTTATTATTAATCGTTGTCATGAGAGATGGTTATATATTAAAATGTCGTAGCTCTAAAGATTTTATGTCTGCTCATGTATTTTTATTTGGATTCAGCATTAAAATATAATTATAGATATAATAGATATAATATTTGTATTTGTTGGTGATTTTAGTATCATCAATATATTTTGGTAGTAATGTGATTTACTATAGGCCAATGCAATTATGCGTTAAGTTTAAAACAAGTTAGGGTAGTGCGGAGTGCAAGCTCGTCAAGCCAAACGTGTAATTGAATATGAATAATAGAAACGGGGTTCTAAGGGGCGTAGCCCCTGGCGGGGTGCGGGGCAGCCCCCCGTCGGGGTCCAAGGGGCGGAGCCCCTGGCGGACATAACAATTCGTTTGAATAGCTGCACCCGTTTCCAACAGACATAACTGTTTTTCTGAAAAGGTGTGTCTGTTCGTTTCTATTATTGGTCTCCTATATAAGGAGTCTTTTGGTCTCGATTTGGTACATGAAATTACATACTTCCTCTCTACATTCTGATCTGCTCTCTATTGTCAGAAACGGATTGTTCTTCAAGAATTATCCTCGCAAAGATTTCGTGAACCCAGACAAGAATAGGGTCGAAATACTTTATTCGGAAAGTGAACAAACACGATTCTTGAAGATATCCAGGATTATCATACTATTTTTCTAACAGTATTGAGTATGTTTATATTGATTAATTTTTAAATTAATTCTAACAAGTATAATATTCAAATTCTAACAAGTATAATATTCCGGCCTAAATTATTGATTAAAAGATGCAATTGTATCATAGATTAATTAATTGTATCATAGATTAGTTGAAGAGTTGTGCTAGTTTTATACCGCTTTGTTCATACACTGTAGATTACATCGTATGCTGCCACAAAGTAAAATGACTTGGTACATAAATCAAAGTTACAATAAATTATTAAAAAATAAAAATACTATGTTTTATGTATAAAATTAAGGTGTAGTGTTAAAAGTGATGTATATTTTGTGTATAAAGCTACGGTGTAGTGTTAAAAAGCGATGTAAGGATAGTTATTCTCTTAATTGAATTAGGAGAATAAAGAATAAAATGAATATTTTACCATAGAAAGATATTTTTTTCATTTCACAAAAATCGATGTTTATTCCAAAGTCATCTTATTATTCAATTAAATTTTTATCCATTTCTATATTTTCCTAAATAAAGATAAGGCAATAAGAGCATATTTGAAAATTCTCAAATATTAATGAAGGGTAAAATAGTCATTTTACTTTGATATTATAAATAATACCCCTTGAAAAGAAAATCAGAACTCTTTCTCTCTTTTGGAGGAGCTGCATGTTTTGAAGAACTAAAAGGAGGAAGAACACCATGAAGAACTCATGTTCAAATTCAAGGCAAGTTTCTCTTCATCTTTTTTTCAAATTTCTAATTACGTTCTGTCAATGGTGGTGAACTCACCATAAAACTCTATGTGAGAGTGATGAAGAAGCGTAACTGAAAGTAGTTACAACAGAAAAATAACAGAAAGTGCATAGCTTGATGTATGAAAATGGTAACTTCTTCATTAGGATCAAGTATAGCTTACAAGATAGTATTTATATGTACATGGATAAGATAGAGATATCTTAGTAATCCTATCTGCTGATGTGGCAGATTGTTCTAATCTAAAGCTATGTACAATACACCTAAGTATATACAGAGTATACATACTAGAAGTATAGTGTAGAAATACTTTCTATATTAACAGTCCCCCTCAAGTTGGACTATGTATACTACAAAGTCCCAACTTGGTCAAAGTGAGCTTTAGGGCAGGAGAATGAAAAGGTTTAGTTAACATGTCAGCCAGTTGATCATGTGTGGAAATGGGAAGAAAATGTATGAGTTTGGATTGGATTCTCTCACGAACAACATGACAATCCAATTCAATGTGTTTGCTCCTCTCATGAAATGTGGGATTATGGGCTAAGTAGATGGCAGATTTACTGTCACAAAAGATGGAAGTTGGCTAGTAAAATCCACAAGGAGGTCTCTAAAGAGATATGTTAACCATTGAACTTCACAAGTGATAGAGGCAAGAGCCCTGTATTCAGCCTCAGTGGAGGATCTGGCAGCAGTATGTTGCTTCTTGGATTTCCAACACAATAAAGAAGAACCTAGCATGACACAATAGCCTGTGATAGACTTCCTGGTATCTGGGCATCATGCCCAATCAGAATCTGCAAAACCTACTAGTTTCAAGGCACTTGAGGCAGAGAAGAAGATTCTTGTAGCTGGAACTGCTTTGAGGTGCCTTAAAACCCGAGTGGCAGCTTGAAAATGAGGAACTCTGGGTTGTGACATGAACTGACTCAGATTCTGAACAGCAAATGAAATGTCCGGCCTTGTATTGGTTAAGTAAATGAGCCTGCCAATGAGTCTTCTGTAAGAGGAAGGATCATCCAACAAATCACCATCATGTAGTGATAGTATGGTGTTGGGATCAAATGGGACAGAAGATGGCTTAGCAGCTAAGACACCAGCATCCTGCAGCAATTCAAGGGTGTATTTTCTTTGGTTTAATAGAATACCTGCTGTGGATCTTGCAATCTCAAGTCCTAAGAAATATCTTAAGGTACCCAAATCCTTGATCCTGAATTGCTTATCTAGAAAGTGTTTCACATGTCTAATTTCTTCCAAGGAGTTCCCTGCCAAAACAAAATCATCAACATAGACTAAAAGGGCAGTAAAATGAGAATCAGCATGTTTGACATAGAGTGAGTAGTGTGCCTTTGATTGCTGGTAACCAAGAGAAATGAGAAATGCAGACAATTTGGAGTACCATTGTCTGCTGGCTTGCTTTAAGCCATACAATGATTTTTGTAGCCTGCAGACTTTAGAAGGAGGAAAGCCAGATAATCCACGAGGCAAGGTCATATAGACTTCTTCAGATAAATCCCCATGTAGGAAGGCATTGTTGACATCCAACTGTTCTAAATACCAACCCTTAATAGTTGCAAGAGAAAGGAGTACTCTAACAGTGGTGAGCTTTGCAACAGGGGAAAAGGTGTCAAAATAGTCGATTCCCTCCATTTGTGTGTAACCCTTGGCCACTAATCTGGCTTTGTTTCGTTCAATTGAGCCATCTGCCTTGAATAGTTGATCTTATAAACCCAACGACATCCAATTGGAACCTTACCAATAGGCAGATCCACCACAGTCCCGGTTTGGTTCTCCTCAAGAGCTTTAAGCTCCACCTGATCCAACAGTCATGCTTAATGGCTTGTTTGTAAGATGAAGGTTCAGACACAGAAGAAATAGAGCAACAGAATTTTCTATAATGTGGTGAAAATTTCTCATAAGATATGACAGAGGATAAGGGATAAGGTGTGGATTGACATGGAGGTGTTAAGGTAGAAAATTTGTTTGAAGTGTGGTAACAATGATAGTCTGCAAGGTAACTAGGAGAACGAGCAACACGAGTGGACTGTCTAGTAGGGAGAGATTGAGGTATGACAATATTTTCTGGACTATTGGAAGATGTAACTGGTGAATTAGGAGAAGTAGCTATAAGGACTGAAAGTTGGCCAGAGGAATCAGAAGGGACTTCAGGATTATGACTGGAATTAGAGAATTCAGACTGAAGGACAGAGGTATGGTTTGGACCATTGGTCTCTAAGGGCAAGGGTGACCTAGTATTTAGAATAGGTTCAGAATTGGGTGAGCTGTATTTCTGTTGCTGCATACTAGGAGAAGAATTGTTAATGTCAAAGAAGTCAGATATGTCTGTGGAGTTGGGAGACTGGTGGGACATGTCATGGTCATCATATAGGACTGGAGATGACAGAGTGGACAAGGGAGAGCTAGTAACCTGAGATTTGTTAAAGGGAAAAAAGGATTCATAAAAAGATAACATGTCTAGAAACAAAGATGGTATGATTTTGAATATCATATAGAATATAGCCTTTGGTTCCATCTTTGAAACCAAGAAAGACAGTTTTGCGGGCCCTTTGGTCAAATTTTGTCTTATGAGGTTGATTGGATGTAGCATAGCTTAAACATCCAAAAACTTTTAGGTGGACAAGAGAGGGAGGCTGACCATATAACAATTCATAGGGAGACTTAAGTTTGAGAAGAGGTGTAGGTAACTTGTTAATAATGTGGACAACATGTTGGACACAGAAGTTCCACATATTGTGTGGAATTTTAGAATGAAAAAATAAGGATCTAGCTACATTTAATAAGTGCTGATGTTTCCTTTCAACCACCCCATTTTGTTGGGGTGTGTAAACACAAGACTTTTGCTGGATAACACCTTTAGAAAGAAAGAAATTGGAGAGAGTAAGAAACTCAGTCCCATGATCTGACCTAAAACATTTTAGTTTAGTTTGAAATTGGTTCTCTATAAAGGCAAGGAATTGTATTATCACTACGCCAAATAAGCTTTTAGACAGCGCTTTTTTTGGCATTAGACAGCGCTGCCTAAGCCAGCGCTGCTATAAGTAAAGGCAGCGCTTTGGTTTAATGTAAAAGCGCTGCTATATATCCCCTTTAGACAACGCTTTTGGTTATATTTTAGGCATTTCTTTAGACAGCGCTTTTCTTTAAAAGCGCTGTCTATTCTCCACTTTAATTTTGAAGTCTTTCTAATGCACCCCTTTTGGTTATCTTTTAGACAACACTTTTCTTTAAAAGTGTTGTCTATTCCTCACTTTAATTTATAAGTGCCTTTTAATGCACCCCTTTTGGAAGCGGCACACAAAATAATAATAATAACAATCAATAAGCGCTGTCTATTCTTTCTTTTTTTTAAAAGCATATTTTTGGAATAATCCCATAAACCTGTAACTCAAGCCTTACATTTCAAGGAGCCTTTATTTCAACAAAGAAGCCGGAAAATATACAAAAAAAAGGCATTATATACCATTATATACCACCATTATATATCATTATAATCCAAAATATATACCCCATTATAATTCAATTCACATGTTTGCAACAGAACCAGAATCAGGTCATCCCTAATAAAAACTAAATCAGCCCAAAATCGCCAAAACCCGGCGAACGGACGGTCCTGGTCCTGCAAGATATGAACAGAACAACACGGTCAATTAAACTAACTTGGCTCCAACACAACTAAACCTAATTTTTCACAACACTTTTCAACTTCCAATACCTTATATGATATTTCGAGTAAGTAGAAGACTTAAATTCATCAAAGTACTACATAATATAACCTAATATGATTTAGTTAAAACTAATTAATTAGATGAAATGTGTTAAATATTAAAATAAATCATAAGTTAGAAATCCATACCATGGTTGGAATCTCTATTTCATAGACCTAAAAATACAAGGTATAAGAAATAAATTAATAAAATACACAAATGAAAAAAATATTGTTAAAAATATTAACAAAAAACCTACTGAACAAAATTTGAAGATTATATCAAAATACATTTTTTTCAGCTCATGATTTATATGTAAAATTCAGCATTACACGTAAAAGTTAAATAATAGTACACTTTTTTTTTTTTGAATAAGGTTATATATAAACCAAAGAAGCTGGTACAAAAAGGAGGGGGGCATAAACCAAAACCCTCTCAAGAACTACTAAATCTAAAGAACGGCAAACCAAGTCTATTCTTTACAAAATCTGCCCTTAAAAACTAGGAATGCTACTATAATTAGTGTAATCAGAAGTAGTTAGCCCTATATTCGCCAGAGAATCCGCACAGCTATTTCCTTCACGGAAAATATGAGAAACCAAAAAAGAGATTCTAACCGTAATATTAACACAATTAAGCCATCTTGTACGAAGATGCCAAGGAACACAGTACGGGGGAGAGAAGGCACGCACAACTGCTAAAGAATCTGATTCCAGCCAAATCTTGTTCCAACCCTTCTCATGGGCGAACTCAATAGCTAACATAGCACCGGTGAATTCGGCAATGAGAGAGTTAGAGTCACCAATATAACAAGAAAAGGCACCAAGAAACCTACCATCATAATCTCTAGCTATACCTCCCCACGCCGAGGGCCCAGGATTGCCTTGCGAAGCGCCATTAGAATTAATTTTTATCCAATCCCACGGGGGCGGCTTCCAAATGACTTCAACAATCTTAGGAGCGGGAGGAGGTTGAATAATGACTTTGAACCTCTTCAAAACCTCAAACTCTTGAATGGGGATGAAGGAAGGAACTTTAAAGATATTGCCGGCCATACTACAAACCGAAATAATGCTCGCAATAGAAGAAGCGGTTGAAATTAAACGATCTTTAAATCTCACACTATTGCGCGCATGCCAAATTGCATTCAACAGGTGAATAATAGCAACATTAAAAATAGCCTTACAGTGGGTGTGCCAAGCTAGACTACGTTAAAGTTGAAAACAAAGAACAAGTTCTTTAACTCTAGCTAGACTAATTCCACTTCATACATGAATTATGAAAGATACATAACTAAGCAACTCTTTATTGCAGCAACAATATTTTGTAAATAAATTACAATGCATCTAATAGAGATAATAGGAGTGGAAACATTAATCCATGGAAAAAATGCTAAGAGTTAACTTTATGCCATCTTCAACTTTCCAAACAGAAGTGAAAACTGTAAACAAGATAGAATCAATTGCCCAAATTGATATAAATTTATAACAATAGATAGGTCTAATGGATAAACAATTTATATTTAACAAACCAATTTAGAAACAGGAAATACACCAGGTTTGAGTTGAACATCCAGATATTTTTTATTCCTTTCACAGTTTAAATATAATTATATAAATTAAATACACTACAGTTATATGGAAGTTGTCAAGAAATATGGAAGTTGTCAAGAAATAGTAAAGCAAGTTTAAAAGAGTAGGTACAACAATTATAATGTGAAAATACAAAAGAACATGAAGAACCATCACAGTTCACCATAAGGTGATAATTAAATAAAGAAAGTCTAGATACATTCACATTCAACATTCTATAGATTTCCCCTTTCACAAAGGTGACAACAAGATAACAGTGAAAATATTATTTTCTGCTGAATAACCATTAGTCAAAAGCCATAAGAAAACACAAAATTGCTCCAAGTTCCGACACAAAAACAGTGGTGAAAAAAAGGGAGGTTTACAACAAGACATGTACATGAACATATTGATAAGAAGTTGGTAGTCAAAACTAACAAAAATGTATAATGTTAGCTGACATGAGCTTCCAAATATCCCAACTAATAAAACTAATAAAATTATAACAAAATAACACAGAGAGTTGTAACAAGTAAAGGAGAGCAGCATTTTACATACCGTGTTCTAGCCTAAAAGTGCTCTAACAGCCAGGTCATCAAAGGTAAGGCACTCCCCACCAGCCTTGACAATTCTAGCTCTAGCAGTTTCTGTGAACCTCAGAGTAGTTACCTTTGTCGCAGGCACTTCATAAACGCGAATATCATTTGTCACAGCACCCACAACTACATCAATCTTACCCTCCTAATGAAACAACAACAGAAAACCCAAAGTAAGAATTATGTATATGTTTAAAAATTATATGGAAAGTAAGTAATTCTCTTTTGGCAAAAATAAGGGCATGTTTGGATTGCTTTCTTCAAACTATTCTAACGACATAAACCTGTAAAACTGTTTAAACAATTTATAACAAGTCAACAAGGAAATCGCTTCAATCCCAGATCCATTATTCACAATCAGATTAACAAGTGTTATAGTAGTAGAGATAGAACTTACCCTAACGAGAAGCATCAGATATAAATCATCAAATTCTGGTGCAGTTTGTTTTGTCTTCTTGGACTTACCCACTGACTTCAAATTGATACCCTACAATACGATAGAAGAATGAAGTGAGATGAAAAGATGACGGAGTTAGAAGAAATGGTGGTGGTGGGGGTGGCGGCGGAGATGATTGAACATCAAGGACCAGGAATTCAGATGCCGTGAAGAATCAGAGTTGAGATTGAAGATTTGAATAAGAAATCGCGTCCCCTCGGAGATCCGACAGAGGTCCTTACTACTTCTGGTACCGCCGCTTCCGTTAAACTGTATAATAGCAAGTGACTAAAGTGCAGGTTCGTGTGAGTTCATCGCAGCTTTCGCCATAAGCGAAGCACCGCTCCCTTTGTTTTGCAAACAGTAAAACCGAATCTACAAAACAAAAATGTAATTACAAGAAAAAAAAGGAAAAGATAACCAAAAAACAATAAACACACCTATGATATCATACCTATAGATTGGAACTGATTGCTTTGGAGGTTTTGAACTGAACTAAAACACAGAAAACTGAAGCGATTTGAAACTGATTGCTTTGATTAGTGATGTTTTGAGAAGAAACAAAGCGATGGAGGAGGAGACGAAGTGGTAGAATGATTCGCTTGAGAAGAGAGTGAGAGTTTGTGAACAGAAAATTGCGGCGAGTCTGTGTAGAAGGTAATAATATGGTTTCAAACTATCCCAATTTTAACCAAAGTTTTTTTTATGCTTTAAAATAATATTAAGTTTAAAACGCATCGTTTAGCTCACTGCAAAAATAGGGGTTCGATCCCTACTGTTCTTCATTCGGTTTTAAAGAAAATATTTTAAATATATTTTTTTTGACTAAAAAGATATTCATTTATTCAAATTGAAAAATACATCGATCATTACAAATTCAAGATCGCTAAAAACGAAAAAAGGTGAATCTGCAAACAATCTTGCAACACCTAGGTTAATAGCATACAACGGCAAACTGAAAGTGCCTACAAATATGACAAAATAAAAGTCACCAGAATATTCATACTTCTGGATCTGCAACATTGACGCCCAAGTCTTCCTCAAATCTGCAATGATTTGAAGTAAATGTGTCAATCTGAACCAACAAACAACGTACTAAGACGAGAAAACCAACAAACACCATACTAAGACGGGAAAACCAACAAACACCGCACAAGACGATGAAAACTTAAAAACACACAAAAGAAGAAGCAAATCTATATGGATAACCACTTATTTAAATAAAAAGAGAAAGAAAACGGTGTTGAGGGAGGGGTGATTTCTAGCCAAAAATGGCCAAAAACCACCCCTACGTTGGAATAATGAAAAGAGAGAAAAGTTTAGAGGAGAGAAAAGTTTAGAGGGGTTATTTTTTTAATTGAACTTTAGGCAGCGCTTTTTCTAAAAAACCTTTAGCAGCGCTTTTGAAAGCGCTTTCTAACATAACCCTTTAGCAACGTTTTTTTCTATAATTTTAATTTTTAATTTTTTAATGAACTTATAGCAGCGCTTTATGAAAAAAGCGCTGCCTATGCAGTGCTTTATAAAAGCCCTATAATAGCGCTTTTCTGAAGCGTTGTCTAAAATAAGCCTTTAGCAGCGCTTTTTCTCAAGTTATATATATATATATATATATATATATATATATATATATATATATATATATATATATATATATATATGATTTTTTTTTGAACTTTTAGCAGCGCTTGTTGTAAAAAGCGGTGCCTTTAATGTGCTGTCTAAAGTCAATTTTGGCATAGTGTATGCTGACTTTGGCTTGATCTTTAGATTTAAGAAAAATAATCCTTGTAAATCTACTAAAATCATCAACAAGGGTGAGGAAATATCTATGGCCAAGCATGGAAATAGTAGAGAAAGGGCCCCAAATGTCATCATGTAAGATCTCAAATGGTGCATTAGAATTTGAAGTACTATGAGGAAATGATAATCTCTTTTGTTTGCTAAAATGGCAAGCATCATAAGGAGTATCAGTAATACATTTTGAAGGTATAAAAGGAAAAAATTTTGATACATTTTGTAAATAAGTGTGGTTAGGCCTAACTCATCCCTACAAAACCGACTTGTAGGGTGAGGATTGCCCCCACTTATAAGGACATGTTCAGGCCATATATTGTTCGATGTAGGACTCTTAACACACCCCCTCACGCCCAGGACTAGACAACTTGGAGCGTGGAAATAAATGGTGGGTGGCCCGATAGCGGAAACCATAGAAGGTGGCCCACCGGATCTTAAACCAGGCTCTGATACCATGTCAATGGTGGTGAACTCACCATAAAACTCCATGTGAGAGTGATGAAGAAGCGTAACTGAAAGTAGTTACAACAGAAAAATAACAGAAAGTGCACAGCTTGATGTATGAAAATGGTAACTTCCTCATTAGGATCAAGTATAGCTTACAAGATAGTATTTATATGTACATGGATAAGATAGAGATATCTTAGTAATCCTATCTGCTGATGTGGCAGATTATTCTAATCTAAAGCTATGTACAATACACCTAAGTATATACAGAGTATACATACTAGAAGTATAGTGTAGAAATACTTTCTATATTAACACGTTCCTTGAAAATCCACTTTTTATCATTGCTCCAAGGTAGAGAATTAATTATTGAATGAGAAGGTATACATCCATCCATCAATTTAGGAGAAAGGGTAAATTTCTCAATGCTTGGTGACAACTACAAGTGAGAGTGTGAATAGGTTGAGTCGAGTTAAATTTTGTCAAGCTTAACTCTGATATAAAAAAACCTCAAAGATTAAGTCTAATTTGTACTCTCATAGGCTTAATTTTAGTTCTGAACCTGAACTTTTCGAATGTCTAATTGACTAATTAATCTTTTTAAAAGTCTATTTCATTTGTAATACGGAAGTAACCAATTCACTTAGTATGTATACATTGGTAGGTGGAGTAGGTCAACTAATATGTGTTAGTTGAGTTAAGTGAGTGTAAACAACTAGTCTAGAGTTCAATCCCTAGAAACAAAATTTATCTATAATTTTGTAAGAAAATAATGTTTATATAGAATAAAAAAAATAAAATATCAATATTACTAAAAATTTATTTGTATTGACTTATTTGAGCTTACCTAATAATATATATTTTGTGAGACTATTTGCTTAAGAATACTCATGAGAACAACTTAATCGTATCTACCATATAAGAAAAGTAAGGCATTTGAAAAATACATTGCTACCCATCTCTATTTTTTTTACACCTATCAAATTTGTTGGTTTTTTGGTCTTTGTACATTGAATAGACCAATTATATTATTAAACAATTCTTTCACTTTTGTATATCTCTCTTTCACGTTAATCAATTCCATTTTCCTCTCTTTCTATCTCTTCCATTTCATTTTCTCTCTTCCGTGATTTCTCATCTTTCTTCTCAAATTCATTTTCCTAATTTCTCTTCTCCTTCTCCATCATTAATTATCACTTTCGAAATCCATGTCGTTGATGCGACTATCACCACCGTCGCTGCAACTCATGTGCCATCTTCTGTTTTCGGCCTTATTCTCATCAACGCAACAAATAGTTTCAACGATTCAAATCTGTAAAAGGTAAAAGTTAAAAACTTTTTTGGTTTTTTCGTTTTCAAATGGTTATTTATTCAGCATCATTAACATCATTTTTATTATTTTCATTTGAAATAGGTTCCGAAATAATGAAAAAGCTTGAGTTATCTGAGCATAAGGTGAGCTTCTTCTTCTTCAACGATATTAAAGGGTTCGTCATTTTAAATTTTTTCTTTTTCTTCTCAGATCTGATATTTTTTGTCGTTACTGGGTTTTTCTACTTCTTTTAAATCCAAATAATAGTTTTTGTTTGAATTATAGTTTTTCTCTCATATCTGAGTTCTTTTGTTGCAGAAGATTAGAAGATTTTGGGATGAAAGGTTGTAACTTGTGGAAATGAGAAATAGGATTTTGATTTTTGAAGTTTTATTTTCACATTTTGATCAACCAGGTAATTTGTGAATGAAATCTTTTCAACAATCTTCATCTTCTTTTTCTCTGCAGCCGATTAACCAGGTAATGTTGTTCAGCTCATTTCCCCCTTTCATCTTCCTCTGCCAATATTTTCAAACTCAAGTTATTTCTTGTTCTCACTTCTTGAAAGCATTTAGGATTTGTGTATTCTTTTATCAATTTCATTATTGTTCTTTGATAGGAATTTTTGAAGTCATCATAATTTTCATCTCATCTGCACTGGTTCACTTTTCATGTAATTTATTTGCATTTTTTATTGTGGCATTCTCATAAAGTATGTTCTTTGATAGAAGATACTTTCTTACATTATAGATCTCCTCCAAATCTTGTTTGTCTACTCTGCCTCTACTTTAACAGGTAATAAAACTTTTGAGTTTTCTATTTTTTTTCCTACAATAATGAATTCATGACATAGTTTCTAATCTAAATAATATTTTAAATAGTTTCAAATAATTTTTATGATATAGTTTTGTGCCTTATTTATGGCTTATTAAAGGAGGACATTTTTTTTATCTAACAGAGAAAACGATCATACACAATCAAAATAATATTAAAGTGGAGATTCATCATATTAATGTTGTTTAAATAATATTAATTTTTTTATAATTACTATTGAAATTTGTATAGACTATGATTTATTAACCAAATTCATTCGTCTTCTTTATTTTGATTTTCTATGTACTGGTATTATTTGATTGTTAGGCTCGTCATTCTTCAACCAAGTTCATAACATCTTCTTCTCCTTTTCTTCAACACATAACGTAAGTTACGAGTTTTATGTTAATTAATGTCGCTCCACTCCCCCAAATCTAAGTAGGAAGGTTATTTTTCGCCATTCATAACTACATCAGAAACCTTGTTCCATCCATTCTTCTTCCTTATTCCATCAATCTTTGTTCTCGTTTCTTCTATGAAATATTTACTCTGTCAATTAATCTTTCTTCATCTTTGTTTCAAGTTTTAAACTTTTATTATTATTTGTTTCTTCATCTCTCTTTAGCTAAATCCTACTGGTGTAAACATGAAAGATAATTAAACCATTCAATCTGAAGTCCCTCCCTCCCCCCCTCTCTCTCTCACTCACCACGACAGCCCATGCCGATTTCCCTTCTTTAAAATTAAAATTACATTCTAGGTTTTCATGTTATCACTTTTCTGTTTTCTTCTTCTTCCCTTAAACGTTGTTGCTACTCACGACCACCACCACCATAACCGTCGTTTCACGAAACCGCGACCACCACAAACCGCCGTTTCACTATTCACCGCTCACTGTAATCACCATGACAGCCCACGCGATTTCACTCGTTCATCTCTTTCAATGATTAGCCCTAAATACTTCATCTCAGACTTCTCTCCCTCCGTGCAACGCGGATTTCCCTTCTTCAAATTTCAACCTGCTTTTCTTCTTCTTCGTTTCCTCACGACGAACCCTAACAACTCTCAAAGGTAAATTTTCTCTTCTTGTTATATTGTTAGTTGGTCAGCTTTTGCTTTTTTAGTTTATGCAATTTCATTCATGTTGTATATGGTTAATAAGACTTCTTAATTACATTTAGTTTCTGCAATTTCGTTCTTCTTCGATTCCACGGTGGAGATTGTCATACCCCAAAATTTGCCCTCCGCATTTCATCCTCAAGGTTCAAGGGACTATTCAAAGCAGCATTCACCTATAAATTAGAATAGAGGTGTGGATAACAGGTATTTTGGGACTCAAGCGCTTGGGTCCAATTATCACAAGGGTTTTATCATTTTTGGGGGTATTTCAGGGTTTTTACTAACATTTTGATTATTATTTATTTTAACATGACTAACTATTTGTATTTAACATTATTAATTTTTATTAATACTAGGATTTTATAATTAGCTTTTATTATTATTATTATTATTATTATTATTATTACTATTCTTAGGTAGAATTAGGACTAATTAATTTTTTATTTTAGGTTTTATTAATTATTAGTATTAGTCATAATTAGGAGTATTGTTATTAGGATTAGGATTTTTATATTATTAGTAGGTTTATTTTTATTAATTCTAATACTAGGATTAGTAGGTTCAATTTATTCTTAGATCATTAGTCAATTGGGCACTAGGCCCATTAGGAAAAAAACCTAATTGGTAATTATAAAAGAAAATTCATTCACAAAGAGAAGGGGGGCCGAAAACAGTTTGAGGAATCCTTATTTTTTTCCATCCACATATAGACTCTAATACTGTTCAAATTGGCACCACCGTGCCGTCTTCAATTGACCAAGTCACAGTTCTCAATACAGTTACAGCAAGAATTAACACTCTTTCATCTTCCCATCATCTCTCTCACATGGGTGTATTGTGAACAAAAGGAAACAAACAACAACAGCGACCTCATTGTGTGACCGCCGCGGATTTCGTCACCACGCGAGCAACCATCCTCAGGCCACCGTCGAAACCACCTCCCAATCTGTAGCCGCGACAACCCTATCACGAACCTCCCATCTCGTCGCTTCAAGTATCGATCCAACTCCCCTAGATCCCGTTCACTCTTTTCTTGCAAACACTTTCAATTTCTTTTTTTGGTGCACCAATTATCCCTGTATATATATTAGATGAAGGTAGTCCTGGGGTTCTCTAAAAAGAATGTCACGAGGAAGAAGGAGCCAGGGGCTGGATTTTCCCTTTTTTTATTTTGAATTCCTTGACTTTGTTTGTGTTAAATCATGTCGGTGTCATAGGTATAACAGGTTATCACTGCAGCTGAAGTGGCAAGAGTTTGTGTTTGCAAACAGGAGAGCCTGGGTTCAATTCCCCCTGGCTACAATAAATTTTTACTAAATTATCCATTTACGGATCCAGTGTGCCTCCAATGCGTAGCATACGATACACCCCCATAGCAAGGCCCTTTGGATGATTCTGGAGGTAAATCTAACGTGTACAAATTCGAAGGAGCGCCATGGACCCTCAGGGGGCGTCCACATACAATCAGTGCCCAGGTTTCTTGGTATTATTCTTTGGTTTTATTTATTCATCTTTTTTTTATATTTAGTATTTATGCAATTGTTAATATGCATATAATTTTATTGTGTTAACTAGAATTAAATAATAAATTAGGACTAGGGTTTAGAATTATATTTTCCCGATTATTTTGATTACTCGATTATTCGAGTTAATTAATTTAATTAATTTTAACTATTCATAAATCACGAAAACCCTACAAAGGTTTATAATATTAGGGTTCGCCCAATCCCATTGCCATTTGGCAAAATATTAATCCTCAATTAATTCTCTCCTCAACCCGACTAAAGCTATTAGTCGCATTAGACGAGAGATATAAAATAAAACATTAACCCTCGATTAATTCTCTTCTCGACCCGACTAAATCTATTAGTCGCATTAGGCAAGAGATGAAAAATTCATAAAATTAAAACATTCAATTTGCTGCCCGCGACGATCAATCTATCGATCTGAGTAACCAACAATGCCCCTTAATCCGTTAGCTATACTGATCAAATCTATTGATCACTGCATCTAACGGTGCCATATCAAATCAGGGTTGTACGCCCAAACACATCTAGAACACATCAAACCACAAACTACGGATTTTCATCCTTTTCAATCAGGCAATTCAAAATGTCTTTCAAATCACAAACTACGACAGGCCATTCAAAAAGCCTCAAACAACTTCAAACACTCTCATAATCAATTCTAAGGCGTACAACCCTGTGCCCGAACTACGTTGACTCTGATTCTCCATAAGGAGATACGTAGGCACATGGTAACAAGGCGAGTCTCCCCCCTAAAAATCTCAATTCAGTTTTAAATCTTAATTTTTGCCTTTTTCATTTCATTAGCTATAAACCTTATCTTTGCCATAAACCCTTATCTTTGCAATGTTAGCCTTTAGGAAAGGGTTGAGGGTGCCTAATACCTTCCCTCAACCTGATTATAATAACTTACCCTGAATCTCATATCTGTGTAGGGTTTCCTATTCGCCCTTCAGAATAGGTGGCGACTCTAAACCTTCAATTTTAAGGCAGGTTGCTACAGCTGGCGACTCTGCTGGGGATAACTATAATGGTGAATTATTATGCTCCTAAGGCTTGAGAGGGTTTAGGTTTTTGGAAAACTGGTTTAGGATTTTTGGCGAAATTTTTAGGGTTTGGCTTATTCGCCATTTTAGGGTTTATGGTTTTTTTTATAAATATTTAAATTTTTATTTATTTATTTATTTATTTATTTATTTATTCGCAATTTCATTTATTTACAGCAATTTCAATTATTTACCGCAAGTTAATTAAATATTTGATTATTTGAATATTTGTTATTTTATTGCATCTTATGGGTTGTATATAAACTGTTGTTAAACCTAAGCGCGGGAATTATAATAATGACCAGAGGGGAATTACATCGCCTACGAGTCTTATTATAATTCCACTCAGAGTGGGTTGAATATCCGGAAAGGTCTGATACGAGGCTCGACCTTGTTGAGGGCTGGACTTGGTATTTGGCTGATCTCTCTAGGAACCTACCCCTAAAACTCGAACCTCATGGATAAATGAGTTGTTCTAAAATCCAAAGAGACAAAAAGTCTCGGCGGCTACGAACGACCCCATGAGACCTTCTAGAACATACCAATGGGAAGGGTAGGCACCCTAAGTCGTTACGTCGAACCTATGAACCTAGGGCTTATGTGCTTACATGCTTATTATATGTGCAATTTATATACTGCGAATGCCTTGCATTTAAAATTTTTGCAGGTACTCCTACGCGTTCCCTGGCCTGCAGGGACCCTATTTCAAAAACCATGTCCTTCCCACGAAGGACACCTCCATTTACGCACGTTGATTGGCCTCACGATGGCCATGAGACCTAGTAACTGTCATGAACGGTCACTCCGCGCCCGCATCTACGCACTCCCTAACCTGTGGGGAGTTACCTTTTATATCTTTGTATTTTACAACTATGTGTCCTTCCCACGAAGGACATCTTCGTTTACGCACGTCGATTGGCCTCTCGATGGCCATGCGATCCAGTGACTACTTTGAACAGTCACCATGTGCTTACATCTATGTGTACCCTAGCCTGTAGGGATTAAATTTCTAGAAACGCATCCTCCGTACGAAGGACATTTTTGTTAGCCTACGTCAATTGGCCTCTCGATGGCCATGCGATTCGGTGACTATCTTGAACGGTCACCCAGTGCTTACAACTACGTATTCCCTAGCCTGTAGGGACTATATTTCTAAAAATCACATCCCTCACACGAAGGATAACTTCATTAACATGCGTTCGATTAGCCTCTCGATGGTTATGAGATCTAGTGACTGTCATGAACGGTCACTCCATGCTTATTCCCACGCACCCTCTAACTTGTAGGGTTTTGGATTTCCATCTATACATCTTTCATCCCTAGCCTGTAGGGATTTCACTTCATCCAATATCGTCCTTACATAGGTTGTGTTCCGCATAGAGAACCTTCCCACCAAGGACAACTTCAATGGTACACGTTGATTGGCCTCTCGATGTCCATGAGACTTGGTGACTGTCTGGAACGGTCACCAACCGCTACCTTTTGCATGTTCCCTAATCTAAGGGATTTCCCTTAGCGTGTCATAACATTTATCCTGCAAAGATTCCACGAGGGTCTAATGTCGCCTCTAAGGCTGTCCCTAGGATTATACGTCGTACGTCTGCATCGCATACACGGAGTTATAATACAAGGAGTCTTGTGCATACGCATGCATTTGCATTTTCATGCATCCATACATTTACATTGACATTTACATTTGCATTCATATCTTTGCCCGCACCCACACTTACCGTGCTAGCCAATTTCCCGAGATTCGTGGAGAAAAACTAAAGAGGAGAAAGAAGGAGGATAAACAATTAAGAATGATCTTAAGGAAAAGAGGACGCCTTTCACCATGCCAGCCACATGTCCACGCCTTGTCGTAACAGGATTGTGAATGCAACAAAGGTTATTATTGAGCAAGGATTAGTTCAACAACGAAGTTCCCTCATAGATACACTCAAGGGGTATCTAGTCATAAGGGGGTTCATCTACGAACATAGCAAACTTACAAGGACGCTCTACGATAACCTGGGGGCAAGGATTAATCCAACTAGGGCAATACCCCGAACAAAGATGCATAAATACGATGGAGAGAAGGCGACGTGTGTTAACCCCACACCAAGGGAAAAAGGGGTCATAGGTTCTCTTTATCAATCTACAAACCCTAAAGGTTGCAATGGTGTGATACTATCCTTAGAAAAAGCAAAAGAGGTTCAGTCAAAGGAAACTCATGAAGTTCTGATACGACGAAAACCCACCGCTAACAATTTATTCTCGATAGGTTTGACGTGCCCAAGGAGAACTCGAGATTACCCTTCACTTCTACAAGTCTAAAAAACCGAGGAGTAAAACAAGGTTAATGGATTTACAAAAGAGATTGTCCCTAGGATCAATAGGTATTTACCATGCTCAGAATTCCAACCCCTACGATCGTTAAGTGTTACTCAAGATAAAAGTGTACCTTCGGATTAGCAATTCTAATGGGATGACTACACAGGTTTTGGAATCGATTCACACGCACGCTTCTATTTTCAAATTTAAGGTTATTAACAAACTTGAGGGAGAATGACGAATACAAATAACTAAGTCCAGCCAAACATATGCTTTCAAGGTAAGACCAAACCGACGATGTACAGGCATTGTTTCAATTCCCAAATAGTGGAGATATAAGGATGTTAATCCCTCGTTACCCCTTTGAGCCAGGAGTTGGAGTTTGTTTATACTTTTTCAAATAAACCTTGATTTTAACCAAGGGCAGGGTAGATTTCGACTAATTCAATGGTGTATTTTGGTTGTCAAGAGAATCAGTCAATTCAAGCAAGGATCAAGCAAAGGTTCAAGCATATCTTCTTCCTCGCATTCATCAAAGAATGAGGAAATAATGGAGATAATATTCACAACATCTTCTTCCTCAACACATCATTCAAGATCGAAGAAGTATCAAAGTCGAAGCTTACGAATCAAAGTCAACATGGCAGTCACAAATTTCATATCCAAGGATCAAATCTCAAGGAGCATTCAAAAGAAAAGGAGAAAAGCGCCCGCTAAGTCAAAATGGAAAATTTCATAAAAGAAAACAAAAAGGCTTAGGCAAAAATTAGGGCATCCCGATGAATCAAATCCAAAAGAATTGGTTCATACAAAATAAGGGATAAAAACAAAACAAAGGCGAAATACAAAGGATAATCTTGTGACTGCTAAACCATCAAAGCTTCACATCAATGCTTGGATTTTCACTAAAAGCTTCTGCTCAACTGAAACGATTCTCTTGCAAACAAAACACATCCATTGGATTAAGCGAATGTTTAGGATTTGGAGAACACCAAGGAGAAAGGGGTGGGACAAATAAAATTTTGAGCCTTATATCCATTGTTTCTTAAAACATGAACCAGGCCAAGTTACAACAGTTAAAAGTCCTAATTGAGGCAAGGTTAACCACGAAAGCATACTAAGCAGGATTTTGTTATACTGACTCCTAAAGTCTGTTAAAACTACTTCTAATCACCACGCTTCTTCAAGCATTCACTTCTAATCATCCAGTCCTAATTCGTAACGGACTTTGATTTCAAAACTTGCATACGCGTCGCATTGGAGTTACTTCTCAAAAGGTACAACGTCATCTACAAGTATACACTTAGCATCGAGGAGACCTCGAAATGGGTTTAATCAAAGGCGATCTTTCTAATAAAGACTCTGGAATGGGGGGAATCACATCTAGGGGGTTCCTCTTAACAAGGGCAAAAACTCGAGGATCGCAGGGGCATACGAGCAAAAATCCTATTAACTGGGGGCATTCTTCCTAAGGTTCAATCGACCTGGGGCACATCTCGAAGCAACAGAAGTCAGGGGCATGTCAAACATGGGAGAAAATTTAAAGGATAGAACACTATGGATAGTCCTCCATATCCGGGAGATCAAGGGCATACCCTTCAATCTAAACGTCAAAGCATATGACAAGGTTATTTCCCGGGGCACTTCCTTCATAGCTTGGAGATCATAGGCACCTTTTTTCCACTAAACATTGGGGCATGAGATATCAAATCCATAAGGTGTGGAGAACCACAAAGGTTAAAGGTGTGGAGAACCTCGAAAAGGTTAAAGGTGTGAATTGCAAAAGGTGAAAGACATGGAGAACCTCAAAAGGTTAAAGGCGTGGAGTAATTCAAAAGCCAAATTGGGGCAAGGCGCACAGCATAAGGCATTCTCACGCTTCACAACATCGAACAAATATTTCTCCTAACTACGATCTTCAAAGAACAGGTATCGGGGAATCGCGCTAGCATCACACCCCATCTTATCAAACAAACCTGTAACTCCAGCGAGCTATATATGCTTTGGTTATCAACAACCTATCATCGGAGCATCATGCAAATACATATGAATCATGCATTGCATACATTGGTTGATACATCACACTACACCTTTTTAGGTAGTCTTCCTTAAGACAAATCTCACGACCCTTTCTAGGAGCCTCCTCAAGCAGTCTTACTCAAGGCGAATTGTCATCCTTTCAAGGAACCTCTTCAGGTAGTCTTTTTCAAGACATTCTTTTATACGAACCTTTTCAGGAACCTCTTCAGGTGGTCTTCTTTAAGACATTCTATGAACCTTTCTGGGTGGTCTTTTCTAAGACATTAATCATTCCTTGCTAAGAACCTTTGTAGGTAGTCCTTGTTAAAGACATCTTTCAGCCTTTTCAGGTAGCCGTCTTTAAAGATATTCCTCATTCCTTGCTAAGAACCTTTTTAGGTAGTCCTTTTTAGACATCTTCCAGCCTTTCCAGGTGGTCTTCTTTAAGACAAATTTCTATCCTAAAAAATCTTTTCAGATAGTCTTCTTTAAAGACAAACACTCACATCCACTCCAGAAACCTTTTCAGGTAGTCTTATAGAAGACACTACTTCGTTCCACTCATCAATAAACATATACATAAGCATTACCCGCATACATAAACATTACCAAGCCGGCATAAGCATAGTCGTGGTGTAGGTGCAAATATGGTTTAAACAAGTTCAATAAGGAGATAAAATCTTGAGATTGACGTCAGCATCAGCATACATACATACGCATTAGCATATGCATATCATCTAGTGCCTTCACATACTACAAAAGCCCAGTCTCCAACCCTCGTGTTGTGATAGGTGTATTTCCCGACCCATGTGTCGTGAGTTTCCAACCCTCGTGTTGTGAAAGGTGTATTTTCTCCGACCCTCGAGTCGTGAGTCTCCAAACAGGTGAATCTTTTTTTTCATGCAGGTAAGTTTGCTACAAGCACGGCAAATGATCCTAAATGGTGCGGGTGAGTTTGCTACAAGCACGGCAAATGATCCTAAATGGTGCAGGTGAGTTTGCTACAAGCAAGGCAAATGATCCTAAATGGTGCGGGTAAGTTTGCTACAAGCACGGCAAACGATCCTAAATGGTGCGGGTGAGTTTGCTACAAGCACGGCAAACGATCCTAAATGGTGCGGGTGAGTTTGCTACAAGCACGGCAAACGATCCTAAATGGTGCGGGTGAGTTTGCTACAAGCACGGCAAATGATCCTAAATGGTGCGGGTGAGTTTACTACAAGCATGGCAAATGATCCTAAATGGTGCAGGAAGTTTGCTACAAGCATGGCAAATGACCCTAAATGGTGCGGGCGAAGTTGCTATAAGCATAGCAAATTAGCCTAAATGGTGCAGGTGAATTGTCCGAACTAGGACAAATGATCCGAATGGTGCAGGTGAGCTTGTCAGAGCTATGACAAGTAATCCTATTGGTGCAGGTGAACTTGCTAGAACTATAGCAAGCGATCCTATTGGGGTTCACAAACTACGAAAACTTACTGGAACTTTAGTAAGTGGGGTTCACAAATTGCAAGTCGTCACTATTGATAGTGCGTTTACCCATCACGTTAGTCCCTCGGCAGTGATCAAAGGGTTTTACGAGAGGTTCTTCAACTGGGTTTATCACGTTAGTCCCTCGGCAGTGATATTCTTCAAGACTACAAAGGGGTTCACAAAAGGTTTTACAAAGGAGTTTTCAATGGGTTCTTCAATTGGGTTTATCACGTTAGTCTCTCGGCAGTGATATTCTCCAAAACTTCAACAACAAACAAAGATTTTATCTTTCTTTTCAGAATTACTAACATACTTCGATTAACATAACTAACGATCATGCATCATTTCAACTTACATACTCATTCATACATAATGCATATCCATACATCGCCCTCATTTATTTTGAGAGGCTCGCTGCATCATACATGCATCATAGCATTGCATAAAATTCAGGTTGCCTTTTTAGGCTGTGCTACGATCAAAGCATCGGGTTTCTTTCGAAAGCATCTGCTTCACAGTAAGGAAAAAAGGGGGGTGTTTACCCTAGGTGGCATCTTTAAGCCCATCCCCCACAGAACTCTTCCCTAAACAAATGCAAATTTCAGGGCATCTCAGTGTCCAATCATCTTCTACCTGTAGATCGCGATAGGCAGACGTGCCTATCTAACTCTTCAGGTTTAAGAAGATTGAACAGGGGCAGCTGTCATACCCCAAAATTTGCCCTCCGCATTTCATCCTCAAGGTTCAATGGACTATTCAAAGCAGCATTCACCTATAAATTAGAATAGAGGTGTGGATAACAGGTATTTTGGGACTCAAGCGCTTGGGTCCAATTATCACAAGGGTTTTATCATTTTTGGGGGTATTTCAGGGTTTTTACTAACATTTTGATTATTATTTATTTTAACATGACTAACTATTTGTATTTAACATTATTAATTTTTATTAATACTAGGATTTTATAATTAGCTTTTATTATTATTATTATTATTATTATTATTATTATTATTATTACTATTCTTAGGTAGAATTAGGACTAATTAATTTTTTATTTTAGGTTTTATTAATTATTAGTATTAGTCATAATTAGGAGTATTGTTATTAGGATTAGGATTTTTATATTATTAGTAGGTTTATTTTTATTAATTCTAATACTAGGATTAGTAGGTTCAATTTATTCTTAGATCATTAGTCAATTGGGCACTAGGCCCATTAGGAAAAAAACCTAATTGGTAATTATAAAAGAAAATTCATTCACAAAGAGAAGGGGGGCCGAAAACAGTTTGAGGAATCCTTATTTTTTTCCATCCACATATAGACTCTAATACTGTTCAAATTGGCACCACCGCGCCGTCTTCAATTGACCAAGTCACAGTTCTCAATACAGTTACAGCAAGAATTAACACTCTTTCATCTTCCCATCATCTCTCTCACATGGGTGTATTGTGAACAAAAGGAAACAAACAACAACAGCGACCTCATTGTGTGACCGCCGCGGATTTCGTCACCACGCGAGCAACCATCCTCAGGCCACCGTCGAAACCACCTCCCAATCTGTAGCCGCGACAACCCTATCACGAACCTCCCATCTCGTCGCTTCAAGTATCGATCCAACTCCCCTAGATTCTGTTCACTCTTTTCCTGCAAACACTTTCAATTTCTTTTTTTGGTGCACCAATTATACCTGTATATATATTAGATGAAGGTAGTCCTGGGGTTCTCTAAAAAGAATGTCACGAGGAAGAAGGAGACAGGGGCTGGATTTTCCCTTTTTTTATTTTGAATTCCTTGACTTTGTTTGTGTTAAATCATGTCGGTGTCATAGGTATAACAGGTTATCACTGCAGCTGAAGTGGCAAGAGTTTGTGTTTGCAAACAGGAGAGCCTGGGTTCAATTCCCCCTGGCTACAATAAATTTTTACTAAATTATCCATTTACGGATCCAGTGTGCCTCCAATGCGTAGCATACGATACACCCCCATAGCAAGGCCTTTTGGATGATTCTGGAGGTAAATCTAACGTGTACAAATTCGAAGGAGCGCCATGGACCCTCAGGGGGCGTCCACATACAATCAGTGCCCAGGTTTCTTGGTATTATTCTTTGGTTTTATTTATTCATCTTTTTTTTTTTATATTTAGTATTTATGCAATTGTTAATATGCATATAATTTAATTGTGTTAACTAGAATTAAATAATAAATTAGGACTAGGGTTTAGAATTATATTTTCCCGATTATTTTGATTACTCGATTATTCGAGTTAATTAATTTAATTAATTTTAACTATTCATAAATCACGAAAACCCTACAAAGGTTTATAATATTAGGGTTCGCCCAATCCCATTGCCATTTGGCAAAATATTAATCCTCAATTAATTCTCTCCTCAACCCGACTAAAGCTATTAGTCGCATTAGACGAGAGATATAAAATAAAACATTAACCCTCGATTAATTCTCTTCTCGACCCGACTAAATCTATTAGTCGCATTAGGCAAGAGATGAAAAATTCATAAAATTAAAACATTCAATTTGCTGCCCGCGACGATCAATCTATCGATCTGAGTAACCAGCAATGCCCCTTAATCCGTTAGCTATACTGATCAAATCTATTGATCACTGCATCTAACGGTGCCATATCAAATCAGGGTTGTACGCCCAAACACATCTAGAACACATCAAACCACAAACTACGGATTTTCATCCTTTTCAATCAGGCAATTCAAAATGTCTTTCAAATCACAAACTACGACAGGCCATTCAAAAAGCCTCAAACAACTTCAAACACTCTCATAATCAATTCTAAGGCGTACAACCCTGTGCCCGAACTACGTTGACTCTGATTCTCCATAAGGAGATACGTAGGCACATGGTAACAAGGCGAGTCTCCCCCCTAAAAATCTCAATTCAGTTTTAAATCTTAATTTTTGCCTTTTTCATTTCATTAGCTATAAACCTTATCTTTGCCATAAACCCTTATCTTTGCAATGTTAGCCTTTAGGAAAGGGTTTAGGGTGCCTAATACCTTCCCTCAACCTGATTATAATAACTTACCCTGAATCTCATATCTGTATAGGGTTTCCTATTCGCCCTTCAGAATAGGTGGCGACTCTAAACCTTCAATTTTAAGGCAGGTTGCTACAGAGATTGTGAGCGATTTTTGATTCCACAGTGCTGATAAGTTTCTTTTTGTGCTTTTTTGATCTAGTTGAATGATTGAAGTTGCTTCTACCTTTTGATAAGTAGTTACTTATTTAGTGTTTAAACTTGTTCATACCATAAACTAAACTTGGAAGAATGTTATATCAAAACATACTTAGAAGAACTCTGCATACCATTTGCAGAAGAACTATTTATAGTATACTGAACTTGTTTTACAAAAGAGAGTTGGTTTTCCATGAACTACACATGCATGATCATTTACATCAACAGAATTCTTATCATAACAAGTGTTTTACGATAGATTGAGGTTGTGTTGTTGTGTGATGATTTCCTTCTAGGCTTAGGTGATGTTGATGATGATTATGAAGTTGAGAAATATGAATAATCTATGAAGGTTGAGATTGATAAGATTAGGTGATGTTCTTGTTGCTGTTGCATAGGATATGTGGATGAAGAGTTTGATCAAGAAGTGCTAGTCTTAATGCTCTTGTTGGTTGTCGTTGTAAAGAGTATTCATTTCCTTCTTGAACATTTCTTCTGTCACAATTATAATAAGGAAGAAAATACAAAACTTGTAGTGGAGCTAATATACAACTATGTATTAAATACAAAACGAGGACAACATAATCAACATGTAGTGTAGTTCAATTTTTTTTTGAAAGCAAGAGATATATTGAAGGGAGAACTAAGGGTTCTCCAACTCATGTACAAAATACACGGCACAAAGCCAACAAAAAACAATATTACAACCAATTATAATTACGACATAAAAGACAAAGGGTTTTTGTAAATTGGTTAGTCTTTTCCTTTAATAACCTTGTGGTATGATGTAAACCTTGTGCTATGCATTAAGGTAATAAACCTTGTGGTATGCATTAAGTGATATGATGTAAAAATCAGAACCATAAAATTAAACCAAAGCATGGATAAAATTATTAAAAAACACAAATGGTATATATAACCGTATTCGAATACGGTGTTGGTGGTGTAATATTAGGTGTCACATTAGCATTTCTCAAAATTAAAAGATGGAAAACATGGTTAGATAGAAAGCGTGGTTAGATTGACACATCTGCATGATTGTACTTTCTTTTACAGAAGAATAAATATAATTAAAGGCAATAGAATTATAAAAACGTGACTACTAAAGTGATATGATGTAAATATCAGAATTATAAATTTATAAACAATTAAAAGAATGTTAAAGTTCTTATTAAAATATAACAAAAAAACTATATAAAGACATGATAGACAGTTAGACACGTATGTAATTAATAAAGAATGTTAAAGTTCTTAAAATCTATGATGTTAATTTATCGCAATTCTATGATGTTAATTTAAAATTTGTACTAATTAGTAAAGATTACAACACTTATTTAAAATCTATAGTAGCTTGTGATCATTCATTTATATACTTTCTCATTTTTTTTTTCAGGGTGATAAACGTTGGTCAGTAATATTTTTGCTAGTTAGGAATTACTTGTGAAGAGTGAAGTTCGGATCGTTTCCAAGAATATTACAGTGTGTGGTTTCATAAGTTTCTGACTTTTTCTACAGGTAATTAGTTGTTCTTTTGCTATAGTTGCGTGACTAATTAATGTTTTTGTTTAGCTTACTTAGTAGTAAAATCATGGATAAAAAATGGTTGTCTGTCGATCGATTGTCAAAAGAGTACGAGAATGTGATAAGTGCAAAAATGTACTTATTTTGTATATACGTTTTGTTGCACTTATTGATACTTTTTGTTAATACCGTTTGAATAATACCCCGTTTTGTGTATAAATACGTATACTTTGTGAATAGATGTATTTTCATATACTTTTATATTTTTTGATAGTTTTCTATTCATTTTGTAGGTATTGAGGCGTATTTGGAGCACGAGCAATAACATGTCGAAGACACGGCTTCAAACGCGCATTTTTGAGCAACGAAACCAACTCGTCAACGAATAAAGCTCAAAACCAAAGAATAATAAATCACCAATTTGGTTGATATGTTGTCATTGTTAGATGGGAAATTGAATAAGCTTTCCAACGCTTCGAACCGAACGCAAATCGGAGTTACGGTTCTCAAGTTACATCATTTTTACTAAAAGCTGTTTTTTCATGACAGCAGGTTGGGCGCAATGCGCGCTTCTGCGCGCGACGCACGCTGTACAGAACTCAAAATTGCATAAATAGGCGAAAATCAAATTTTTTTTTAGGTTATGTTTTGGGTATTTTTGAACCCCAACTCATCCTAGGTCATTTTTGGGTAGATTTAGCTTGGAAAAACCATTGAAGCTTGTAATCGGATGATCGGAGGTCGAATTTCTCATCGATTGGTGTTGACAAACCAAGAAATGTTTGGTTCCTTTTTTTCTCTTCTCTTTGTATTTCTCTTATGGTGAGTTTGTATGTAAATTACTCTAAGTCCATGGATGTTTGTTGCTTTTTCTACTAGTTGTATAAAGTTTGCTTTACAAATCTTAATCGGTGTTTTTCTGATCTTTTTGCTTAATCGCTTCAGATTTATGTTGTTATAGAAATATGCTTCGTGAATCTTGATTAGGAGAATACCTGTTAATTCTAGATTCTAGACATAGGGTTTGGGGTTAACATCCACATAATATCTAAGTTTAATGTCTCTGTATTGTTCGATCGGTTGAGACATCGTCGAAAGAGCAATATAGTTAAACTCTCGTCGGTGTTGCAGAAATGGACATTGATGTGAGGGATATGTGGTGATTCTAATGAGTATTGTAGATTGAGTACGACAGCGTGATAAATCTAAGTTTGTGATGAGTAGTTTAGATTCAAACCAGATAAGCTATTCACTATCAAGAATGAATTATTTTTTATGTTCATATGTTATATTTTCCTTGTTTACTTAAAACCCATTTAACCCAAACTCAAGAATTAAGAATCCGTCGAACGGCAGTTCAGTAGCACTAATCTCTGTGGACACGATAAATTCCCGGATAAATACTTCCAAAACTTTTGTTGCTTGCCGCTTTACCGCTTCAATAGAATGTGGCATTGGAATTCGTTAAGTTTGCTGTTGAACACGTCAAAGATCCCAATCGAATGAAATGCCCTTGCTTAGGTTGTTGTTATGTGGGTCGGGTTGACGCAGATGGATTGAAATCGCATTTACTGAGGCGTGGAATAGATCCAAGTTATACGTGTTGAATATTTCATGGTGAGAAAAGTAACGAGAATGTTTAATCGGGGGAGAAAAATAATATGACCTAGGCTTCAGTCGACAATGACACTAATACATACAACAGTGATCGAGTCGAAGAGATTGCAGAAGCACTTGAAGAAGATCTTCAGGATTGACCCAAAATGTTTGAGAGGTTGGTAAGCGATGCAGAGAAACCGTTGTATAAAGGTTGCACTAAATTCACAAGACTGTCTCCGGTATTAAAGTTGTACAACTTAAAGGCATGCAATGGACAATACTGCCTAAAGTGAGAAAAACACTGCCTAAAGTGGAAAAGCGCTGTCTAAAGTGATGCCTAAAAGATGACAAAAAATGTTGTCTAAAGTGAAAGCGCTACTAAAGGGGTACTTTCCAAAGCGTTGTCTAAAGGGGTGCATAAGAAAGCGCTTTTAAAGTCAAAGCGCTGCCTAAAGGGGACATATAGCAGCACTTTTACATTAATCCAAAGTGTTTCTTTTACTTATAGCAGTGCAGGTTTATACAGCGCTTTAAAGCGCTGTCTTTGGCCAAAAAAAGTTGCCTATGTGCTTGTTTTGCATAGTGTCTGATCAGTGTCCATTTTTGTTCATCCGAGAGAATTGTGATAATTTTTTCAATTGCCGAAACTTTGCTTTTTAACTTCCTACGAATAAATCTCAAAGTGACATTGTTTGGATATAAGATTTAAATCTCTAAGAGTGTCATAAATAAAGATGCAATATGATTAAAAAATCTTCACCGAATCAAATTGAATCGAAAAAAATCCAATGTACATATAAAACTCATTCCTTCGAATGTGAATCTGGATATCATGGAAATTTTGATACTCCCTCTATTCTAAAATAAATGTCATATTTTATAAAATTGTTTCTCCTAAAAATAAGTGTTGCTTTTAGTTTTCAATGCAATTCTAATTTATATATTCCAATTATGGCCTCTAATATTTTCATTTTATTATTCTCTCACTCTGCATTAATGATAATTCGAATACACCAATAGTAAACAAGGATAGTTTAATAAAAATACTATTATCTCTCATTCATTTATTACATTTTCTTAATCTGTGTGAAATGACAAACTATGACAAAGAAAAGATGGTTATGAACTATGCTTATATTTTTCTTATAAACTAGCAAAGGTTTATGAGTTAATATGAATTAAGTATCATATATGCTCTAGAGAAAGTGAAAAAAAAATCTTTTTAATAAAGTCCAAAACTTTTGGGTTCCAATTGATGCAACATGTGCATCAACATCGTTTGGTACTAAGGCTTTCACCATCAAAATTAGAGTTTGAAAAAAGAATTGCGCCCTTTTGGATTGAAGATAAAATTTAGTAAAATAATAATAGATGATTAAACTTTGAAGGAGAAGACTCCACAAACAGAATTAAAGAGAAAGAAAGAAAATGAGGATATGTCATAAATTACCTTAAAACACCAGCCTAAAGGAAGAGGATGACGAAGAAGTTGCTCAACTTGAGAAATGAATTGATCAGAAGATAGATTTCATGAATACATGTTTAAATAATGTTTTCTTATCTCTGATCTCATTGTGTTGTGGTCGGATATGGCTTTGGAAGTATTTGGTGGTGCTGAAATGAGAGAGGTGGAAGAAACATAGAAACGTGAGAGAAACATAACAGAGGAAAGATTAAAATGTAATATATTTCTCATTTTTATTATTATAATTACTTTTTATTTTAAACTATTGTTAAAGGAATTAAAGGTATTTAAATTTTTTTAATTGTAATAGAAAAATAAAATGAGGGAATGTTTTTTTAAAGTTTTTTAATTGTAATAGAAAAATAAAATGAGGGGATGTTTTTTAATTAAACTAGTTGGAGGGAATTACAAAAAGAGAAAAAGGGAAAATGAAAATACTAAAAAAAGAAGCTAAAGTGACTGAATATACTTATTATTCAGTTGCAGAATTTGGTCACAATATATTTGTGACTAATTTGGTGGCTGATAAAATTTTAATAAGAAAATATTATATTTCGATGGCTAATTCAGATGTTATAGTCATTGAAAATTTTCAGTCTTTAAATTGGTCATTAAAAGCAAAAATTCTGGTAGTGAAAAAGTATTTGACTGAGAGAAGCGGAGATCAGAGCTTTGCATGATGGAGGTGAAGTTTGTTTTAGGTTTCAGTGGCGTTGTATAACACTGTTTTTTTTTTCTTTTCTTAATACTAGCGGAATACCCGTGCATTCGCACGGGTACTCATATAGTACGCGCATTTGTTTTCAATATATAATAAAAATGAAATGAAAGAAAAATTAAATTGTTAAATCAAAAAAAATTATTTATTGTTTATTTATTTAGAAGATGAAATGTAAATGATATCAATATTTGGATCAGTTGTTTCATTTTCCCCATTTTATATAATTTCTACGATATAAGAAAACAAACAATAAAATTTTATTGACTCACTAAATGTTTAGATCAGTGGTTTCATTTTTCCCATAGTAAAGTTGGATTTGTAAGTTATTCCTTTTTATTGAGGTGACATAGAGAGAGTTGGTATTCAATGTCAGGAAAAAAGTGAAAAAAAGTGAATATAGCATTAAATATTATATCACTACTTTCAAATATTTTGATATTCAATGTCAAAAATATTTGTATCAACAATAATTTTTTTCAATTTATAAAAATATTTTTATCAACAAAACATTTTTTTCCGTTTATAAAAATATTGTATTAACAATACACTTTTTCGTTTATATTCGTATCAACAATATACTGTTTTTCATTTAAAAAATATTTATATTAACAATAGACTTTTTCCCGATTATAAAAATATTTATATCAACAATACGCTTTTTCTTGTGTTAATAAATATTTGTTCAATAATACACATTTTCCGTTTATAAAAATATTTATATCAACAATACATTTTTTCTCATTTATAAAAATAATTGTACCAATAGTAAACTGTTTCCCGTTTATAAAAAATGTTTATATCAATAATTTAATTTTTTACATTTATAAAAATATATGTAACAAAAAATATTAAAATTAAAATTTTTCAGTTTTTAAAACAAAAACAAAAATTACTTAGAAAAGAAATAAATTTTTATTTTAATTGCATAAATTATAATTAATAATATTAATATATTAAATTGTTGAGAGAAGATATATCCATAGATATGTTTGTTTCAGAAAATGGGTTTGGTTTGTTGAAGAAAGTGGGTTGAAAAAAAAATCAAAAGCAATGATGAGAGATACGGTAAGTTTATGATAACGTACATCTCGAAGATATTAGTCACTATGCATTAAATGCATTTCAGCATACCAAAAATAATATAATAAAAAACTTGTTTCAATGAGGTTGCAAAAGCCTATATATTTCAAACTCTGCCCGTATAAAAAATTATGGTAAGATTAAATGTTTCAAAATATGCTGAAAGACTTTAGGCTGTTTCAAACTATGTCCGGGCACAATTAAATGTATTTCAGCATACCAGAAATCGAATGCATTTCAATATTTAGGCTGTTGTTCATAATTTGAAATATATACTTTTTCTATTTATTTTAATTATTATTTTTTGTTGAAAAATAAAATATTTAAATAGTTATCAATTTTAAAGTTTAACGCGACAATATTTATTATTTTATAAATAACATTCTTAATTATTTGATAGAAAGAAAAAAATATATAAATTAAATTAAATTATAAATAATGAATTGTATTAAAAAAGATCATTAATGATATTTAGTTTCTCTTTAATTTCTATTTCCAATTAATGTTCAATTTTTCAAATTGATTTTTAGAATTACGATCTAATATAAATTATATATAAATTGTATGTTTATTGTATTTTTTATCCAAGTTGATATGATAATGATGGAAGTAATGTGTACGCCACAAGCTATAAAAGCTGACAAAAACCATAATAATTTATAATTTATACTTTTTCAAATGAATATAGTTTGGTTACAACTTATCCTTTTTTTTTGTTTCTCTTCCATTTCGTCCTTTAGAGATCTTCTATCACAATAACAGAATATTGTGGGATAAGAAGAGTAACATCAGAAATGCAAACAACTCCATAATATAACAATATGCACATATAATTTGAACAAAAATCAGAGTAAGATAAATAAGCTCATATTTATATACTTCAAACTTCTTCCAACACAGGTCAGACTCTTCAACTGCACATATATCATTATGGTTCAAGCTCCCATTAATCTCTCTACATATTAGTCAGGTCAATGGCAAAAAAATTATACAATGTAAATTACTCTATAACTCCATAACTATGCACATTCAAAGGTTTGTCCACAATATTTTTGTAGATTTGAATATGAATATTAAATGTAAAATTATTTAATTATGAGTTGCAATTTCAATATCAAGCTGCACAAAACAATTATAAATTGTATCAGATAATTAGATGGGAAAATTTGACATTTTTAATTACCCAAAAAAAATTAGAAACACAAAAATTAATGAAATAGATAATGAGATATAAACCACCTTATCTAAATCTCAATACTACTCCATGAATGTACTCCTTAGAGCTTCAATTGAAAATCAAATCTGAAAGTCAAATATTAACAATTCATAAAAATTAAAACCCAGTAGAAAGGATTGTGTTCATGCAGGATAAATAAGTAAAATTATCAAATTATTTCAAAGATCTCCAAGTTAGAAAATACAAAAAAAAAATCTTAAGTATATATAAAATAAATATAAAAACAATTTTTTATTTTTATTCATTGCTACTTGATTTTGTAGTTCTTACATTTTTCTTCCGCTTCCATCTTTTTTATTTTCAAAGCAAGATTACCTGAAAATAAAAACAAAACATTTCATTTATGTGTGTATACTTAACACAAATTTATTTAAATAAACCTAATGTTCATGTGTTGTGTTTAAAACACAAATTTCTTTAGAAAATCCTTAGGATAGTAGAGTAAAAAAGAGATTTATGAAAAAGAAGTAGAATGGATATTTAATACAAATGACTGAAATCAAATAAAAGGATTTTCTTCCGATTTGATTCTCCATATTTACATCGCTTTTCTCCAAATATAATTTTCTCCAGATCTGTTGGATTTTTTTCTCAGGATTTTGATTCACACATTTATGTAAAATACTAAACCAACCAAAAAGAAGAGAACACAACGAATTCAATGACTTGTCAAAGAAAAATATCACCAAGATAAACATATAAAAGAAATATATAGTGATTAAGTAGAACAAAATATACCTAATGAAAGCATCATATCAAGGGGAAAGACAAATTTATAACCTGCAATAGAATAAGCAAAAAAAAGTTAAAAATGGTCGAATAAGATATTGATTAAAAATGAAAGTTGAAGAAGAAAATAGATAAATTTATAAAAAGCCTAATCTGAAATGTATTCCCAAATTTATTTGAAGACAACAAATTAAAATATGGAAAGAAGAAGGATGAGTGAAATAAATGAGAAAGAAAGAGAATAAGAAGAAGAAAATGAATGAAGGTGAGAATGAGAAAGAGAAGGAAATCGAGAAAGAGAAAAAAAGGGACAGAAAAAGAACATGAAGCAGCAAAAGTATGCATTGGGAAGATATATTTTGAAGCAGCAGAACTTTATGTCATGTAGCAGTAGCATCTTCTAAAAAGCTTTTGCATTTAGGAAGGTTTGGTTGAAATGAAACTTTGTTATAATATTATAATATTTAAAAAAACATTTGCAGCTAGTTTTGTTCCAAACCAGCATTCTAATGTAACCAAAAGCAACTAATTATTTGACATTTAGTTGATTTAGACTCAATTTGCCATTAATTATGTGTAGTGGCAGATAATTAAGAAGGGGTAATAATGTATTAACCAGAACAATTTCCTTTCTTATATTATAGATTTCAGTGTGAAATTCGTGACTGTTTTGTGTTTCCGCTTTGTGAGTTTTTTCTTTTCGTTTTAAATTTTTTTTTATTTTTTTTTTAGATTTTTAGTCTTTTCGTTTTAAATTTGTTAATAAATATTAAATATAAGAAATACATAACCAAAAGCGATGTAGCCTAGACTGCAATGTAACTTGGCATGTCGTTAAATGGTAGGTTTTTATTACCCTATTAATGCAATGTTTTTTAAAATTATAATTAGTTAAATTTTTTAATGTTTCCCATAAACAATGCTTTTTTTAGCGCTTTCTAATATACGGAGTACTATTTAAGATAGTGTTTTTTTTTTAAATAAGAAGCATTAATTGTTTAATGCATAACTCAAGTTAGTGTTTTTTCATTTTGGCCGTTGTATATTAAATAAAGTGCTATCTAATATATAATTTTTAAAATATTTCTTTGTTAAATATACAACAGCGCTTATATAATAAAGGGTTTTCTAAGGTGGATACCTTAGCCAGCACTTATTTTTAAAAGTGTTGCCTAATATCATTTATGTTTTTTAGCATCGCTTTTTTGAAAATAAGCGCTGATAAAAGTGGTGTCGCCTAAACTCTCTTTTCGTGTAGTGTGAGCAGGCACCATTTTGACTAGTGGAGCATCAAAAGAGATCCACATCATGGGAGATGGGAAATTCTCAAGTGGGAAAAAATATTCAAAAATTCCTACTTCTATACAAACAACCCCCCTCTTCAAATGGGTCACATTACTAACCTTTTGCTCCAACTATATATAAACCTAAAGTGTTAGAGTAAAAAAACTCTCACAAGAGTTGGACCTATCCAAGGATCTTTCTAGAAGGATGTAAGAAATTCATTCCCACTTTCTTACACTTACCACCTACAAACCAATCGGAGTCTACATCCTAATCAAACCTAAGAGGGAGATCCCCTTCCACCAAGTATATAGGATATTCTAAAACAAACTACCATTCCTATAACAAGCACTAAAACATTTTGACTTTGTGGTAATGTCTAATTTTTGTGAGTTAAGAATAACATTCTCGTAGAGTGTGATAGACTAGTTTTATATCCTCTTGCATCAACATATACATTTTTTTCAATTATTATACAACGACTATAAACTGTTTTTGTAGATGACAAAGAGAACCGTTTTTATCTTCTTCTTTAGTAATGGGTAAAATTCGTTCTCATATGATATTTAATTATTTTTATATATGCAAGACCATTCTTTTCTATATATTTCATAAAGACTAATATTTAAAAATGGTCCTATATGGTGTTTAACTATCAGCCATGGTTTTAAACTGTTGTTGTGGATGTGTGTGTGGGGATTGTAGCCATTGCAGTTGTTGTGATGCGTATTACATCAAACGTAAATTGAGTTTTGGGAAGGGTGAAGTGATTTAATCTAGGTCGAGGTATATTATTTTCGTGCAGGACTAAGACTAACGAATCTGTCAAATGACACATAGACATTTGAGTCTCTCAAGCAACACTAAATTAGTCGAGTCCTTCACGCTAGATTGAAACAATCAAGCCCCTTAGGCGAGATTCAAATAGTCTAATCCCTCCTTGCGACTCTTAGGCATTATTTTTTGTAATATTAGTGTTGGTGCTCCTTTGATAGGGCTCGGGGGGAGCCCATCGAGATTCTTTTCGTCTATCCTCTGTAGACCTTTGGTAATCCTTTTAAGGCTTATTGACGAAAATGCTCAAACCTCGTGGACATTGACCTTGTTTTGGGTTTCTTTCTTCATAATTAGAGCGGAAACCACAGAGAAAAAGAATGGAGAAAATTGTAGTAAAAGTTGTAATTTTTTAAATATAACATTTGAATTTTTCCTATACAAGCATTTAAAACATATTTATTTTATTTTAAAGGATAAATATGAGTTTGAATTAAATTAATTAGTATAAAAATAGAAGAAAAAATGACAAGAGAAAAATTATAAGATCAAAATCTACTTCAAATGACATTTGAAAAAAAATTATGTATTAAGAAAAAAAAACTATGTGATCTTGCTAAAAAAACAATTACCATTTTTTTAAATCTGAGATAAAAAAATTAAAAGATAAAATATAAATTTTAGTTTCTTAATTTTATTAAAAAAACTCTATAAAACTTGATATCTATTTAGTACTTAATTAAATTTCAAAAATATCAGATTGTTCACCTAAACTTATTTATCGAGATATCCGTCCACTATTGTGGATGGACGATTATTTTGATAGTTTTATTACAAAACTTCATTGAACTTTATAATTTATGTCTTCAAAGTTCTAATTTTTTTCTTCAACAAACAAAGAAAAATGTTATTTATACATCAAATTCATACATTACATCGTATATAGTATTCACAAAGATGTGAACAATATTATAATATTATTGACTTTTTAATATATTTTTTTAAAAAAATATTTTGGTTAATGAAATATTAAAACTTGGGTAATGCAGTTTAAAATTTGGTTTATATATATATATATATATATATATATATATATATATATATATATATATATATATATATATTTCAGATTTTGGTTAATATTATGTATAAAGTTGGTTAATACAGTTCATAAATTGGTTTAATGAGTTTTCAAACGTAAAAAAAATAATAATAATAAAATAAAGTTGGTTAATGGAGTATAAAAGTTAGTTAATATATTTATAATTTTGTATCAGAACATCATTAATAATATATATTGTATCGGTTGAAAAAGTAGTGAAAGTGGTTGATGAATTATAAGTAAAATTATTGGTTAATCAGATATATTTTTGTGGTTAATACAATTGTGAAGTTGGTTAATGACACAACCTTATATTTGTATTGTAAACTAATTTTTAAATTTTTTTTGTAAATTATATCATTTTAATAAAAATACTGTTTACTATATAAATACGGTAAATAGTGTATACGATATATTTTGTTAAAAAATGGTGTACACGTAACAAACTTGTAAAACAAAAGATGTACTTACGAAAAGATAAATTTTATAAGAGTTTTTGCATTTCACACCTAACTCTGATGTCGCAGATCTCAACAGTCAAATCAAGATCATTCGATCTATATTTTGAATCCTTATTTTAGAATCATATCATAAAGTTCAGTACTAACTCTACATTGGATTAAAGTTCAACTCAAAAAAAGCTAAGATACATGTGAGTGTGACTGTGACAGTGCACTTTCGGAAATTACATGCCAGAGTGTGGTCCACAAAAAATCGCAATACAACCTTCACGTGAATGACAAATTCAATAATATGCACCAAAATTAATACTTAGTTTAACAATAATAATACAATTCAGTTCCACTAATTAAGCATCTGCTCCAATTCTCCCAACTCCAATAATTATAAACTAATAATAAAAAATTACAATAATCCATGCATTACATAAATTTAAGCATGACAAGCACAATCATCAAATGAAAGTTCCCCAAATTTACTTAACATAAAAAATTTGTAAATAAGACATACCTCGTTACCACAATGACAAACATCTCATAACATAATAATATCAGTGACACCGTGACCTCCGTTACGGTGTCATTGAAATTTCGTTAAAATTATTATAGTTCCAATGCAAGCAGTACTAGTATGGTTTGAACCTACGAGCATTGGAAACCAGAAGGGACAGACTTTTCACAGGCACTAAGTAAGAGACTGAGTGAGATAGGAACATTCAAGTTGATACCAAGAACATTAGCCTTAATAGCAGTACAAAGACAAAGTGCTGCTTCTAAATCAGCCAAGCCTTGAATCAATGCACAACACTTGCTTGATGCAGGACTTCCAACAACAACATTAACAAGTCCTAGAACATCAGCACAAACACCTAGCTTTAATGTGTCCTTTGGACATTTTTGTGATGTTGAAGGAGGAGGGCTAGCCTTAGGTGTTGGTGGTTTGCATGAACCACAAGCATGTGAAAATGTTGAGTAACAAAGAAGAGAAAACAGTATAATGAGTGCATTAAGCTTGTTGGAAGCCATTGTTATGAAATGTAGACTAATGTGTTTTTGTTTTTGTGTTTTGATGTTGAATTATAGGATGAGAAGGGACATTTATAAAGACAAGGTTTTGTGAGGTTTAATCATGTGGAAATCTGATTGGTGGAAGAGAGTGTGATATTGATAACGTTCCAGTTGGATTTTTTGTAAGCTTGTGAAATAATGGTTTCGTATCCAATGGTTGTTAAAGACTGGATTTCTACTATCTATAAAAAGTTGTAAACTTTCTCTCCGTTTTAAAATAATTGCTTTAAAAACTGTTTTACATATTAAAAATTTAATAAAATTGTTAAGATAATATAAGACTTTTTTTAAAAAGATATTTACTTAAATATTGGTCTGGTTTTCATTTAGGGGTAGGAATAAGTAGAACCTAGTCAACAACTCGAGAATTTTCGGTTTCTAGAGGGTTAACGCAAGGAGATTCCCTTTCTCCTTTTCTTTTCTTGTTGGTTGCGGAGGGTTTGACGGGTATGGTGAAGGTGACTTCTTCTTTAGGGGATTTTAAAGGTTTTAGTTTGGATGATCATAATCATTTTGAGATACTTCAATTCGCCGATGATACTATTTTGATTGGTGAGGACTCCTGGAACAATCTTTGGATTTTTAAGGCCATCCTTAGAGGTTTTGAACTTGTGTCCGGGTTGCATGTTAACTTGAACAAGAGTCAGCTTTTTGGTGTGAATCTTGATCCGGATTTTATTCAAGTCGGGTCTTCTTTTCTTAATTGCGAGATTGGTTCGTCGTCTTTTGTGTTTCTCGGTATTCCGGTTGATGTCAATCCTAGAAAATGTGATGTGTGGAGACCGTTAGTTTCGAGATTAAGAAGACGAATTAGAAGTTGGCATATTAGACAACTTTCGATTGGCGGGGGGATTGTTCTTTTAAATTCTATTTTGTCTAGTATTCCAATTTTCTTCTTCTCCTTTTATAAGGCTCCTAAAACCATTATTACGGAGATCATTTTTATTCAACGGTCCTTCCTTTGAGGTGGTGAATAGGGGTGGGAATAGGTCAGGCCAGCCTACAGGGGCCTGTTGCCTAACCTATATAAGGCCAAGTCAGGTCAGGCTTATTAAACAAAAAGGTCAGGCTTAGCCTTTTTTAAAATCCTATTTAATAAAATAGGTCAGACTTATGCTATTAAAAAAGCCAATGAAGCCTTATAGCCCGACCTATATTTTCATGTATATTAAAAATAGGTTAAATGAATCAGCCTATATTTGCATGTATATTAGATAAAAGACTTAATAGGCAAGCCTATATATGCATATATATTAGAACAAAGGCTAAATAGGTGGGCCTATATATGCATATATAGGACGACTTATAAGATTTCTTAAATAATATGGATTAATTGAAAACCATAATGTAAAATAGGCTTTTAAATAGGCTTCCAGGCCAGGCCAAACTTTTAAAAAGGCCAGGCCAGACCAAAAGAGAGAGCCTATTATAGGCTACAGGCCAGGCTCAGGCCTTTCAAGTTTATCAAGGGCCAGACCCAGGCCTTATAAAACCTAGCCTAGCCTAGCCTAGCCTAGCCTAACCTATTTCCACCCCTAGTGGTGAAGAAGACAAGAAGAAGATTAGTTAGATTAGTTGGGATAAAGTGTGTCTTTCAAAAGAAGAATGGGGGTCTTGGTGTGAAGCATTGTGGAAAGTTCATTTTAGCGCTTCTTAGTAAGTGGAAGTGGCGTATTTTGAACAAGGAGAACACTTTATGAACTAACTTTCTGTCTTGCAATTATGGTGACATTCAAAGAAAAATACTTAAGGGTCCATTTTTACATTTGTGAAATAAAGATTTGCTTTGGTGGAGGGATCTTTGTTCAGTTGGTTGTGCGGATTCAGAATCATCGTCAAATTGGTTTAAATCTTCTATCTCTTGCAAACTTGGAAATGGATTTTTTTTTTGGGAATTTTGGTTTGATGTTTGGTTAGGAACAACTCCGCTTAGGATTCTCTTTCCGAATTTATGCTCTTTGACGGATGCTCCTCGTTCGAAGGTGGCGGATAAGGGTAGTTGGAATGGTGAAAATTGAGTTTGGTCTCTTGATATTTTTTATGGCCCGGATGACCGGGAAGTCGCGTCGCAATTGAATAATTTAGTGATTCTTCTCATTCCGGTTCATTCGTGTCGCTTGCTTGAATACTCCGTTGTGTGGTGGAGAAATACCTTCAGTTTCACGGTGAGTAATGTTTATGATACCATTTCGTTGTATGAGTTACCGAGACCGCCGTTGAAGAATTTTTTTTATCTTTCTCTCGTTTATGGAAGACGAAGGTTCCTAGTAGAATTCATCTTTTTGGTTGGAGATTGATTTGGAATAGACTTCCTACGAAATCGGAGTTGGCAAATCATGGAGTATTAATAGCTCCTCACTTGTTGATGTGCCCTTTGTGTTGTCGTGTTGAGGAGGATTTGGATCACCTTTTCCTTCATTGTGATATTGCTAAAGTTTGGTGGAGTAAGTTGTCTCTTTGGCTTGGTTTAGATGAAGCTTCTTCGGCCGAAACTATCTTGGAGCGGCTTTCTTTATTAGATATCTCTTGTAAGTTATCTCTCCAAATGGACGTGGGCTGGTTCATTGGGTTAATTTTTTATTGGATTATTTGAAAGTGTAGAAATAAAATCATTTTTAAAGATACTATTTTGTCTAATTTTGATGGGATGGGGTTAATTAAATTCATCTCCTGAGAATGGTTTATGACTTTCTTTAAGGTGAATGTTAACTTATCGTGGCCGGATTGGTGTGTCGATCCGAGACTTTTTTCAAGCGAAGGATTGTTGATTTTGTTGGCGGATTTCATCCGGTGGATTTTTTTACCCTCTTTATATCTTATTTCTTTTTGTATCTTTTGGGTTAAGCAGCCTAGTGTTTTTTAATGCATCTTTTTGATTATAAAAGAAAAAAAAAACTTTACTTAAACGAGTTAGGTCTACTAAATTTTGTTTTAAATAAATTATCAATTCACCACCAAATAATTTGAAGGAACCAAGTTTCCAACTTTAACTCTTTTTGAAAGTATCCTTTCAATAGTTTATTTTTCATTTTTTTAAAGTTTTTGAAAGGATCTTTCCAAAATCTACACGAAAAAAAAAAATTTGAAAGAATTTTTATAAGAGTTTTGTGGGTTGTTTTAAAAAAAAATAAGCTTCACTATTTAGCATATTAATTTTAAAATATGAAAGGTAAACTCTAAGAAAGATTCTTCTGAATGAGTTTTGTGGAATGAATTGAAAATATACTTTTGAAATTGATAATAATCGAAAGTTCGAGGATTTTTTAAATTAGTGGGAGGTGCATTAAAACTTTGCAAAAGATTAGAGTAAATTTGGCCTATTATCTATCATTAGTTTTAATTTAAGTTTGAAGATATTAATGTTGAGTTCAAGTTTTTTTTTTTTATTGTAAAAGACATTAATAGTATGTTTTTGACTTTTTTTTCTTTCAATTTTAGACTCTTACACATTTTTTATTTTGAGTCATGATTTAATTTATTTAAGATGTTGCACTTTAATTATTTTGATGATAATGTTGTTAAGTTATAAGCATTTTTTACAATTCTACTTCTAGCTACTATTGTAATACCACTTTTGTTTTGACAAGTATTTTATGGTGAATTTTATTGTATATTGAGACATTTGATGCTAAAAGACTATCAATAATAGGATGAACCATTTTTTAAGAAATAGAATGATTGAAGGAAGGAATGAAGATGCATAAGATGTTACGTGTTTTTGGAGTAATTTCTGCCACCATGGTGGCACAACTACAATCAATTGAAGGAAAATTCTTTGGCCACCTCCCAACCTTCTAGCTCACCTCTGGTGAAAAATCCAGAATACCCCTGACTTCGGAAGTTCATTTCCGAAATATTCTGCGTTTTTCAGATTAAGCAAAACAGCCCCCTCCCCCAAATCATTTACCCTAAACTTCTTCCAAACTCACACCCCAAGAGATTTTTGTGCAAACCAGTTCCAAGCTACCTCAAAGCCTCCATCTACTTGCTCTATTACATTCAAAAGTCCTCCAATCCATTCAATTGGTAAGCATTTTGATTTTTAGATCTATGATTAAAATGTATATTAGGGTGTTTACAAATAGCAAAAATTGTATTAGGTTAGGTTTATACTGATATTTAGGATGTTTAGAATGTGTAGAAATAAGTTTGATGTTTGGTTTAGGGGTCTGCCATTGGAGGCTGCAGAGAAGTTCTGCGAATGGGTGTTTCGGAAGTTCATTTCCGAAAACACCTCCATCCCAGTTTTCGGAAATGAACTTCCGAAATGTATCAGAAGTTCAAATTTTTTTGTTTTTTATTTTGTCTCGCATATTAATCGATTTCAATTGTTTACAGGAACATGTCAGGCAACCAACCAGCACGAATCAGACAGGGAAATTCAAGTTTGTGCTAATCATATTCAGTTGCGAGTGGCTGATAAGGATCTACACCACTTTTATCTTCCCAATTGACCGTAACTGAAAATGATTAGCACGAACTTGAATTTTCCTTCCCAATTCGTAACTTCGGCAGTAAGGCTCTCGATGAAGATCAGAGCCGAACTCAAAGAGAACAGAAATAAAATGTGTGAGTATAGAAAAAGAGTAAAGATGGAGAATGATTCGGATGTGATTGAAAAAAAATGGCAACCAACCAGCACGAATCAGACAGGGAAATTCAAGTTTGTGCTAATCATATTCAGTTGCGAGTGGCTGATAAGGATCTACACCACTTTTATCTTCCCAATTGACCATAACTGAAAATGATTAGCACGAACTTGAATTTTCCTTCCCAATTCGTAACTTCGGCAGTAAGGCTCTCGATGAAGATCAGGGCCGAACTCAAAGAGAACAGAAATAAAATGTGTGAGTATAGAAAAAGAGTAAAGATGGAAAATGATTCGGATGTGATTGAAAAAAAATGGCAACCAAATTATATGTCGCATATTTTATTTGGCGTTTGCGTTTAATTAAAATGCGAGACTGTTTAAGAAAAAACATAAAAAAAAAAAAAACACAGCATAATTCGGAAATGAGCTTCCGAATTCACCCCCCATGAGGTGTTTTCGGATGTTCATCTCCGAACGCACCCCCCATGAGGTGTTTTCGGAGATGAACTTCCGAATAAAGGAAATTTTTAAAAAAAAAAAAGCGCTTCGGAAGTTCATTTCCGAAGCAGGGGTAGTTTGGGTTTTTCGCTGGGGATGACCCCCATAGGGAGGTGGGTAAAGAAAAAATCTCAATTGAAACACAAGAAGAGATATTTGTAACTTCAAGAATTGATCAACCAAATAAAGGCTAAACAGGCCAAATGTGTAAATTGAAAAAAAAATAGTATATGGTCTTAAAAAGGTATGAAAATTTTAACTAAACTATAATAAGTGATGGTAATGTTGTGAATTTATCTCACATTTGTGCTTATTTTTAATTTATTGGACAAGAATGTGAGATAATTGTTAGATAGGAAAATATAAAAAGATTATTCAGGTCGTGTGTTTTCATTGATTTGATAGTCATTTATATACACAATATAAATATGTGGTTATGATTCTAATAATCATTTGTAATCAATATTAATAATAATCATTCTATATTTACATATCTAATAAGAATTTGTCTATATGTTTATGCAATGTTAATTTTTGTTATGAATGTGATTGAGTTAAAGAGACCAAAATTTGTTTATCTTATCATTTTGATATGAAAGATCTAGGAGAAACTTATATGGTTCTAGAAATTAAAATGAAAATAAAAAATGTATAATGGTTTTTCTTTGTGTCAACCACATTATATCAAAAACATGCTAAAGAAGATTAATTGTTATGATGAATTACCTGTAACAATTCCTCTTGATATACAATAAGATAAATGGTTGAGAAATTTGTTAGCATATGTGCTATTGTGGGGGAAACTAACTATAGTATTAAATATTGATAAGAGGGATATTTTAAGTTCTGATACGTGGGCCAATGGTCCACACGATATTAAATTTATTTCTTAAGGGGGAGAGTCCACCACAATAGCTTGCTATTGGGTCTCTCAAGTGTTGCTTTTGCGTTGCACTATTGCAATTGCCTGGCACACCCCACCATGTGAAAAAAAAAAAAGATCGGATATGTATTCAACATATCAAATATTTTTATAATTTTTATACCATTTATGTTGGATTTACTGTATGTACATAATTAATATTTTAGTGTTCATTCAAAACCGGATATAATAAAATTAAATAAAATGTAATATTTAATTTGATAAAAAGAATTGTTAAATAAAAAGGAATATTTTATTTTAATAAAAAAACTATTAAACAAAAATGAGTTGTAAAATACTTTGAAAAAAATTAATTAAAAATGAATTCCAGACACGAGTTAGAGTTAGAGTTAGTGACGGAATCTTGATATGCTATGATCTTCATTTTCTAAGATAGATTTAGGAACAACCTCTTAATGTTGATATGAATCTTCATTTTTTTTTCATCTTATTTGACATATTTTTCAATTAAATTATCGTCTTTAAATATTTAATTAATATTAATAATATAAAATGATAAAAAAATTTATCACATGGCAACCAATATTATCATATTTTTCATGCTGACATTATCATGTATGTGTTCAGTCACATAAAATCTGTCGCATATTTTCATATATTATCTTCCATTAATGGAAATTAACTAAAATAAATAAATAATATGGATGAAAAATTTAAAAAAAAATTAATTTTTTTTTGAACCAAAGACTCTTATTAATTTAAAAAACTCGCGACCACCAAGATCCATCTGATCGCCCGTATCCAGCTCCACATCAATCCTATAAATAAGGTATCAAAATAAACTAACTAAGATCAGTCACTATGATGACATTAAGCCATCAATCTAACTTAGTGTTTGTCCATCCTTACAAGTGAAATCTATAATATAAAAAAATTAATAGTCGTGGAAAAGTCTAAAATACCCTTATTTAATTTTTTGCCACCACATTAAAATTGTGATTTTTTGGTCTTTGTATCATAAAGTTCTTAATTTTATTATTAAAATAATACAACTCTTATATTTTATCAAACTTATCAAATCTCTCTTTATTTTCTATTTTTTTTCTCTTTCATCACTTTCTCACTTCTTTCTTTCAAAAAAAAATCTATCAACCTATAATATAAGAAAATTAATGGTTGTGGAAAAGTCCAAAATACCCTTATTTGATTTTTTGCCACCACTTTAAAATTGTGGTTTTTTGGCATTTGTACCATAAAGTTCTTAATTTTATTATTAAAATAATACAACTCTTATATTTTATCAAACTTATCAAATCTCTCTTTATTCTCAATTTTTTTTCTCTTTCATCACTTTCTCACTTCTTTCTTCCAAAAAAAATCTATCAATCTATAATATAAGAAAATTAATGGTTGTGGAAAAGTCCAAAATATCCATATTTGATTTTATGACCCAAATATTTTTTATTTACGAAAAAATGGTATTTATGACCCAAATATTTTTACCAAAAAAATCTATTATTTACGAAAAATTGTATTTATGACCCAAATATTTTTTATTTAAAAATGGTATATGGGAAAAAATTTATTATTGATCTAAATATTTTTATATACGAAATTTACTATTAATCCAAATATTTTTGTAAATGATACCTAAACAAAAATGAAGTTTCTATTATTGATTTAAATATTTTTATTTACGAGAAATGGTATTGATGATTAAATATTTTTAATTCAAAAATGGTATACGGGAAAAATTTTATTAATGATCTAAATATTTTTATATATGAAATAATCAATTATTTATTTAATTTTTTTTAACATTTTTATTTAAAATAAATGATGTATCCAAATTCGCGTAACCAAAGCGAACCCGTGCGTATGCACGGGTTTGTTACTAGTTTTATATATTTAAGAGGTTACAAACTTACTTAATAAAAAAAAATCATTTTATCAAGTAACTTAATGATAAAAGCATTTGAAAATAACATAAAATAAACTTATAGCACAGCCATATATCACCTAAGAACCATATGTTTTCCATCTTCTCGTGACACTTTGACACTTTCTGGTACGGCTATGTAGCTAGCTTTCTTCCACTACATTATCTTCATTGTTGTCTCTTTTTGCAACTTGGAGTTTCAATTCCACTTTAAAGCATACAAAAAGACATTAAAAAACACAGACATACTTTCGAAGAGACTTGCCCATTAATTCGATCCCCTTATTGCTGAAGTGGGAAAATTGTCGTCATTTGGCATTTTTCACAAGTATGTCACATGTCTCAATTTTCTTCAATAATTGAGACTCTTTTTGACAAATCAAAACTAATGTCTTTTGTATCTCCAACCACTAAAAATGCTCAAACATCCCTTAAAAGACAGTTGGAAATTCATCAAATAAATAATTTATAATCTTCTAGTTGAGTGGCTCTTAAAAGAAAATAAGTAATTTACACTCTATTTTTTCTAGTTTGAATTTCACTTGTAAAACAACACATTTCATCATGAACATTTTCTTTCTCCCCATTATTCAATATCCAATACCTCTAATAGCAAATGAGAATTCTAAGACTTTATTCTCATCTTCTATTTAAAATACTACTTTTTAAAAAGTTCATTGAAAAATTTCCTTCAACAAAATTAGACAATGAAATTCCTAAAAATTTCTTGAAGTCAAAGAAAAAACTCATGAATTTCAGCATCAAGTTTATTATCCATATCAAAAATCTAATTCAGAGTTCTTTAAAAACTTTTCAAAGTATCTACCAACAAAGTCCCTTCTTAAAGTTTTAAGGTTCACAAGTTAGTGAAAATTATTTACACAAAGAAGACTCTCAAATTTACTTTTTTTGTTTAAGAGATAATTAGCCAGATGTCGATACGGCCGCACGGTAAATTTATTTGATACGATATAAACTGTATTTATATATGTATCTAAATTTGAAATTAACTATTAATTTTAAAATAAATAATAATTATATAAACTCAAATATATTAAAATACAAAGAGAAAAAAGAGACTCGTGAGGTAAAAGAAAAATGAATATTTAATATTTAAAAAATAAGAATTTTATCTTTTAAATTAAGATAATTGTTAATTAAAATAAAATATGTATCGTGCTGATAGTGACCCGTAAAATTAAAATTTTATTTGATTCAATATAAAATATATTTATATACAAATATAAATTTGAAAAAAGTTACTCATTTGTAAAATTAAAAATAATTCTATAAACTCAATTGTATTAAATAATAATGCAAAAAGAACAAATTTAAGTGAGAAGAAGAAAGAAAAAAATTGATATTCTGAAATAAAAATTTTATCTTTCAAATCAATTCAAATTATTGATAAAAATAAAATAGACATTGTGCTGATAATGACTCGGATAAAAAATTATTTTATACGATATAAAATGTATTATACACATGTAAAATTTAAAATGATTTACTTAATTGTAACATGAGCAATAATCATATAAATATGAGATGGAGAAAAAAAAATTAATATTTAGAAATAAGAATTTTGTCTCTCAAATTAACGCATCGATTGATTAAAATAAATAGATATTATATTGATAGTCACCCTTGAGATAAAATAAATTATAAATTTTATTAAAATTAAAAAATAAATTATTAGTATTTTTAGTGATAATAAATAAATAGAGAAAAAAATTAAAATGAAAGTAAGAAAGTGTGGAAAAAAACATGTAAGAGAGACTTAAAATTTTAATCAAGAGAGAGAAAGAGTGAATGTAATATTTAATTGTGATTTAATTTGTGAAGGTTGAAAAATGAATGTTACATGTCAATCTTAGAAAGAGTTAGATATATAGTAGCTTGTTGAAATTAGACACATAACAGGAGATGAGAATGAAATAGCTAAACATTAGTTGATTACTTAAATATCTATTTTTTAGTGTAAATAATTTAGAATAAAAGGACAATTTAGAATAGAGTTGTTGTTTCAGAATAGAGTTGTTGTTTTCCACCATTCTAAAAGAATAGAGTTGTTGTTTCAGAAACAACATGTGAGCAGTCTACTCTCTGGAGAATTCTCTTAGAACTTTATCCCTGATGCACGAGATAATGACACTCATGACCTTATCCATCATCTCGATCTTCTCTGCTAGTGTAAGCCTTGCAGGCATCAATGTCTCTCTCTTTAAAGCTTCAATACTCTTCCCTTGAGTTAAAATTGTTTGCATCTTCATTTTCCACAATTCAAAAGAGATACATATTTATAATTACTAAAAATCATCATACAAAGTGAAAAATACAATCCATTAGCAAATGGATCCATGAACCAAACCAAAACATCTAAAAACACGTAAACCGAGAAAACTGGATGAATGATCGAAAAATCCCAAAAATCGCACTGACCGATTCTGACCTGTTGATTCCATCCGTATGGACACTACCTGTCGCCGCTGACTCACCGTCTCTGATTTTCGTCCAATTTTTTCATATCTGACTTTCTGAAAATACTTTCTAGAAGTTACAATTTTCTTGCTTATGTAATCTTCAAATATATTTTCTTTCTCTTCATCAACAAAGATTTTAAGGCATACTTCAACAATTCGAATCAATATACTCTTAATAACATGCTAAAAGTAGAGTTTGGCCTAACTAATACTTACAAACCCGACTTGTAAGGTGGTATGTGTCACTCTATGTAAACTTTTTTTAGACTCTATTTGTAACCAATGTGAAACTTGAGATTTTCTCAATACATTTCTTCATGTCCAACACTATTAATGCATAGATATAAACGATTAGTGGTCTATGATCTGATCGATAAACTCTAATACCATAATAGAAATAGATTTTAGACTAACTCATTTTAGTCTAACTCATTTTTATTCTAACTCATTTTTACACTTATAAATATATTTCCATGTCGTATAATGTTTGATATTGACTATTTAACACATTCTCTCATGCGCATGACAGAACATCTAAAGCATGGATATAATTGGTAGGTGATACGATAGCATAATCATAATTATAAGTGACCTAACAATCTTAAATGAAATTTTAATATTATATTAAAACTAGAATTTAATCTAAGTCATTCTTACAAAATCAATTTATAAAGTGAACGGTGTCATTTTATATAAATTATCTTTAAATTCTATATTTAATCGATATGAGATTTAGGTTTATCTTCGTACATATTGATCAAAATATCTAAATCTCATTAAATTCCTCATTTCATGTGGTATCTGAAGATAAAATTGCATTCTACATTTGAAGGGCCTCTTCCTTGTAAATTTGAGCTTAATTAAAAAGCACTTACACGGAAAATGAACTTTTGCAAGCAATCTAGTCCATATATTATCACAAAAGGTATATTTTTGTGTCTCAAGTCGCGACATAAACATCACGCCTCCTACCAGCTTTCAGCAACTTGTTATAAAATGATTTTCTTTTAGCTAAACTAAATAAACATATTGTTTTGTTTATATATAGTTTTCAAGTTTGGCCCTGGTTCGCCGGTTGTTGGCGAATTCATGGCGGTTATTATTGCTATAGAGAAGGCCATCAAAGAGAAGTGGTCTAAACTTTGGATTGAAACGGATTGTAAACTTGTTGTGACTGCTTTTGCGAATATTCATTGTGTGTCTTGCATTCTCAAGTCTCATTGGCTTACGTGTTGGGCGTATACTCTAGAAATTGATTTCTTGATTTCTCACATTTTTAGAGAGGCCAATTTTTATGCGGATTCTCTGGCCAATTTCGGTTTATCTAGCAAAAGCTTCACTTGGTTCTCTTATATTCTAAATGACATTTATCCGGATTACTTGCTAGACAAGTCGGGCACACCTAGATTTAGGATTTGTTCCTAAGAGGTTTTTTGGCTTGGTCCCCCTCTTGTGTATCTTGTAATCTTTCCTTTTCTTTTAATATATTTTGAGTTTATTTAAAAAAAAAGTAAAATAATAGACGTAAAGTATGATCTAAAATTAAGAAGAAATTTCCAATAAAAAGCTAAATTTTATCACTACTAGTAAAATATATGTCTTGACAAATTATAATCGTATTTGTATTTTCTTTCACTAAAATCGTGTTTACCTAGAGTCGGAATCATCTAAAAGTTAAGGTTTCATAAAGGAAGATAAAGGAAAAAATAGTAAAGAAATAAAATGTGAGAAAAATGATAAGGTATTTATTATATAATCTTGTTTTGCAAAAGGACAAGGAATATTGTATTGACAAGTTGATGATTGATTGGGATATATAGTTCGCAAGTGTTTTACAGCCTATTCTTTTTTGTTTTTTCATAAAGACAGATCGTATAGATTAAAAACAAATGAAAATAAAAGAGGACAAAATGATTAAAATATTAAGTGATAAATAGATTTTATTTTTATTATTAGAAATTATTTTGGACCAATCATACTGATCTTAGCCGATCACTTTAAAAGAGGTATAATTCTTTCAGAATTTTTTCAGTGCACAAGAACTATCATTCAGATAAGTTCAGAAAATCCAAACTCTATAGTAGGTTGTTATTTTCTCTCCACCATATATAAAGAGCACATGCCAATTAAGTTACTAAGTTTCGAATTCAATTTTAATTCGTTCTTCTCGCTCACATACTTATTTGTTTCTACTTGATGTTAGGGTTATTCGGGTGTCAATACGAAGGAGTATTGTCATTTTGGGACCGTTGACACTTTCCAACTGGCCACCTCTTACTCAGTAGGAAATGTTGATACAAGTAGGTTGTTCCTTTCACTTGAATTAAAGGCTCATGATACCACTTTTAAGGTTATTCGGGGGGTCAACATGATGGAGCATTTTCACATTGAGGTTTTCCTTTTATGAACAACACACATTTCTGAGAGACACGCCACATACTCACTCACCCAAAATCTTAAGGTAATAGATGTGTGGATTCTCCCACTTATAAATACTCAAATCTCCAAATTTCTAACCAATGCAGTTTGTCAATTATGGTTATGAGTCACAATCTAAAATCATAACTAGTCTAAAATCGATCTAGATTGCAAACTTGATATATTAAAGAGGAGCCCAATTTAGTCATCCAAAGTCTAAAGCAACAATTTTTTCGAGTAAAATACATGGGGTATATGTTACTAAAGTAAAAGGTTTCATAGTTGGCGGGCAGCAGGTTTGTCTTCTATTATAGAACCGAGGTTGCATACTTTCCATGATGCTAAATCACTTATTTTTGATGTTTGTAGTCGAGAGGACCGTAGAGATGCGGGTCGTTTTGCAGTTTTGCTCGAGACTCTTTGGCGAAGCAGAAATAAAGTGGTATGGGAAGATACCCGGGATGATGCTTTGAAGATCGGGTTGCAAGCATACCACAATTGGTATGACTGGTTTTTAGCTAGAGATGATCATCATTTGAGAGTTGTTAATAATATCTCAACTTGCTGGATTCCTCCTTCGGAAAACCATCTGAAATGTAATGTGGACGCAGGGTTCAATAATGTGTGTGGGACAACTAATAGAGGGTGGTGTTTTAGGGACCATTTGGGAAGATTTATTTCAGCAGGTGTGTCCTGGGATGTGGGTATTCTATCTGTCATCGAAGCTGAAGCTACTGCTGTTAAGGAAGCAATCCAGAATGCCATTTCTCTCCAGCTTTCCCACGTCATTTTTGAAAGTGATTGTCAGTATGTTACTCAGGCTATTCATATGTCTCATGTTGGTAATTCGGAATTTATTTTTATTATTAAGACTATTCAGAATCTGTTACTTCTGTTTCCGAACTTTAAGGTAAAGTTCATTAAGCGCCAAGCGAATTCGGTTGCCCATACGTTAGCCAAGGCGGCCAATTCTTGGTCTAGGCGTAGCTTTTTCAGTAATGTACCTCCTTGTATTGAATTTGATTTGAGTAATGATCTCAGTTAAGTTTGTTTTTGTCAAAAAAAAAAAAAGGTTTCATAGTTTATAGAGTAGGCATAAATATGCCCTAAAAAAACACTTATTCAAAGAGAAAGTGAAAGCACAGTACAAGAATAAATCTCTCCTGCGAAGTGTTTTAGTAACGTGATTATCACGTGTTAAAAAATTGGTAGTTGCGACGTGATAATCACGTCACTATCTTTAAATAATATAAATAATATAAAGCTATTGGGAGTCAGAGATTGATTATTGAAAAAAGAAGTTGCGACGTGGGAAACACGTCACTACTAAAAAGTAAAATAAAAAACACTAAATGCTGTAACGTTCACATAGAGAAGAGAGGTTCAAAATTTAAAAGATTTCAAAGAATCGTCTTTGTTCAGTAAATTGTATATAATTTATCATAATAATTTAAAAGATTTCTCCTATACAAAATATAGCTTTTGTTTCTTCTACCGCGCCATACAAATTTCTAAATTCCATCGCACTGCAACAGTTTTTCCCTATCAACAATGCTTATCATATTTTCTATTCTATTGTGTTATTATATGTATGTTAATCGTGTTACATTAATTTTTTTAAAATAGTTATTTTATTAAATTGTAAGCCTATGAGTATATGGGATATATTTAAAAAAAATTGTCCAATATCTATTTAATAAATGGTTCAACAGTAAAACATTAGTTTGAATTAAAGCTGTGCATACTTGGTTATTTTCAAAAATCAAATCATAACTATTTTAAAACTATTTAAATGATTTTGATTTATAACTATAACTATATTTTAATTAAAAATTGGTTATAAAACCGGTTATAAATTTAGCTATGATTATATAAACATTTTTTTTTAAATAATTTATTTTGAGAATTAAAATATTTGAATTTGGATAATAATCGGATTATAACTGAATCCAAAATAATTTAACCGGTTAATAATCATTTAATTATATCCGAATTATATAAATAGATACTCAAACCATTAATAACTAAATCGGTTAATAATCATTCAATTATATTCGCATATTTAAAAATAATTTAAATTTAATTATAGATTTGGACATCACAACAATTGAATATTTTGCACAACTCTAATTTGAATGACAACATTATAAGTTTTTGTCTTTAAAACAAAACTGACAATAATCGTTGAAACAAGTTTTGATTGATTTATTTGTTGATGAGGCTCCACTCAGCGTTCACGGGTATGAAACTGTTCTTTTTTCTCTCATAAAATAAATTAAATCTTTATCGCTAATGTTCCGGTTGCTGCTTTCATTCTAAAAATTCCAAACAAAAAATTCTGCTTCGTCACTATCAAATTTAAAGACATATGTCTTATTTATTTGTACAACATGTCATGTGTAAGTGTCATTGATCACTTTGTGCTTGTGGTTAAAAATTACATTGGAAGTCCATTCAGAGGGTAGTTCTAGTAGGATGGTTGTTAAATAGAAAAAATTTGGTGGTTAAGAGAGTATCATTCATTTGGAGTATTTGGGATTTTATGAGGATTTTGACCTACTATCTGCATAAGAACAAAAAACCAGCCAATAAATCTCTCATAATAATATTTTAACTAAAATTAAAATTATAATAATACAAACAAACATTAAATATAATATAGCTAATAAAATTTAGGTAAAATTACACCATAGACCATTTAAGTTTCTTTTTTTTAATAGGTTGGTATTGAAGTTTGTTTTAAATAATTTGGTCTTTTAAGTTGTCCAACCAATACTATCTACAAGGAGAAAATACAATTAGGATGTTGATTGATGTATTTTGTTGAATTAAGTTTTTTTTTTTTTGTTATGTATTTAAGAAGGAGATTCATGTATTTTGGATGCTACTTTATGCATTTTAATGCAACTTTATGTATTTAGTTGCACATGTTTAATAACTTAAAGGACCAAGTTGTTACAAAAAAAATTTAAGAACCAACCTGTTAAAAAAATAATTTAAAGGACATCTGATTGTAATTGCAGAGATCAGCTTATAATTTTCATTTGTAATTGCAGAGAAACTGCAAACAAATATTTTCTACGTGTTTGTAAGCAATATATCCAGGAAAGCCACTAAGATGTGTTCGCTATTATGCAAACTAGAATAGACCCACAAGAAAACTTTGGAAGCCTTTTAAGCAATTAGGGTTTGATTGCTATGATTTATCTAATGTTCGTGGATTTGCAAGCAGTATAGCAATGGCTTGGAAATTTGATAATTAAGGTTCAAATTACGATGTTGGAATAACATTTTCAACTTATATGCATGCAAAAATCTCTTGTGGAAATGGTAACAAATGGTTCTTCTCTCCTTTTTATGCTAGTCCCCGGGAAGATGGGAAGAAGAAGTTATGGGATGATTTAAAAAGAGTTGATATGACAATAAATGGTGGTTAGCTTCTAGGAGGAGACTTTGATGATATATTTGTAGCAGCGTAAAAAAAAGGAGACAATACAGCTTCAAGAAGAAGATGCGAGAAATTCAAAGATAGATTGACTCCTACAACCTCATAGCACCATCATGCACCGACTCTTTCACTTGTTTGGCAGACATAAACAAGTCTACTTCATCCCCAAACTCAGGAAAATTAATTGTCCTAACAAAACAGTTGATATAAATATGGTTGAATTCTAACCAGTTCATTCCAAGGATAAAATCAAGTTGATCTAACGGAAGACACATTAAATTCATTCTGAAATTTCTACCAAAAATGCTCAACGGACAATTCAAACACATAGATGAAGTAGTCACTGAACTCATAGAAGGAGTATCAATAACCACACTTCTACACATATCAGATAACTCAAGATTCAATCTCTTAGCACAATCCAAAGCAATAAAAGAATATGTCACTCCAATATCAATTATAGTAATCAAAGGTGTACCATTAATAAAGCACGTACCTCTGATTAATCCATCATGAGCAGTAGTCTCTGAACCTGCCAGAGAAAACACCTTCCCTCGATATTGAGCCTTATTTGGTTTATCACACTTAGTATTATTGTGCCCTTGCTCACCATAGTTGTATCAAGTCACACATGCACCCTTGCACTTATAAGCCTTGTGGTATGGCTTACCACACTTGAAAGTTTCTGCTCGGCACTTGTGCACTCAGCAACATGATGTCCTTCAACACCATGGCTATAACACTTAATTGGAGTAGGAGCTCCTCCCTCACTCGACTTCTGCCATCACTAGCCTTTTGCTTCCCCTTATCAGTAGAGTCGCATATGACTTTCCTCTGAATTGTCCTTTTCCCTTCTTATCATTCAAACTCTTATAGTAAGCAGATTTAGCTATATTATTTTCATCATAAATCCTACTCTTATAGACCAACTCAGAAAATCACCTAATCCCCTGATAACTAATGGCTTGCTTGATCCCAGGCCTCAAACCATTCACAAACGTAAGACATTTGGATCTTTCAGCATCAGCAGTGTTATAATGAGGACAATATTTAATCAGCTCCTTAAACTTTGTAGCATACTCTTCCACAACTCCTTTACCCCACTTCAATTCAAGGAATTCAATTTCCTTCTTCCCATGCACATGTTCTGGAAAATACTTCTCCAGAAATGCTTCCTTGAAAACAACCCAACTAACCTTAGTACCCTCCTCGGTAAATCTCTTACCAGTGTTACCCCACCACTCCTCAGCTTCCTTTTCAAGCATATAGGTGTAAAAGTGCACCTTTGGCGCCTCTGAGCAGTTCATGACTCGAAATATATTCTCAATCGCTTTCAGCCATGCATGTGCCTTCTCTGGTTCATGTGTTCCCTTGAAAATTGGCGGATTGTTTCTCTGAAACTTCCCCAAAGCACGTAACTCATCCTCTTGGTTATTCCTAGCATTCACATTGACTTGCGGATTATGCCCAATAGCTTCAGCCAGCTTTGCCAAAGCTTCAGCGATCACATCATCATTCATTCCTCTGACCATTGTCTTGAGAATTGGAAGAACATATTCCCGTTAGAACAACAAGTACCAATAGTGCCCATATACACATATCAAATACAACAGGGAATAAATACATTAATAACTTGGTCAACTGATCTACTATGCTCTGATACCACTAGTGTAATTCTCTTATAAACCCTACGGAAAATATAACATCAATCAGAGTAATATATCATGCGTATCAATTCAAGAGTGTCACACATAATTCAAAAACCACAACATGTGTCATGCTCAATAACACTTAGATATAATTCATATTTTTCATAAACTTCAACATATACACTTTCACAGCAGAATCACATTCATTCAGATAAAATAAGTTATTGTCTCATGATAAAATGTACTTCATTTAAAAATCTTAGGCATAAAAGTCAAATATCACATAATCTCATTAAAATAACAAAATAGAAGAGAATACAAAGTATCCTTCAAAACATGAATCAAAATGTTCTCCATTGTTACATAATCAGAGCATGACTCAAAACCTAAAATGCTAAAATAAATAAAGGTAGCTTCTCTAGCTTCAAGCAACTAGAATCAACTCTAATCTTCTGTACCCGAGCGATGCCATTATAAAACATCATTCCAATATAAGGGGGAGAATTTACATTATTATAAAAAGCATATAATAACATATAATGAATAACATACATACATAATATGAATTCACACACTTCATATACTCCACATATATAGCATCACTCAATCATAATACTATTCTCAAAATTACACCCACAATTCATATTTGCACAAAATGCATCATTTCCTCATGATTCACACAATTCCATATTCTCACATAAACACAATGTGACACTCAGTGCAAGACTCATGCATGTGATACCAATCACTTGTTACTTTTTTTTCTCCATTTTTTACTTTAAACATGGTCCTTTCCCTAGACTAATAACACAACAAAAGTCCATTCCCTAATATTTAAATCTCCCTCTATATTTAGAACAAGTCACTAGCTCCCGCAGAACAAACGAACATCACCTCTTGACCAAATGATGCATATGCAATTCAAACAACCATATGCAATTAAGACAACTCCCTAATCTTAATATCCATGCATATCTACAATAATTCATCACACTTGAATTACCACAAAATTACACATGCATGCATATATTCACAAATTATTCACCTGCAATTCACAATCATTACACAACTGCTCCAAAACAACACCACAATACATAACATGTGTTGTGAATTCAATGCCAAGAACAAAGTATAAAACAAGGAAGAATAAAGGACAAGGAAGAAGAGGAACACAATAATTGGTTATAACTGCTATTCTTTCACTTTCTCTTAAAACAAGATTACAAGTTTACAAGAATAACAAATAACCTCTCTCACCCTAAATTAGGATTTGCAGCTTAGCAATGATGAGAGACTAGTATGCTATTTATAATAAAACCTAACATACTAACTAATGGGCTTTTTCAGCAAGGCCCATTACACAAGCCAACTTAATACACAAGCTAACTTAACAAATTAGGATTTAAACACTAAAACCTAATTTAACATGCTAACAACTCTAGCATCTTCGACATCTGCATGCTAGACCCATCTTCGACTACAGCATGCACACTTCGACACCAGCATGTGAACAATCCTTCGACTTCATGCTTAACTCTGTCGAACTGTCGAACCAAGAAGCTACCCTTCGACAATACTAGAGTTCGATCCAATATCTCACAACATGAATGCACAAAAGTCATTCCAATCCAACACTAACCACAAGCATTCATAAACCATACATACACAAGTTTCATGTTCTTAAAAAATAAGCTTTTAAACCAATCCAATACTCAGTTTTAAAATTCTCAAAATTATTTTAAAAAATAGCATAAAATATAAGTATATTAAATATCAATTCAATTTTCAAATATATGAATTTTTCAGTCCCAAGTCCCGGTAAGCGTGCTTCATGGCGCTAAGCGCTCTTCGCCTAACCGCGCTAAGCGGTGTCTGCTATTTACAATAAAATTATGAAATTCTAGCATTATACCAGTCGCGATTTCAACGCCAAATAACACATATATAACATGTATTTCACAACAATAACATCATAACACAATCCAAATCATCATATTCATGGTTTATCATCAAAACCTAACATTTAAATAACATGAAATTTCATAGATTTTACATCCTAACATACACCTGCCCACTATATATTATCATACAATCTCATAATAATGCAAATAATTCATCCTTACCTTGATTTCTGATTTATTATTCAAAGTTCCCTCTTAGTGTTCTTCCCTTTTTTCCTCTCTTCTACGTAAACTTTTTTTCTCTTCTCTTTCTAACTTTTTCCCTCTGACTTCTAATTCATTTTTAGAATAATACTAGTAACTAACACTAATTCACATAATAACATGTTAACGGGCTCATTATTCACACTTCCACTAACTCTTCACATTCCCACTTATTTCAGCACATTACTACTATTTTCATTATTCTCTACAATTCCCACTTAATTTAATTAATTCGCCGCTACTCGACATTATCTCCTAATGATAACTCAATGGTTCGGCACTCTCACACCAACAAACCCGTCTCATAGAAAAATTTAAAATTAAATCAATTATTCACAAAATCAAACAAATAATTAATTAACAAAATATAATAAAATAAATATAACTAATATATAACTAATAATAGAAAATTGGGGTGTTGCAACGTGCGGAAAAGCTCAAAAGAGCTCGGATACATTCATGAAGTTTTTAATCATCATGATGAAAACTAGAAGACGATATGAATTCAATGAAGAAGATCCAATGAAAATGCTATTTCTTATTGATTAAACCTCAATTTAGTTACAGGTTGTACATTTATAGTAGCTAGGAATGCTAACTAACTATAACAAACTAACTAACAAAAATAACTAACTTTGGATGAGTCATGTTTCTCTTTATATGGTGTATGGCGATAATGGTGTAACTCATGTTTCTCAACATATGGTGCATGGAGATAATGATGCAACTTCAAGGTGTTAACTTTCTAGCTAAGGTGTCTCATTAAGAGTTTCAAAAACCAAATCACTTTTGTTGTCTGACGAAAATTCTAACTACTTTAACGTTTCACCTCACAAACCCGACGTTGCATAGCTGCCTCTATGCATTTTATTAGTCGTTCCTTCTCACTTGATGTATTCAAAGTATATCCATCTATGCGTCTTATAAAATACTCCTGTAAATTCATCAACATAAACTAGTTAATTAGCCCACTGTAAATGTAGGGATATACAATATTTTGAATCTCACATTGTCACTTAATTTTAAAACTTGGGTACATTCATATGACAATTTTGAAATGAGTATACCAAATTATAAAGAATAAAAAATTCATGTATAGAATATGAATAAAAGTATATACCTGGAACGCACATCCAGCACGAGAGTTTGTGGAAGCATGAAAAATGGTATATTCGAGGTCTGTTAAGGTACAAACAATATCAAACATGAGTCTAGGACGATCCTTAAACTCAACATTCACAATTGAATAATCCCTTTGATCACAACTTTCAATTCTCACCATCTTCTTCTCATTTTCCATCTCTAAGTTTGTTTCTGAAAGCATTAGTTGGTGCAACCTCCTTTCGATTGTGCATGTCTTGGTACCTTCTAATCCAACAAGCTTTGATATCTTAACATTAGGGCTGCTGATGCTACCAATCTTAGAATTAGCGGTGGCACGGAGCACAGTTGTTAGGTGGTTTTTAATGATTGTTAGACGAGAAGGGTCGTCGATTGTGGAATTATTGGATTGGTCTGAGACATAAACAACACATGTTAAGATTGTATTGTAGCTGCATGCATGAGCTTCAACAATGTTACAATGGAGATCGGCAAGGGCCGAAAAAATCTGGAAAAATAAGTTAGGATGGTCTTGTATTGTAATTTCAATGACTGTGAAGTATTCTTGCACTCGCTTGCTGATGATTTCAATCTATATATCAAAATTAAAAGAATTAAAAACATTAAAACACGTTTTTTTAAATATGTCGGTAAAATAACATAAATATTAGGTTATTTGTAGTACCTGGTGGATGTAGTTAGTGACTTTCTGGTCAGATAATTTGTTGCCATATTCATCTCTAACATGAAATACTACAATTTTTCAAATACAAAATTACATAAAGCTTTAGATTTTATCATATGATCATGGAGTATGTAAAGTTGAAGAAATGTAATAAAACGCACCATCCATGCACCAGCGAGCATCAGATGAAATATAACTTTTGATGATTTGAAAGTTCATATCTGTCAAAACCATTACCATGTCCAGTAGAAGAACACCATGATTGTTAATCCTATTTATCTTAACCACTGTGCAATCTTCCATTGTTTCATTGTCCATGCTAACTTGGCAACTACAAAGCAGAAAAATATTATATTAACACGTGTTATCAAATAATTAATTTAAAGAATATGAAAGCATTATATATCTACATACATTGGGCCATTTATTCTTTCAGAGAGAGTATCAAACTCTGGATCATAGTAAGGGTAAGAATAATCTTTACTCATGCTGCAAATGAAAAGACACAGAATGTAAAAATGAAAAACATTTATATCTATCATTAAATCTTGTTGTTTAGGGGAGGTTTCAAGCTATTTGGTTCATGGAGTGGCTGTTAATGGTGCTAGTTTTGTGGCGGTTGTGTTAAACGGGGTTTTCCATTATTTTCCTTTCTTTGCGGTTGTGTTCGTGCTTTCGTTTTGGGTTGTTTGTTTGTTCCTAGTTTGTTTTTGTTGTTTTTTATGTTGGGTTTAGTGTTGTTTCTTAGTTATATTCTTAAAAAAAACGTCATTAACTATAAAATATTTTTAACCAAATCATTGTAATTAAGAAAATTGATTAGAGAACTAATTTTATTGATAAGACAAAACTAAGTAATGTTTTAATTAAAGTACTTATTAATTATTATTAAAAAAAATATAATTAGTTATACAAATCATTGTACATGGATGATTCACGAAATATAATTATTTAAAGAGTTAATATCTATTTTTCCTTATCATTTTGGACCATAAATCCTTTGTAAAAAAACACATTTTTTCCTATGGCTTTTAAAGATTCTTTTTATTTAGTCGCTCGTTCATCAAAATAACTAAATAACATTCACATGTTGTATTATTTTGGTATTTTTACAATTAAATTAAAACCTATGGCATTATTTTAATGATTAGTTGGAAATTAATCACATTAATCAAATTATAGAATATGATTGAAAAAATTGAACATAGTATAAGTCTTAGACATTCGTATGCTAATTTTGATATTGGGGATCAACAATCCCAAGAATAACAGTCTTAAGTATTTAATTCATCATATGCTCCTATCTAAGAAGATTTCAAGTTAGGGACTTGTGTTCGTAAAATTAAGTCATGGGATGAAATATCAAGGTAACTTTCACAATGACTTGTAGTTTACTTTTGTAGTTAACTATTTTGTAATGTAGTTTGTAAAGCACTATGTCAGTCTATGCTTATTTTGAAACTTCGATAATGTCTGTGTGTAAATGCACAGTGTGTGCTTATTTAGGAACTTTTCTAATGTTTGTCATGTAATGCACAATTTGTGTTTATTTTAAAATTTATTGTAATACACAATGTCTACAATGTATTGTAGTCAATTATTGATACTTACTGTGGATATTTTGATTATCAATCACTTTAAAAATGGAACAGACTTGTTAAACTTGTTTATCAAACACTTTAAAATTAGAGTATACCTGCTAAAATTTTGTGTGGCAATTTTATTTGCTCTATCAAACTTGTTTATCTTGAAAAAACTAGCTAAAATTGGAACACACATGTTAAACTTTTTTATCTTCTCAAACTTGTTTATTTTAGGACGGGCATGTCAAATTTTATGTGTACAAATTTCTAGGCTGCATGAGTGACAAAGGTTTTAGACATTCTTCTTAAAGATAATATTCCAAACAATTGTCTAGCAGAAAAGTAACACATGGCTCCTTTTCAAAGATCAGATAGTGTGAGAAGAAAGAAAAATATAGATATTGTTCACTCAAATGTGTGCTCAACATACGAAAGGTCCCTTGGAGATGATAAATACTTTGTTACCTTCATTGAAGATCACTTCAGTAGAAAACTTAGATGGTGTTGGCTTGATAAATCAATTTGGTAAATCAAGGTATATGCATTCCTTTATGCTAAGTCAAAGGACTGTATATACCTTGATTCAACAAGAGATGAACTTGGGTTTTGATTATGGTATTCTACAAAGAAGAAGATTTTGTGAAGCAGTGATGTGGTATTTTATGAAGATTGGATGACTAATGACACTCAATCTAAGAGGCAAAAAAATCATTACAATAAACAACTCAGGGGAACATATTTCTCATGGGAATATTGATCATGATCATGCAACAAAACCTTGTTAGTTGGAGAAACCTAGTCATATAGAATAGCATGAGACAATGCAAGAAAAGAAATAGGTAGAATATGATGAGATAGAACAAGAACCTCAAGTGAGAAGATCAACAAGAGTAAGACAACCATGAAGGCTCAATGAAACACAAGAAAGGGGAGTTTGAATTTGGTTTCTAATGTGATAACTTTTTACAGACCAAAAACAAACTCAACTATGAAAAAATACTCAAAGATTTATATTGGTTCACTGTTAACGAAGTTAATCCAGTCCACTCGCCAGAGTGAATTTTCCTTCTCAATAAAGACTTAATCCACTAATCAATCAGATTACACTCAAAGACCGACTATCAATTACTTATCGAGGCTACAGAATAAACTTAGTCCCTCGAGGAATGCAATCTCAGAGACAAAATGTCAATGAATTCTCGAGGCTACAGATTATACCTAGTCCTTGAAGGAATTCAATCAGAGTTACAAAAGAAAGATTGTGTGTTTACAAAGATGCTTCTAAACAAGCAGATACAAAATATGAATTATAGACTCTTATACTTAAGAAAAATTATACAATGAAAAGCTCTAAGTGTAGTAAGTGTTGTTTCTCTATTTGTTTCTCTTTGTTGTGTTGTTGTTTAGACTTTTTTAGAATGATGTACACAACAATTCTATCTTTGTACAATTATCTTCTCGAGAATTCTCTTTTTCTTAAATTTCCTTGTCCTTTTTATATAGATGATGAAATAAGACTGTTGGAGAATTAAATTGGAAGATGATGAATAGTATCGTTGGATGATGAATATTTCGTCAATTTCACAGTTGAAGTAATGGTGCGAGGTTGGGACGTAAAACGTGGATATTCGTCGGTAGTACATCCCTTTTATAATTCCAGGATATTTGTCCTTTTTAAGGAATATTTGATTTTACCTCTTTAGATTGTACTATCTCCAGGATTATGCATCCAATCATTATTCTCGATCATTCAATTCGTATTTAAGATGATTTGAAGCTTGGCCAAAGTTCAGAGCCTTGTGGATATAGACTTCAAAGTCTAGTAAAAATAAGGCTTGATTTATCAGAGTGATTATGGATTGTTTTATGAAAAGGTGTTGACCTGATTATCCATATGCTTAATAATTAGAGAAATATTTCTTCAGATTTCAGCTTCGCTTCAGAATCTGATAAAGTCCATAGTCTCTTTGTCCAGAGTTTGCATTGATTAGAGTTTGCGTTGTCCAGACCTCAAAGTCTTCTTTTGTTAGAGTTTGCTTTGTTCAGGCTTTGCTTTGTTTAGAGTGAGAGTCTATTTTGCTCAGAGTTGCTTCATTTAGAGTCCAAAACTCTCTTTCATAATATGCACACTTAATGAAACGATTAATGTATAAAATCATTCTCTATACTTTGTTATCATCAAAACATAAGGATTGTAGTTGCATAACCAAACTTATTCCAACAAATCATTCAAGAGGTACTTCTCAAATGAATATTTCAATATCACTGACAAAATGGGCCCTCAAAGCTTCATAGAATTCATTAATATAAAATACAATGAGAAATGGACGCACTGTATTGAAGAAGAAATTAAATCCCCCTAAAGGAAAACCAAACATACGACTTGATAAAGTTTCCAAAAAGAAGAAAAGACATTAAAAAACATGTGAGTTTTTAACCTTAAGTCTAAAGAGAACAACGTCAACCTCGGGTACAAAGCATTTATTATCTTAAAAGGTGTCATTAAAATAAAGGTATAAATTTTTAAAATTATTTACACCATTGATGAAGATGACATCTACTAGAGTAATTCTTGGTCTACCTACAGAATTAGAAAAAGATGAATGAATTCAAAAAATCTTTAAGCAAACCATTTGCTATGAAGATTTGGATGATGTGAAAAAGATTAGTGGAATTAAGACTATCAAAGAATATTATAAAAGAATGTTGTTGATATCACAAGAAGACTTATCAAGAAAATTCTTTGACAAATTTAACGTGCATAATATCGAACATGTGCATGTTTCATAACCTGGTCATCTAAAACTTAACAAGACATTGAGACCAAACAATGGCCAAAGAAAAAGAAAAAATAAGCAAGGTGTCATATTCTTCAGTAGTGAGTAGCCTTATGCATGCAATGGTCTGTTCAAGACCAGGCGATGTATATGTTGTTAGAGGTGTGAGTTTATTTCTATCGAAATTAGAGAACGAGCATTGAAATATTATGAAATGGATATTGAGGCATACAAGAGGAACTGCTAAAAAATGCTTGTGTTTTAGTAACGAAAATTCAATATCGAATATTCAAATGCAAATATGGCGGAAAATGTAGATTCAAGAAATTTTGTGTTAAGATATCTAATTACTTTTTAGGGGGAGTTGTTTCTTGACAATCAAAACTTAAAAAATGTGTTTCATTATCAATGAATGAAGTTGGGTATATTGCAGCATCATAAACTTGCAAAGAAATGTTGTGGGTGAAGAATTTTTGTGAGCTAGTACATGTACATGATGAATATATGATAAACTATGACAATCAAAGTGTCACTCGTGAAGCTGCAAACCCTATGTTTCATTCATGCTCTAAATACATTTTTTGGTATTCCCTCTTTATTTTATGATGAGTAATATCCAAGTCATCAAAATAATTTCAACTTGGAAAAGGATTCTTTCTTTGAACCTTGAGACCACGCATTCAAACTTATAAGATGTGAAGATGATATTTACAAGAGTTTTAGAAACCTAATCATTAAATATCCATTATATTTTTGAAATTTTTAGTTAAACCACGTCATTCTCCTAAAACTACGAGGCTTTGTGAAGAGTTTATTTATTCCATGAAAAAAGAGAGAATCCAAGAGTGATAGTAAGAAATAGAGTTCAAGGCTTCTAGCCTCTTTGTAGAAAAACGAATTTTATTTTCATCATAGTTTACTAAAAGTTGAGAGATATTGTTTAACATCTAAGTTGTTGAGATTGAAAAAAAAAATCCTCTAGTGTTAAGAGAGTTTGTAATCCTAATTTTCTCAATATTTTATTGAACTATTTGTAATCCTACTTTTCTAAATATTTTATTGAACTATATCTCGTGATTTCTCTCATTCACATTGAAATGGTTTCCACGTATAAGAAATATTGGTGTGATTTTTATTTTTGTTTCCATTAAATGCCAATTATTACTTTACAAAAGAGAAAAAATACGCAAACATTTCTCAACAATAATTATGACTCAACAATGTGAAACATTTCTCAACAATAATTATGATTCAACAAATGCAATAAGAGAACTTATACAATTCGATGAAACTTTTATCTATCCATCCATTTTTGATAGTCCATATCTACATTAACTTTCTATCTTTCCAACACACTTGGAATGTTTTGCAACTCACTATGTCCTATCCATTTGACCTAACTTTGGAAAATCATGTAACAAATAAGATGATTAAGGTTTTCCTCAAAAAATATAATGGATCAACATTCAAACATTTAACATAAACAATAAAATCATATTTTATTTTTAGAAAGTTCTTAAAAGCAAAGTGTATAAACTTTGGAGTTGTTCTTTCCGGCCTTATGTGTGCACACCTACCACCGAGAAAGTCACTACTACCACCGCGAAAAGTCACTATTGTCTCCAACATTCAGAGAAATGCATCTCCGAACGCACCTTTTATACACACATTTTTAGCACTTCATAAATAAGACACCTATTTTGCTCAAAAACTTTGTCTGAAAATGGATCTCCGGATTCTAAAAATGTATCTCCGCAAAGTGTATGTTGATTCTGTATCAAATTATGCTGCAAGCACCACCTGAGTGAGTTTTTAGTAAGAAATCACACCACTACTAGTTCTTACAGATACAGGCAATCAGGACCTGCTTTCAAATGTCCCCATACTAAAATTTCCAAATTGTATACATTTGTCCTGCATCAATAATCATATACTGGAAAAGTTCAAGAAACCACAGCAACTCTTGCAGCACGATGTCGTAAACCATGAACTAGATGATGAAGATGTCATTTCCTATATAAACTAGGTCCAATCTTCTTTTAAGTTTTTTATTACAACTGAAAAATTTATAGCATACAACTTCATTAAATCCCTGATAACGAAGATTTGCAGATATTCCGAGAAATAATGCATAAACATTGTTGTTTTGAGTATTGGTGACAGGACACTTTACAGAGATACATTTTTGGAATCCAGAGATGCATCTCTGAACATTTTCTTTAGACAAAATAGAGGGTGTCACACTTGCAACGCCTTTGTTAGTGTGATTTTAGGTGGATCCAGAGATGTATCTCCGGATACATCAATGACATTTTTGAGGTTTCAGAGGTGTGACTCGTACCTGTAAAGATGGAAAGAGTAACCCCCTAAACTTAAACTTGTCCACAACTTTCTCGCTCAATTCACTCAAACAGTTAGCATTTATCCAACTATGATGCATAGAAAACATACACCCTCAAAAATTAAATTAAAAGGATAATCAGAATCATAAAATATTATGTAACTTACTTAGTTTGATGTTCTACAAATTTCGAATGCAAACTCTTTGCTTGCTGATGAATTAGCTGTTGTTAGGAAACATCATTTAAAGCATATTACAAACAAATTTGTAACGTATAATCATCATGATTCAAAATAAGAAGAGCGATGTTCATGCTTACCATAATTAATTCCATCAAAAAGAGATCATATAACAAACAAAATTAAAAGCCTTTATAATATTTCATGTTTAAACTTGACCCAAAAAATTTTTTTCATGTTTAAAACCATATCCAGAACATCACATGTACAAAGTTTCAAAATCATAAGCAAGTGGAGGGTTTCCATTACCCAAGTCTAGAGATGGACACGGTGAAGTCGTTTCTGAAAAGGCTGGTGGGTTTCCATTACCCAAGTCTATAGATAGACACGGTGAAGTCGTTTCTGGAAAGGCTGGTAGGTTTCCATTACCCTTCTCTAGAGATGGATACGGGGAAGTCATTTCTGGAAAGGCTATTTGACGCAACCGATCTTTAATATATATCTTTGTATTGTAATCAGCACTGTCAAAACAAGCCTGCAGTATGTCTTAAAAAAATTAATAAAAATTGAAGTGAAGATTTGCTTGGCATATGTTCAGTTTTGGATTAACCGGGCTTACGCGAGCCTGAAATCACATGATTTTTTCACGTCTAAGCAAAAGCTCCGGTTATTAGCTTCTAGTAAATCACTTAAAAATCATAACTGGACATGCATTAGTATGTTCAAACACCAAACCAAACAAGCGCTTGGTCTAGACATGTTAAATACTAGTACACAATTATTAGTAAGCCAAACCTGAATTGCTTCCATCTCTTCCTTAATAGAGATTTCAGAATGATCTTCGTTGACGATACCATCAGCCATCTCTTCCTTAATAGAGATTTCTGGATGATCTTCTTTGATGAGACCATCAGCTTCTTCTTTTTTAGACTTTTTATATATGTGAATAGTATTATAAATACATTTGATAGTAGTCACATTGTCTGGCCTTCGTTTTTTTAAAGTCATAAGAATATCTTTTGGAAGAACCATGTCATCTATCATCTCATAAACAAGTTTCTTTTCTTCCACATTTAGCCGACTTGCAATAGGATGACCTTCTAAATTTTCGGCCATCTCATGATTGTGTTTTCCACACACTACATTAACTTTCCATACACCAGAGCTTAAAAAATAACCCCGCAATCTAAATGGACACTCACATTTTTTAGATTGTGTGTCTTGGTGTTTCAACTGCTTGTTGGATTTTCTGGATTTTTTATAAACACCTCCTCTTTCACATCCAAGTACAATTGTCTGTCTTCTTCTATCTGACCCATTATCGGACCTTGTAGTAACAATAACAAACCCTAACTTCATTGCTTCTCCTCGAACCCATTCCAACAAGCTATCTCGAGTGCTAAATTTTGTATCAGTAGTAAAAACACTAACAAAATCAATAGGCTCAACAAGTGGCTCAGCAGAGGGATCCTGCATACCTGAAATGTATCATGATCATTAAAACAAAGGTTGATACATTAAACACGAAGTTCATATTGGCTCATCGTAACATTTTTTTGGATTGGTCAATCTAGATAATACAATTAAAACCAATAATATGTAAAAACCAAAATCAAAATGTAAAAATAACAATAAAAATAGATTCAGAGCTACATTAACTTTACTTTCAAACAAAAAATTGTGTAAATAGAGTTAACAAGCAATAGGAATGAGTAATGAAACACATTTCGTAAAATAAGATTTTTGTTTTGTGTGGTTTTAAGTGAACTAACTAAAAGTGCATAAACTAAAAATTAGGCCCAACAGTATTCTTGTTACAGCTACTTTCTTGTTACAGCTACAAAAGTTAATTACAACTTTACAAGTAATATGGCATCAACTTTCTAAAAGGCCCAACCAGAAGGTTTAGTAATGGACTACAATCAATTGATATACTTGGTTACATTCTCTATATTGAAATCCATACTAATAGAAGTTACACATCAGTTTGGATATTCATTTACCGACTCGAGACAAATTCACTTAAGAGAAAGACAAATTTTTTCCTCAATGCTCTTAATTTGCAAACAAAAACTTCATAAATGCAACAGCCAAAAAGCATGTAATAAAAACAACTTAAATAAAAATAAAATGCTACAGAAGTAGTCACAATTGGAAAGAACAACAAAACAATGAAATCAAATTTCATTAAGACGAAATCAACAAAACAACAATTGTGCATGTGAGTGATGACGATGAAGGACAAGTGATTGTTGAAAAAATGAAATTAAAGTCGAAGGATTTCATTTTTAACAGACACACAATAGAGGGAACGGAGTTAGAAACACCTTTAAGTAGGTTAGTCAAATAACCGACTCAAAATAATCACTCCAACTTTTAAGGCTCATCTTGAAATATGACTATAGTTTCACAATATAAGTACTGAAATCATGGTATATGAAACACTTCTCTTCTGATCCTTTTCATAAAATCGAACTACTATATGAAGCTAACCAATTCCAAACTCCCGATCAATAAAATGAAACCCAATGGGAGAGAAACAGAATTATCATTTTTTTCTGAAAAAAACTGCAATAAAAAATTGAGAACTCAGTGACAGTGACAACAAATAGAAAAGAAACTGCACAATGCAGATACTCATTCAAAACAAATACAATTCAAGCACTATTATAATGGAAAATTGTAAGTAATACAGAGAAACCTTAACAGAAGATAAAAGAGGGTAAAATAAACAAAAACCCTAACGACTAGAATTACAAAATGTGTGAACGAATTCGGTTTTAACGGAGAGACGGCGGAGGGAAGGAAGTGTCGATTTTTACCTGATCGGAGACTGGTGTCGCGCCGTCGTAGATATCGTTCGTCGGCTCCTCCACCTGTGTGCCGTCAGTCTCATAGAATAGATGAGAGAAGAATGGATTCGTGTACATGGTCTTCGCGCCTTGTGTTTTTTCCTTATTTTAATTTTTTTTTCTTAATTAATAATTTAATACTCTTTTTCAATTATTTAGAAGAAAAAAATATAAACAATAATTAACGATATTTTTATATTTTAATTATTTTTTCTTTTAATTTTTAGGTTTTTTAATATTATTAATAAAATACAATTTTGAAAAATAACTTTTATTCCCTTTATTAAACAAAATTAGTAAAAAAAATTGTGTGTACACACAAGTACTGATTACATACATACACATTTGTTCATATACTTCAAAAAATAATTAATAAAATATAATTTTTGAATATTTTAGTTAATAATTTAATTTTTTTTCTGTTTCATATAATTGTGAAAAAGTAAAATTTATTAAAATCATATTATAGAAATAGAAGTAAAAAAATTTATAAAATAGTTTTGAATATAAATATATAATATATAAAAAATTTGTAATTATAAAATAGAAAAGTAAAATTAATAGAAGGATGCTATTTGAAGTCATGAAACATAATTTTGAAGAATTAATTTTGTTATTAAATATTAGTTGTACATTTTGTTTTTAATGAAATTGTTAAAATAAAATAATTCATTAATAAAACTTGAAAATACAATATAGTAGTATATAATGGAAAAAATAAAAATGATACATTTTAATCTCAACAACAAAAACTACCTCTCGTGTCTATGTCACTCGCTTCACCATTTTGGTCTAATTGAGCAGCATTATTGCTGAATGAATTAGTTTGTTCATCGACTTCAAACTTATTGAACAGTATAGTTGATTTTAGGTGTTGACAGTTAGAGTTACTTAGGATTTACACCTTATTAGGGTAGTTTGTTATTTTTTCGGTTGCTTGCTATCCAAGACACTTCTTGTATATATTTTTACCTTCATTAATATTCAAAGTTAAGCTCAATTATGCATACATTCACAAATTAAATTATGGTATCAGTAGTGTGAGTAATTTTCACATTTACTCCTCTTCTCCTTCACTTAATTCTTGAGCTTCCTACGGGTCTTCAATCATGGTGATTAGTGATCTTGATGATTCATCGAAAAACAACAACGACACAACACATAACACCACACTACGCCAAAATTGGCTTTTAAAAGCGCACCTACAACAGCGCTTATTCACAAAAGCGCTTTCGTAGGTTTGGTTAAAAACAAAATAAAAAAACACGCTAGAAAAGCGCTCTTAAAGGGGGGGCAATGAAAGCGCTTTTCAAAAGCGCTCTTATAGGAGGTGGCTATGAAAGCGCTTTCCAAAAGCGCTCTTAAAGGGTGGGGTATGACAGCGCTTTTCAAAAGCGCTCTTATAGGGGTCTTATAGGGGGTGGATATGAAAGCGCTTTTGAAAGCGCTCTTAAAGGGGGGGGTTACGAAAGCGCTTTTAAAGAGAAAGCGCTGGTATAGAGTGGCCTATGAAAGCGCTTTTGAAAAGCGCTCTTGTAGCCCTCATTAAATATTTTTAAAACTAAAACACGCTCTTTTATTTTAATTTCCAGAAACATTCTGAAAGTTCTTCTTCTTCCTCTCACGCTATTACTGTTATTCCGTCGAACCACTCACCCTCTAAACCACTCACCCTCACGTCTGAACCACTCACCGTCCGTCTCAACCACTCTCCGTCGTCTTCTCACCTTCAGGCCACCGCCGCCGCCGCCGCTGCCGCCGCCGTTCTTTGGGTGGGATTTTAGGGTTTTCTTGGTCAAAATCAACATCTTCTTGCTGCTTCTGTTCAGGTAAAATCTTCCCACTATTCTGGTCTGGTTTAGGCAATTTCAGCGAGGACTTTCTGTTTAGGGATTTTAGGATTTTAGGGATTTTAGGATTTTAGAACTTGTAATTGCAAATGAAATTTCTGGTCTGGTTTGAAGACAGTAATGAAGTCAGTGATACATTCTTCTGTTATGGATATCAATAGAAAAATTAAGAGAAATATAATGTCTTAAAATGCTAGAAAGCAACACACTTACTGATTGATACATAATTTTGAACTAAAGTGTTGCTACTCTTGGACATTTTCTTCCACTCTTACCACATTTCATTTAGAAATGTAACTGAGTTTTTGAATACAAAACTACTTGCTGTTGCTGCCTAAATTAAGGTATCTCAAAAAATGAAAACAGAGACAATAAACATCATCGACTTCTGTGAAAGTTCTATTTTAAAATATTTGTACGGTGATACTACATATATGGTTATAACATATGTTAAATAAATAAATATTAAGTGACATAAACTTCAAAAGATAGGTTTTTATAGTAATGGTGATGAAGGTTAAAGGTTATTATAGTAATGGTGAAATTATAGTAAGGCAATTTCATGGGTTTATGGATGGTTATTTGGTTGTGGGTATTTGTACGGTGATACTACATATATGGTTATAACATATGTTAAATAAATAAATATTAAGTGACATAAACTTCAAAAGATAGGTTTTTATAGTAATGGTGATGAAGGTTAAAGGTTATTATAGTAATGGTGAAATTATAGTAAGGCAATTTCATGGGTTTATGGATGGTTATTTGGTTGTGGGTTTATTATTATTCTATTAAGTGTACTTTTATAGTTACTTTGAAGTCTATGGTTTCTACTTCTAAAATCATAGTAGTTTGTGCTACAGATTGCATATAGTTCCTTCACTTTTATGATATTTGTATTTAACTGCATCGTGCGTGTGTGTTTAATTTTACAGTTACTTTGAAGTCTCTGGTTTCTACTTGTACAACGCCGATTCAAACCTACCCATCTCCCACATCAAGTCTAACTCAGGTTACTATCCCTTTCTTCTTGCTTATAGTTTGTTATTTTCTGCTTATAGTTTATTGTTTATGGTTCTATTTAATATCAATTTAGTGTCTCTCAACCATTTTTTTGGTTTGTGGACTTATATTACCTTGAAATAAGGTAAGGTCTTCTTTAAGAAATCGGGTATTCTGATTAGGTATTCTGATTAGGTATTCTATTATGATGATAGCTATTTATTATCTTGACAGAATTCCTTAGTACCTGATAGAGAAACCAAGAAGCATTTGTTTAGCTTAATTAAGTCATGGATAAGACATGGATGAGATCAAACCGATTGTCGAAAGAGTACGAGAAAGGGGTATGGGAATTCGTTGAGTTTGCGGTTAAGCACTCCGAAGACCCGCTTCGAATGCCGTGTCCTTGCTTGGGTTGCTGTTATGGGGATAAGGTTGACGGGAAACAGTTGGGATCCCATTTACTACGGTTTGGAATTGATAGAAGTTATACATGTTGGACAATGCATGGTGAGAAAAGTAACAGGAATGCTGGGTCGAGTTGTAATAGGAAGTATGCTTCAAACGACGATTGCACAGACACATACGATTGCGATCGAGTCGAAGAGATTGCAGAAGCGCTTGAAGAAGATCTTGCGGATTGTCCCAAAATGTTTGAGAGGTTGGTAAGCGATGCAGAGAAACCGTTGTATGATGGTTGTTCAAAATTCACAAGATTGTCTGCGGTGTTAAAGTTGTACAACTTAAAGGCGGACAATGGATGGTCGGATAAAAGTTTCACAGAGTTATTAGCCCTTATGAAAGATATGCTACCAGAGGATAATGTTCTTCCCAATCGAACGTATGAAGCCAAAAAGATGTTGTCCTCTATTGGCATGAGCTATGATAAGATACATGCATGTCCAAACGATTGCGTTTTGTTTCGAAACGAGTATGCAGCGTTGAATGAGTGTCCTAAATGTGGTGCCCCTCGATATAAGAAAAAGTTGTCTCCTGCTAAAGTCTTATGGTATTTTCCTATAATTCCGAGATTTAGACGCATGTATCGTAGTGAGACCGATTCAAGACACTTGACTTGGCATGCAGATGAAAGAATTATTGATGGAAAGTTGCGACATCCGGCAGACTCACCACAATGGATGAAAGTTGATACTGATTATCCTGAATTTGCAAAAGAAGCAAGAAACCTTCGGTTGTCATTGTCTACTGATGGAATGAACCCGCATGGTATTCAAAGTATCTCGCATAGCACATGGCCTGTGATTCTTATGATCTATAACCTACCTCCGTGGCTATGTATGAAGCGTAAGTACATGATGTTATCAATGCTAATTTCTGGGCCTAAACAACCAGGGAATGACATAGACGTATACTTGGCACCGTTAATCGAAGATTTAAAGTTTTTGTGGGACAACGGTGTGGAGGTTTACGATGGGTATAGGAAGGAAAGTTTCAACTTGAGGGCGATGTTGTTTGGAACAATTAATGATTTTCCAGCATACGGAAATCTATCCGGGTACAGCAATAAAGGTCAAAAGGCGTGTCCCGTTTGTGAAGATGAAACCGATACGACACGATTGGATCTTTGTCAGAAGAATGTCTTTCTCGGTCATCGTAGATTCTTAAATTCTAATCATCACTACCGTGGGTGGAGAAAAGCATTCAACGGAAAGGCCGAACATGGTACAGCCCCGCCTTTTTTGTCAGGTGATCAAATTTTTGAAAAGGTGAAAGATGTGAGCACTCAGTTTGGCAAGCCTTTTGCACATTCACTTGTCAAGGGTGGGTGGAAGAAGAAGTCCATTTTTTTTGAACTTCCATATTGGAAGTCGTTGTACGTAAGACATTTCCTGGATGTTATGCATATTGAAAAAAATGTATTTGACAGCGTTATAGGTACGTTACTCAATATACCAGGAAAGTCTAAGGATGGCGTTAACATAAGGAATGACATGGCAAACATGGGGATGAGAACTGAATTGAGACCCGTGACGAAAGGAAGACGAACATATCTGCCACCTGCTGTTTACACTCTATCTAGAAAGGAGAAGAAAACATTGTGTAAGTTCCTCAGTGAAGTTAAAGTTCCAGAAGGCTACTCTTCAGATATTAGAAGACTTGTGTCCATGAAAGACCTCAAGTTAAAGAGTTTGAAGACGCATGATTGTCATGTTATAATGGAACATTTTTTACCAATAGGTATACGTTCTATTCTGCCAGAAAAAGTAAGAAGCGCAATAACTAAGCTGTGTTTCTTCTTCAGGTCAATTTGCAGTAAGGTGGTCGATCCCGCGATCTTACCAACATTGCAAAAAGAGATAGTTGTTACTTTATGTGATCTTGAAATGTATTTTCCTCCCTCGTTTTTTGACATAATGGTTCATCTAGTCGTTCATCTTGTGAAAGAGACACAATTGTGCGGACCAGCTTATATGAGATGGATGTACCCTGCTGAACGTTATACGAAAATATTAAAAGGGTACGTGAAAAACAGAAGTCGACCGGAGGGTTGTATTGCCGAACGATACGTTGTTGAAGAAGCGGTTGAGTTTTGTACTGAATATCTGTCAAATGTTCAATCAATTGGACTCCCCAAATCTCATATTGTCGAAAAAAAAGAAGGAAAAAGGCTAATTGGAAATAAAGTTGTGACAGTATCAATGGTCGAACGGGATCAAGCGCACTTGTATGTTCTGCACAATGAGATTGAGGTTGAGCCGTATGTTGAAATGCACAAGGTTGTTCTCCGAGATTTAAATCCAAATAGAAATGAGAACTGGATAGTACGAGAGCACAATCGAAGTTTCATTCCGTGGTTTAGGGATCATATTTATTCAAAGTATCGTTCAGATCCTGCTTCAGTAACAGAAAGGTTGAGATGTTTAGCCTATGGTCCAACTGTAATTGTGCTTTCTTATAGCGCATACGCTATTAATGGATACACATTTTATACCAAAGAACAGGATGATAAAAGTACTATGCAAAATAGTGGTGTTACCTTGGTAGCTGAAGCAATGCACATATCAAGTGCGAATGACTTAAATCCGAAATTTGCAAATTTGTCATATTTTGGGGTTATCGAGCGCATTTTGGTGTTTGATTACGCGAAGTTTCAGATTCCTGTATTTGGTTGCAAGTGGGTTGAAAATAATAGTGGCATACGAATGGATAAGTCAGGATTTTTGCAAGTGGATCTCAATAGGGTAGGGTACAAAGATGAGCCTTTCATTTTAGCCTCTCAAGCTAAACAAGTGTTCTATGTCAATGATCCGACAAGTACGAAATGGTCTATAGTGCTTTTATCTAACAAAATAGTAGATGAAAACATTGAAGATCAAGGTGATATTGGTGTTGGCATTGAATCTTGTACAAGAAACGATCAAAATGAGAATGAATCTTGTACTAGAAATGATCATAATGAGGGTATTTGGATCAATCCAACCGTCCGCGTTGTTAAGAGACGCGTAGAACACAATCCTACAAAGAAAAGAAAGAGACGTTAGTGATAAAGGTAATAGTATACATATTCCGACTAATTTGTTTTATTCAATTTGTACCGATTGTTTTAATCAATAGTATAGTACTTATTCAATTTTGGTGCATATTCTCGTTTTGTACATAACTTTTGAACCATGTATCCGTTTGTCGACTTCTTTACATGTAACTATACTATTTTGACGATTCCGGAGCTGCTCATGCACTTATATGTTCATTTCGGGACAGTTTTTTTATCGGTTTTGCTTCTGCCCGTAATCAAAAGTCGGGCTTAGGGTCTGAATTTCGGAAAACCGACTTTATTTTTGAGTCCGTGGGGACGTTTTACCATAGCCATGTAAATTTCGTTCAATTCCGACAACTTTATTTTTTGACGCTTATTTTGATTTGTACCGATTTCGTTTCCGATTTACTTGTACATGCATGGTTTGACTTCCATTTTACTTGTATAGATTGTTAGCTTATTAATAGTGTACTAATGTGCTTTAGTTTGTTTGATACAGGTTAAATGGCTCCGGATAGAGATGCTCCACCTGAAAACTCACAAGAAAGAGATGCTCAAGAAAGAGATGCCACGGATACAAATGCTCCACCTGATACTGAAGCAAAAGAAGTTGCACGAGGCATCACTATCATGAAGGGAATCGTTCGACATAGAGACCAAGGATTAGTATACCGATTGGAATGGAATTCTGATAAACAAGCAATTGGTCCTAATTCTGCAAAGCTGACAAGTTATATTGGTACACTTGTTCGTATGCATATTCCGGTCTCCGTAGCTAGATGGAATATGAAAAGCAAAGACTTGGATGAGAAAAAAGACGCGATTTGGGACGAGCTTCAGGTATATATCATATATGGTTAATTGTTGTTATTATCTTGACGATAAATTGTTTAAATTACTTATACTAACACACTATGCGTATGTTTTTTTGCAGAGGACTTTTGAGATACCAGATGATCGTAGACGCTACATACTTGGTTTGGCCGGCAAAAGATATAGAGGGTGGAAAGCTTTTTTGACAAACACTTATCTTAAGGATAAAGATGGAAACTTTCTTGAAGAGGCACCGGGACGGCCAAAAAAGTATGAGATCTTCATTGGTGAAGAAGATTGGGCTAAGTTTGTAGAGCAAAGAGATGAAGATTTTCGGAAAAGGAGTGCCAAGAATAGTGCGAGAGCATCCAAACCCGCATATCCATACAAAAAAGGGCGTTTGGGATATGCACGCTTGGAGGATAAAATTGTAAGTAAATAGAAATGCGTTTTAATTAATTGTCTAAATGTGTTTTATTTGATGATTTTTATCATTTGTGTCAATGCATAGTTAGAGGAGACTAAAAGTGAGGAAACCTCACTTCCTGAACATGTGTTGTGGAGGGAAGCTCGTGTGGGCAAGGATCATGCTGTCGATCCCGAAGTTCAGAGAGTTTTTACTGAATGTGTAAGTATAATACTGTGTCTTTAATTAAATCAAATGTTTTTTAATATATAAATGATTTTTTAATGTAAATGAATTACAGGAGACCTTGTCGCAATCGGCATCCACCGAAGAGGGGAGCATACTTAGTAGAGCACTAGATGCTCCTGAGTATCCCGGTCGGGTGAGGGGTAAGGGTCATGGTGTGACTCCAACCTCTTTTTACAAGAGTCCTAGGAGAAGAAATCCTTCAAATGAAGAAGTGTTGCAAAAGTTGGCGGAATTGCAAGCACAAGTCTCTGAATTGCAAAGAGATAAAGAGGCGTATATGAGAGAAAAGTGCAACACTTCATCGGTGAAAGAAACTAGTGATAAGGCAAGTATCAACTATCAAAGGAAATTTCCCGAGGTAATTATAATTTTTTTTCCTTTTAAATTGTTCTATTTTATTAATGATAATGACTTTATATTTACTATTGGTTTAGGGCATTTCATCTTGCCAACTATACTTATCGGAACCGAGTTATCGACTAGTTGGCAAGGGAAAAGTGCACAACACTTTGGGAGATTTACTTCACCATAGACCGCTCCCGGATGGACACCTGAAAGTATCGGTGGATGTTGTAGTAGATCATGATGCGATGCTACCGGTACCTGACATGGTCTCAGAGACGACATTGCTGCGAGATGCAATAGGATCATTTGTTGCATGGCCCTCGGAGCTCATTACCATTAGTGATGAGGTATATTGAAAACGATTATGAATCATTTAGTTTTCGAATGTCAATTCTAAACCGTTTATTAATTATTTTTTACATTTTAATTTTAGACTGCTCCTATAAAACCCACAGTTAAGGGTAAAGGGATTTTACAGGAGGAGGAGTCCGTTGCATCACTAAAAGAGGTACATTTAAAGTGTTAATAATTAATCTGAATCTAAATCTGCATGATTTTATATTTTACATAACTTATATGATTTTTAGGCATCCGCTCGAGAGTCACAACAAGTGACGCAGCAAGTTCGTACCGTACCACCCGCTGGTCCTCCGAAGCCAGCGGGAAAAAAAGGCGGTGCTTTTGTGCCTCGGTACCGGTCGACGCTCGCAACAATGGTTGATATGTCCGATTTGACGGATGGTGCTGCACGTGAAATCGTTATGGATGAGAGTGTCTTCGGTATTGAATTCAAGTCACTTATTACACTTGATGACTTGGAGGAGATTTTTAAGCATGATCAACTAGGCGTCAATAACATGCACTCATACATTCGGTAATATTCCCTCATCCGATATATTATTTAATTAGTCCCACAATATAATTTATTTACACATTTCAATGAAAATAATCTAATGTTTATTATGTTTTTATTTAAGGTTGTTGTATGACAGAGTGTTGCGCGGGACTCCGTTGTCTAACAGATTCCGTTTCGTGTCTTCCGCCCACTGCAGCGGAATGGCAATTGATTCGGAACCGGAATCAGTTAGACAGTGCTTAGTAGATAGATTCATGTCCACCGGCAATACAGAATGTCTGCATCTTTGGGCGTATAATACCCGACCAGTAGGGTTAGTTTCTCATTCTTTGTTCATCTAATCTCTGTTTCTTTTGTGTATAGCAAAATTTTCATATAACCTATTGTTTTTATTTATAGAGCACACTGGTTGCTGCTTGCTATCAACCCTATAAGGGAAGTCGTGTATTATCTGAATTCGGTAAATGGTGAATGGACCAATTATCCGGCCATGAAGGACATCGTTGATTTGTATGTGGGATCGTTCTAAATATATATTCGTGTATATTTATATATATATATTTACTTATTTGTGGGATTGATCTAAACATATGCTTTTATATATTTGTTAATTAGATCAATACAAGTGTTCCGAAGTCAACAGGACGCACAGGTATCCCGAACTAAATCTAGCAACATTACTTGGATCCAAGTGCAGGTACATTATTTTTCACAATGTTGCTTATAATATATTTATGCTACTTGATAAAACAATGCACAACTATAGAATCTTATTTGTTTTTCTATGTAGTGCCCGCAACAGAAAAACAGTTACGATTGCGGATACTTTGTATTGAGGTTTATGAAAGAAATCCTTCAGGCAAATCAATTAGAGATTCCGATCACGGTATGAATTTATAACTTAAGATAATTTCATATAATTTATTACATTTAACTAAATGTATCATTCATATTTTGTTTTTGTTTTGTAGTACCTTGACGAATTCCGTGCCACTGGATACCCGAGACTTAAGTTGGAAGAAATAAAAGAGGATTTGTGTCATTTTTATATTAAGCGCTTTTTCATGTAGGATTTGTGTCGAATTGAAGTACTATAATATTATTGATGTTGTAATGATGTATATATATAATATTGGATATTATAATGGTATTATATTAGTATATATATGTATTGTCTTACCGATGGCTGAAATAATATCGTCGAAAATAAATTACAGGTCGAAAATATTACAGGCTGAAAACATATTACAGGTCGAAAATATTACAGGTCGACTGGGAGGATTAAATTACAGGCTGCACATTAAAATACCTCATTTAGCTACTAAAGCGCTTTTTAAAAAAGCGCTCTTAAAGGCCCACATACTAAAGCGCTTCTTTTTAAAAGCGCTGCCAAAGATTACTAAAAAAGAAAAAAAAAAAAAAAAAACATACTAAAGCGCTTTTGTAAAAGCGCTCTTATAGGGGGGGCTATCAGAGCGCTTTTTCTGGAAAAAGCGCTCTTAAAGCCCACCCTATAAGAGCGCTTTTACAAAAGCGCTTTAGTATGTTGCGTTTTTTTTTTAATTTTTTCTCTCACAGGTGGGCCTATCACAGCGCTTTTCTGGAAAAAGCGCACTTAAAGGGGGGCCTACCAGAGCGCTTTTTCCTGAAAAGCGCTCTTAAAGGGGGGCCTACAAGAGCGCTTTTTCCAGAAAAGCGCTCTTATAGGGGGGCCTACCAGAGCGCTTTTAAAAGCGCTTTCGTAGCCTATGCCAGCGCTGGCTTTGGCAGCGCTTTAAAGCGCTGTTATAGGCCAAAAAAAGCGCTTTAATAGCCCTTCCTCGTTGTAGTGCCACCAATTCTACAATCAAGAACCCAACTCTTGATCAATCGAGCCCTTATTATCTGCATCTTACTGAGAATTCATGCACCGTTGTTGTTACACCTCTGTTATCGGAGAACAACTATGAATCTTGGAGCAGGTCCATGAAACGTGCACTTCTCAATGAGAACGAGATAAAATTCATCAATGGCAAGATTACAGATCCGATGGAAGATGATGCATTATTCGACACTTGAGAAGGATGCAATAATATTGTTCTTGCTTGGATCTTTGTGTCCCTTTCTCCGGATATCACTTAAATCACCATTTACATGGACAATGCGGCTTAACTTTGGACAGATCTCCATAATCGATTTTCAAAGACTGGCCATTTGCAATTATCTGATATTCTTCAACAAATTCACTCCTTGGGCCAAGGTGAGAAATCGGTAACAACGTATTTCAATGAGTTAAAAACACTTTGGGAGGACCTAGAAACCCTCAAAGTTCTTCCCACCTGCACTTGTGGTGCACATGCCACAATCAAGAAACAACGTGACGTGGAATACGTTATATGTTTTCTAAAAGGCTTGAATGATAACTTCAACAAAACCAAATCTTAAATCCTAATGATCAAGTTGCTTTCTGATGTTTTTAAAGTATTTTCTTCAATCCCGCAATAAGAACGTCAGTTAACCTCCATTTTTTTCTCTAATAACTCAAACATCTTCTAATGAAAAGTGAATGAGACTTAACATTCTGATGTCAGAATAAAATATTATTTTAGAATTTATATCTCGGTTGGGAGAAAAAACCGAGGGATGACAACTCAGGTAAAAACTAGCTTCAATTTAATTAAATAAAATATTAATCAACATTATTAGTCAGCATTCAAGAAAATCGATGGAAAAGAATATTTATAAAATAATGGCGTCATTTTGATTCTAAATGAAGAACGAAAATGCAGGATATGAGAATCAAAGCTCAAACCTTGAGTTACATTTTTGTCGGTTTTCTAAATAACTGAGGATAAGATTTGATTTAAAAAAAATGACACGTTCCGGATCATTTGATCTCGATTTTTAATTGTCTGAGGTGAAATCGTTGTCATGAAATATATTAATTGTAGTAGTGCATATGTCCAACAAATATTTTTCCAATAATATATTTTTGCTTTCTTTAAAATCTTTATGGATGTTTTGATCATCCCAAATACAAAAATATGGGTTTTCTTTATCATCTTATATTTATATGTTGATGTTGTTGTTTTCGTTGATATAACTGTGTTCCATTAAATGCAGGTTATTCTGATTTCCATTCTTGCTATCATAAGTGTCAACTTTTCTAGAACTTTGAAGGTTTGAGAGGTAAAGAATGGAGACAACAGATTTTTCTTGTATTGATGTATTTGGTAATTCTAGACTTTCCATGATGGCAATAGGACCAAATCCACCTCTGGAAGGGAAGCTCGACACTGGTTGCAGGAGCAGAAACCACAATAAAAAGTAGAGGCAGGGAAAGAAACGCGCACAGAGCAGGCCAAAAAGGATATACAAGAATAGTAAGAAACACTTACTCAGCAATCCTGAGAATGAACAAGAAAAATGGTCAAGACTAAAAAGTAAAAACCCATGAAGGATGCACTCACTTCATAATAATTTTTCTTAATTCAAATATCTTTAATCCTCTTACATTACTTTTTTTTGGCTTAATTGCAACTCTGGTCCACCTATTTTGTCCTTTTTTCGATTTTAGTCCCCTCATTTTTAAAACCACGATTTTGGTCCCCCTTTTGAATTTTCTATTGAAAAAGATACAGGAATAGGAACTAATTTTGAAAAAAAAGACAAAATAGGGGGGCGAAAATTGCACAGAAAACTTAAAAAGGGACTAAAATAATAATTTTTAAAATAGAGAAATCAAAATCAAGAAAAAGACAAAATAGGGGACTAAAATTGCAATTAAACCTATTTTTTTTTTAAATCTCGGCTAACTTTAACAATAAAGTATCTTTTACAAATACTTTGCTCTACAACCGGATCATCTATACCAACATAAATCCACCACCCACAACCTAAGCAAAGGTTGATTTTGTTCTTAAATAAGAACAAATTCATTTGCATAAATTATTTATTTAATTAATTTTTATTTATGGATAAATAATTTACACCGATAAACTATTTTAAAATGCTTCACCATTACTTTTAAAATAATTTACACCGATAAGCTATTTTAAAATAAGAGAATGATTGGTGTCTCAATCATAACTCATAAGTTATAGTCATTCATTACTTCCATTTAGCTTTTGTATGACGAAATAGTTATTATAAATGCCATTTCACCCGCCACTGGCCACAGCCAGCAATTTTTTCATTATTCCTATTTTTATTTTATTTTTGTTGTTAGTATTTGTTTCTAGTTGATTTGTCATTGCTGTAGTGACCCACTAACTAACAAAGGAAAATTCCACTCTATCTTTTCTTTCGTTGCTCCACTTTCTTCACTTTTAATGGGATTTCATCTTTTAAAAAATTTTAAGCTCTCTCATGTTTAGATGATAATCTTGTTATTTGTTGACAAGATGATAATCATTGACTTCTTTTAGGTAAATAAATTATCAGTTTTAATAAATTAATATTAGTGCTACGTGTCAATAATTAAATTTATGTATATATTAAATAAATAAATAAAATATTGGTTTATAATACTAATTGTAGAGAATCTTAAAATTATGTAACTTAAAAATACTGTATCCTATCATTAAAAAAAAAGGCATTTTAGAATTATTAGATTTAGATATTTAAAGTTAACAAATTTCTAAAACATTTCTCAAATTTCCAATAGATTTCCCACATGATCAAATTGTCATCATAATTAAGACAACCGGTTTTTTTTCCAAAATTTTCCTAAATATAATGTATAAATTTTCTCAAATTAAACCTTAAAACCTTCAATGGAAAAATCATCAAAAGAAGTATATTTGACTTTAATTAAAAAAATGAAAAAAAAATTCTTTTCATCACCATCAAAATCAATTTTCTTTTATCATCATTAAAATAGATGTGACTTAAAACTCTCTAAACTTATTGTTTCATCATATTTTCTTATATAGTTTTGATTTCTGATTTGGATAAAAAAATTTAATACCAATAACTAATAATTAATTTTCCATATAAAATAAATAATCATAGAAAATAGGAGAAGAAAAAAAAAAAGAAAAATGCATGACTTTGAATAGAGTAAGAGTAACGTTGAAAATTAATCACCAAATACAGAAAATAATCTTTTTATACTAATCAACGTTTCCCTCTTTTTCTCTTTCTTCCAATTCCAACCATTTTCTCAACCTTTTCTCTTTGTTGCTAGATTCTTTCAACCTCTTTTCTCTTTCAACAATTTCAATTTCAATTTCATCTTCTTCTCACACATACTAGCTTCAATTCAAGCTTTTTCACGCATGATTTGGTTAACAAATTGATATATTCAACGGTGATTGATTCTGCGATCTACATAAAGTTCACACGTTGGATCTCTGCAATTTATGCACTTTTTCCCATCTGGGTGTTGTTGATTTGGTTTTTTCCGATGGGTTTGAGATATAAAGCAGGGTTATTTCTCATAGGTACTGTTGTTATCATATGGGTTACCTCTGCTGAAGTTACACAGGTAAATTTATTTAATTTAGTATGTAATTTTCTTGTTAATTTGGTGTTATTGCTTTTGGTTTATGTGAATTTGGTTGGTTTGTTTTGTTTGTTATGTGTTTTAGAGACTTGGGTGTTTTTAGTGTTGGTTCAATTTAATGATTGTTTGTGGGGGTTATGAGTTGGGATATAGGGGCTTATGTTAATTGTGTAATTATCAATTTGGAAGGTTGGTGAATTTGAGAGATGGAGGGAGTTTGATATGTGTTTGCTTCATGTGACTTGATTTTGAAGGTTTCTATATGTTATGAGATTCGATCGTTTTGTTATTGATATGCTACTCTAAAGTTTGTATTTGAATTGTAAGAGGGTAATAAAGGTGATTTGAGATGGAAAGTTTTGTTGGCTAAGAATGATTTGCAGGTATACGATGTAGCTAATTCGACGATTAAATGAGAATGTCTTTGTGGAAGCATGCTAGGTTCACAAATGGGGAGAATGTGTACAAGGATACTTCATAGGAATAATTGGAGGTCCTGGTTCGATCCCATTTAGAAAATAAATTCCTCTGAGAGGTTTACCCCTAGTAGAAAAGATGGTGGAAAATAGGCTTAGGTGGTTTGGGCATGTAGAGAGAAGACTTGTGGATTCTGTGGTTTAAATGGAGAGTAGATCAGATGAAGAGTAGTCATTCAACTAGAGATAGAAGAAGGCCTAGAAAAACTATAAGAGAAATTATTAAGAAAGATCTGGAGATTGACGAGTTGGATAGAAATATTGTCTTTGATAGAATATTATGACATAATTTGATCTATGTAGCCGACACTGTTGTCTAAGCTTGAAGATTTATGTTTGTAACTTGTAAGTTGACCTTTTTGCTTCAATTCGTATAGAATTTTAGTACCTAAATCCTTATCTAAGCATGGTTGGAGAATAATTTGTTCAAAAATGCCTTTGGAATTTGAAATTCTGATCAAGTGTGCCAGTATCCAAGCTTTATATCTGAATGATTATCTGAAATAAAATTTTCTGTGCAGAATATTTATACAGATTATAAGCAGCCATTTGCAGTGACATATCTCGGAGCTTCTCTCATGGTAGTTTACCTCCCAATAGCATTCATTAAGGATTGGTTCTATAACTTGCTTAAACACCGGTCTTCTAAAAGTGGAAAAAATGCAGAAAGCGGCAGGGATGAGTTTCCTATCAAGATTATCTCCCCACTCAAAGGAAATGGAGTGCAGAAAAACTTTGAAACGGAACTCGTGAATGTGGTTCGAAAAGACAGTGATATAGATCTTTCAAGTCTTGCAGAGATAGCGCCATTGGTGGCTAAATATAAGGAAACCGGTGTGGCAAAGGAAGAAAAAGAACTTACTGCAAAGGAAATCGCTACCTATGGATTTTACATCGCACCTATCTGGTTCGTAACAGAGGTAGTACCGTAATTGTGCTATTTTATTCTGTTATTGGGCAACATATAGGAAATGTAATGGCGTTATTTTGATATTTGATTTGTTGCTTTCAGTATCTATCAAATGCTGCGCTTGCCCGTACAAGTGTTGCGAGTACAACAGTATTGTCATCTACTTCAGGACTCTTCACTCTTTTCATCGGTGTGTTGATGGGTCAAGACACTTTAAATGTATCCAAAGTAGTTGCTGTCTTGGTCAGCATGGCCGGGGTTGCCATGACAACTCTGGGAAAAACTTGGGCCGCTGATGAATCGCAATTAACTGCTTCGTAAGCCCTTTCTATCTCTTTTGAAGACCAAATTAGCTTCATTATTTTAGTAATCTTGCAGAACATGGCTTTCACTAGAATAAATCGAGATTCATCATAATGAATCAATATATACGATGTCCAAATAGATAAACACTAGATATTTGTATCGATTGAGTTCAATTTAGCATCAAATGGAAATACAAATCACATTAATCGTAAGATACTGATAACTATGGTGCAGAATACTAAGGAAATAAATTGCTATCTTTCATGCATTATCACCAGCTTGCTCTTTGTAATACTATTTTTTGGGCGTTGACAGTTGATATTTGTGTTCAGCAATGGACGGCGCTCTCTTGTTGGAGATCTTTTTGGCCTTCTCTCAGCCATGTCGTATGGTCTATTTACCGGTTAGACAATGTCTTACCTCTCTCATTCTACATTTTCTTGTTTCCAGATGATTTAGATGAATAATAACACAACTTCAACATCAATGCCACAGTTCTTCTAAAGAAGTTTTCCGGTGAAGAAGGTGAACGTGTTGACGTGCAAAAGCTGTTTGGATATATTGGGTTGTTTACACTTGTAGCACTATGGTGGCTTAGTAAGTTTTTTGTACACTTGGTGCTTTTGTAGTTACTCATCAAAATCAACTTATGTGTAAGTTATTTCTATAATAAAAATAAAATAAAGCCAAATTGTTTTCATATAAGCTATATATGCTTCTTTCATAATTATCTCCGAGAGCTTATGAAAATAAGCTGAAAGAATCATACAGTCTCATAAGTGTGTATGTTAGCAGATAATTTCAAATAAGTCAGTCCAAACAGTTCCATACTAGATCACAATCATTTTTCATATGCATTAGCTTGGTTCTTGTGTTTTGACAAGTCACCAACATTTCAACAATTTTATAATTTCTTATATATTGCTGCACATTAAGAGATTGCTAATTCTTTTTTTTTTTTTTGCTCAGTCTGGCCGTTGTCGGCCTTAGGAATTGAACCCAAGTTTGCAATTCCCAAGTCTGCCAAAATGGATGAAGTGGTTCTTGCGAATGGATTTGTTGGAAGTGTTCTCTCAGACTACTTCTGGTATTTGATATAAATTTGATTAATTTATGCGTGCGTGCATATAAACACACTTATGCAAATTCTTACATTAGATTTTCTCCGATTTACAATCCAGGGCACTCTGTGTTGTATGGACAACTCCTCTTGTGGCCACTTTGGGCATGTCACTCACTATTCCTCTAGCTATGTTGGCTGATATGGTAATCCACGGTCGGCATTATTCAGCATTATACATTCTTGGCTCAGTTCAGGTATGGTTTATATTTGTGGCGTTAATATATATGTAACACTGACACTTTAGATTGAAAACGTGTTTGATGTCTACCGCAACAAAAACACATGTGCTTACTTTCATTCTCTTTCATGTTCTTAAATTATCACCGGTGTTTATGTGCCTGTGTCAGTGTCGTGTCCATTGTATTGATCTTATTCAACATTTTTGTTGATATACAGGTGTTTGCAGGTTTTGTGATAGCTAATCTTTCAGATTGGATGACAAAGAGGTTGGGATTATAGCACATGATGTTTTGTTGATTAGTTTGGAGACAACACTTATTCTTTTTTTGTTTGATTTATCCTTCCACTTCTCTGATTTAGTGTCATAGCATGCGTCAATATATGTTGAAAACCAAAGCCTTAATCCTGTTTTGTATTTTTTTTTTTTTTTTAATTTTTAAGGAAAGCAACAAAAGAGTGTTGTTTCCATGATGTATTTGTTTTGGGTATATGTTTTTGTTTTTGTTTTTTTTTTTGTATTTTATTTTAGAGTGAGTGAGTACCTTGTTGTAATCATGTCTTTGAATGAGGTGCTAGCACAATTTGTGGCTACACCAGTAAATGGGTTCCTAAATGGAATTGAGAATTTCACTTGAGAACAATATAAAAATGTTCCTTGAACAAATTGCAATTATAGTTATTTGAATATTTATATGTTTCATCAATTACGTATGAGAAAAAAAAAATCTGTTATTTTGTGTTTGTCTAAAATTATGAAAAGGAATTTTGTATTTATCTCTTCTTTTATCAAATAATGGTTTTCTTTTCAAAACCAAAATCAAAATAGTTTTTCATTCTTCAATAAAGGTTAGTTCAAAAATAAATAGTTTAAATCTATTGTTAGAAATAATAACTATAATAAACAAGTTGTATCGATAAATAAGTTGTTGTAAACTCGAGTAGGAGAAGAGAATAGTGCAATAAAATTTGTTTGTTTGGCTACCAATCATTTAGGTAATTTCTTTTCCATCATTATGATATGATTCACATCTCTAAAACCTTAAAATTGTTTTTTAGAAATTTTTGGAGACGTATTTTTAACCGCATCTTCCGTTGTTTTTCTTAGAAATTAATCTTCGAAAATTTTAGGGTTAATCTAGAGATGTATATCGGAAAACATTCATAATCTCATTTATTACATGTTTTTCAATGAAGTTGACGCCATTTTTGAGAATCTCTGTCGATTTTAACTAATATTAAAGTCATAATTACCACTGGACCAATCGTTAGTTGGTTCAGTGGTGATTGACGCTGGACTTGGTAGGGAGAACCACGGTTCGATCCCCCGCAACTACGATCGGAAGCGGGATGAAACCACTTGATGCCAAAACTCGCCCCCGAACCGGACTAAACCGGTGGTATAAAGCCAAAAAAAAAATCATATGAATTATATCCATGTGCTATGGCCCTTGTGTTTAACATATGGAACAAATGAAAGAACAATACCAACTTATTGTACTCACACCAAATGAAAGAACAATACCAACTTATTGTACTCACACCAGTATTGTACAAACACTCGTATATAGGCATTCCACACATCTTAAACCGACTACAGACACACTTATCATTTTTGGGGAGCGTCACGTTCCACTGTAATGACGACCCCACATATTGGTATGCAAGTTATATCCTATCCTCATCCAAATAGAAAGATCAGATTCCTAGGGCTTCATCATCCACCCAATAATAATCCTCGACATCAAGAGGCAGTTTTAGAGTTAGCGTTGACACATTTTTTCTCGTGTCTTTTTTATTGTTCAAAGACAAAAAATTCCTACCATAATTCAAACATATGGGTCGTTCCTCCAATATTTTTTTTAAAATTTATCATAAACAATTTTATAAAACCAATTTTTCTTATTGTACACTTAAATAACCAAATAAATGAAAACATTGTTCTTAATCAATTAACCAAATTTTCTTAAATTATATAATTTTTTTTAGTCTGTAGTACTAAACTATTTCTCCCCAAACCCTAGTGGGGCTCAAGCCCACACAAATCACTAGTTTAGTCCCAAGAATCAAGTAGGCTATCCCACTATAAAATAAGTTGGTTCTACTATTTTATAGTTGTTTAACATTCTATAAAGAAAATAGTATTTTTTGTTAAAAATTATTTTCTTTAAGAACTAATTAAAGTAACTTTTCATTTTTAACATAAGAAATCAGTTCTTAGCAAAATTATTTTTGAAAAACTTACAAACAAACATTACCAAACCATTAAAAAAAAAGATATTTTAAGAGTCTTAAAGAATGAAAGACTTATTCACAAATAAAAGCTAGTACCAAATGTAGAAAATACTCTTAACTCAAGTTTTCACAAATACAAAATTTAGATATTCTGTACAATATAATAATAAAACAGTTACACTAAATAGTAAATAGAGAGTGTAGGAGTAGAAATTAGTGCACCCAATTTTATCTTGGTTTGGCTACCAACCATTTATTGTGAACGCCCTATCTTCAAGGTTAGGTTTAGTCAGTGGCGGAGCCATAAATTTTAGAGAGTCTGGACAAAAAGTTTACACCTTGTTTTTACTAATTTTACATCATGTTTCTACTAATTTTGCTCTTGATTTTATCTAAAAAAAATCTCTTGATTTTGTCCAAAAATTTCACACCATATTTTTACTGATTTTGTCATTAATTTTGAGCGCAGACGGGTGTCCGAGTTCGCTTGACTGTAGCTCCGCCCATAATTTCGAGTACCTTGCCTTTTCTAACTTGTACTCTAAAAAAGATGATAAGGAAATAAAGAGTATTTCAATTGTCTTTAGTTTTTGTTAGATCTATTTATAGTGAACAATAGTAAATGTTCAATTGTAAACGTGCGTGCCCTTGAGGAAACTAAAAAACTCTAAAAATTCAAATAGTTTTTTTTTCACTTTAGTTTTTATATTGGTTTATTATAATATCTATAATTGAGTTGAAATTTCAAATTATTATGCATTTATTTTATTTTATAACTATAAATTTACTATACATTGATTTTAATGTTATTTTTACTAAAGATAATTTATTCAATAAAAAATAAAATAAAAAATGAGGGACATAAAATATAATCCCTCAAAAGCTAACAAAATAATAGTTGGACATTTTCAATTTATTTCTTAAAAAAAAACCCAAAAATTTTAATGTTATTTATTGCGTGGAAAACTTAGATAATTTCTCATATTGACAAATTAATTTTGCTTGAACTCTCTAATTTGACCACATAGTAAAAATCATCATTTTCATACATTTCAATTTGTATTACTCTTACCTTCTAATTAAATTTAAACGCCCATGATTTCTTGTTTGATTTTATAATATATGGAAAATTATAATGTCGCTATAAAATTATAATAGAAAAGAAGTAAAAAAAATTATAAAATTAGGGAAGGTCTAATCAATTATAAATTTTTGAAAGCATAAATTGCAAGAAGACTAAAAAATGAAAATGATATCATTCAAGAAAAAAAGTCGAAGAAGATAATTAGCTGATTGGAGTTTTATCAACAATATAAAACTCTTATTATTATAATATTTAATAATAATGATTAAATATGTATATCTTGAAGCACCAACCGTCAAAGACAAAGAGGGGAAAGATGAAACACCAACCGTTAAAGACAAAGAGGGGAAAGATGAAACACCAGCTGGTCTATAACACTGTAGCATAATTATTTTTTTTTAAAATTTTTTTGTTATAATTCATTCATATATAATTAATTGGGTTGGGTCTGTCTGGACCATTGTGTACTCATCTATTTTAGTTTTCACACCCTTATTTTTATTAATTTTGCCCCTAATTTCGTCCAGAATTCGACTATTAAATTGGGAGAAATACAAAGAAAATAGGGGTTGAGCCCGGGCGCGTGCCCGGGCTTGCCGGGCTATAGAACCGCCACTGGGTTTAGTAACATTGTTCCACTGTAAAAATATAATTTTTATCCTTTTTTTTCTTTTTACGGTGAAAAACTAACTTTCAAACGAAAAGAGGAAACGGTTACAACGGACTACATAGAAGGATAACCACCAAACCAAGTTTTAGAACCATACATGTGCCCCAAACCCACCAGGTTATGAGCGTCCACATTCAAATTTCTGCTAATAAACAAAATAGAACCTACATAAAAGTTTTTTAACAGGATCCTACAATCATTTGCAATTGGTTCGAAAACCGCAACGTCTACAAGAGAATTGATGCAGTCCACCACCACTTTCGCATCGGATTGAACCATGATATTCCTAAGCTTGAATTTATCGGCTAAGGAAAGGCTCCAACGGATAACCCACAACTCCGTCAGTCCCGGATCAACAGACAACAACTCTCTCTTGCTGGCAGCAAAGAAAGAACTTGAAATTTGATTTTTGAAAAAACTCCCGCGTCCACCTGAATCAACGTAAAGTCCGCTGGCATATGCGTTTTTTTACTTTAATAATTTCCATGTGATTGCTTCCCTAAAACACTTGATTTTTCGAATGTAGATAAAATGAAGTGTTACAAGATGATGCTTCCAATGAAGAAGACATATATGACCACCCATTCACATGCGCAAGCCATTCATATGAAGGAAATATGAAGAGTACTAATTAAGAGGTCCCTTATTATTCAGCCCATTTAAACCTTCTTATTACGTCTAGGATGAGGGTGCAAGGTTCTCAAAATCCCCCCGTGACATGGGTTGCTTCACACTCACCGTCACTCGCGACTAACTCAATTCTTCTAAGGGGTATTCCTTTGAAATCTCTCGAGTCATCATAGCATTCCAAGTTGGAATGTTTCTCGAGAGATTTCAAGATCCTGCTTATTCGGCCATTTCCAACCTTCCTATTTCGCTCTACTTGGAAAGATGGTGTCAATGAAGGCTGGTTATGGTTAACTCCCAGATCATCGTGTGAGGTTGCCTTGGGTAGAGGAAGGTCCCTGGGAGGAGCATACTATAAGCTTTCTTCGATTCAGAGCACTCTTTTAGCCAAAGAGTGTGAATGTTATTGCCACGTCAGGTTATAGATACTACGACCTCCGTTCCTTTATATAAGAGACAATTCATTTTTCTAGATTCATTGAATAATTAATGTATCTAGTCAATATACATATCAGATACATTGATTATTCAATAAACCTAAAAAGTGAAATGTCTCTTATATAAAGGAATGAAGATAGTATTATCTAAGTCATTAGCCCCTTGCATACCTAAAAAGACTTGCAGCTGTTGGAGGCATTGAACCATCTCTTATTCGGGAACCAATGGTTGCGATAGAGGCTTCTTAGATGTCTAGCATTTTACTGGTTATTGAAAAGTTTAGAAAATAGGAAGGACTTGGGATGTGCATTGGTCGATTGTCAGAGGGATTATATTTTATAGTGGAGAAGAAGAGTGAGAAGTCACCAGGACTGGATCATCCTCGACGGTAAGAGAGAGCAGAGTATTCCTCGTGAGGTCGGGAACATTGATTGTTGTAGTGGCCACAGTGACAACGATGTGTTAAGAGATTGATCGAGTATCTTTCGATGTCACCATTGTTTCACGAGTTTTATTGGTGATTTGAACGGGCGAGTGATTGTCGAATTACGACAAAGAGACAATGATTTCACGTGGAATTTCGCGGGAATTAGATGTTAGATTCTCACAGACGACGTCATTGTTCTGTTTAGGAACCATATAAATAATTGATGAATGAGTGATATAGGATTCATATGCATTGGAATGTGGTTCCAATGCGGAGGAGTGAGATAAACTTGTAAGGTTAACACCTTAACGCCCAAGTCAAATGAATGAATGAGAAGTAGTTTGAGTGTGAGAATGAATAGAATACTTGATCTTACGAGTGTAGAGTTTTGTAAAGTTTAGAAGGGTAAAGTTTTGTATAATTTAGAAGGTTAGGAGTTCTTCCGCTTAATCTGACATTTCGAATTGATTGTTGTTTGATTAAATCAAACATTAACACAAAATTAGAATTACATGTGTCGCACCCGAGTGAAACTTGGAATTTTCCCAATTAATTAGGAAAATTCCAAATTAAGTTACAAATTAATTTGAGAAAATTCTAAATTAATTTTTCAATTAATTGGGAAAATCTTAAGTTCATGGAATCTTCCGTAGCTACAACGAAAGGGTTTGAAAAGAGAGTGTTTCGTAGATGTATTTACGGAACATTTTGATTTTCCTAATTAATTGGGAAAATATCAAATTTTACTATATTTTAACGGTTCCATAGATGTATCTACGAAAAAAATTAATTTTTTTTTTAAAATGGGATGCTTCTGAAAGTGCATCTATAGAAAAAAAAAAAAATTCGCGAGGTGCATAAGAGAGATGGGTGCATTGAAAAATTTGTCTTATATTTATCAATTTTTCTTATATCTCGGATTCTTATAATGAGATAGGAACGGAGTGATTAATAATGAACAGCAGTTACCTTGTTACGCAAATGAAATCTTCAAGATAAAACCCCTCTCTATTTTTTTTTACCCATAAGAAATAAAAATAGTACCCCTCTTTGTACGTTAGTTAGCACTATAACAGTGACACAGTTCATTCATGATTCGCATAATTTCAATCGAAATCCTGAACTGAAAACGCACAGAACCTTCGCGTGTAGAAAATGGATACATTGCCGACGACGTCGACGGCGAAGAGAGGAGCAAGATCGAAGGTCGCTCAGACATCAAAGCCTTCTCTCCTCTTAGCCTTCTGCTCTTGCGTCGCCTGGCTCTACGTCGCCGGCAGGTCTCAGTTTTCATCATTATCTATTTTTTTAAATTGATTCCGATCCGATTCATGATGGAAATACTGATTGCAATTCAATCCCTAATTATTTGTGCTATTCGTTTTGAATTGGTGATCTGAAGTTGAAATGTTAACGGATTCATTATTTTTCTAAATTTTAGGTTATGGCAAGATGCAGAGAACCGGAATTTACTTGCAAGTCTTCTTAAGAAGAACTCAGCTGAGGTTTTCCTTTATTTTCAAATTCTAATTTTCAAATTCCTCTTTGTTTGCTGTTACTTTTAGCTGCTGATTTGTTGCTATAAATTATAGCACTATTGATTAATTACGGTTGAAATTTGAAATTCATATTGGTTTTGGTCTATGCTACTTTTCAAATTGTTTTTTGGTCTATCAACTTATGATATTGCCACTTTTTTGTTGCTAGAGACCTAGGGTTCTCACTGTGGAAGATAAGTTAATGGTACTAGGGTGCAGGTAATTTTGCTCTTTTTTTGTTTTGTTGTTATTTTATGTTATATATATTTTTAGATTGGTTTGATTTTTGGATTTTGGTGATATTTAGTTTGTTTTTGTTGTTGTTGTCAATTGCTGATCGCGCGTAAAATAGTAGTTTGTTAAAATTTTGCTGCGCTATAGCGTTGTAGCACATATTTAACAACACTTTGTAATAAATGAAGTATCACAAAAGGATATCAATTTCTTCAAATTCTGCTATTTGACAACACTGTTTTTTCTGATGTTGTATTGTATGGGTTTGTGTATGTTTTTTATTAGGGATCTGGAAAAGAGGATTGTTGAAACTGAGATGGAATTGACATTGGCCAAGAGCCAAGGGTACCTCAAAGGGCAACGGCAGCAAACCGCGTCTTCTTCTGATCGTAGGCTTCTTGCTGTTATTGGAGTGTATACTGGATTTGGAAGCCATTTGAAAAGGAATGTATTCAGAGGGTCTTGGATGCCTAGAGGTATGTTTGGAGTTTGTAGAAATTCACTAGTTCATGTAAAAAAAAGTTCTGCTATAGTGCCTTTTCGTAGTTACGAATGAGGTCTGAGACTTTGTTTAAAGAAAGAGAGGGAGGGTAGGCTAACGTAGAGGAAAATTGGTCTTGGTGAGACTTGATCTAAGACTCTACTTTTTTACTTAGTCTTTCTTGAGATCAATTTCATTTGCTAAGAGGTGGACTTTTTTTTTTTAGTTTGATTTAGTAGAAGACAATGATCTTAATTGCATTTTAAATTTGGGAGTGACTTTATGCCTCTTAATTTGAAATTGAGAGGGATTTTGGCATCCTTAAAAGTTTCTTGAAGATTGGTTTTTAATTTTAGACTTTGATGGTTTATTGTCATTTTCATTATTTAAGGATTTATAGTTTTCTATCTTTACTTCCATAGGATAAGTTTTAGTATTTTGTGTAGCAAATGTTAAAGATATAATGCACTGCAGTGCAGGCATTATGTTAATACATCTTGTTAATTTTTTGTTATTATTATGTTCATATTCACATGTGCTTTATGCAACTTTTCCATAATAGTTTTGGTTTAGTAAGCTTTTTAAAAAAAGTATTGGTTTAGTAAGTCAAACCTAGACTTGATATATTACACATGCTTTTTTGAATAATGAGAACATAATCAGTTGGTTTTCCTCTAGTCTTTTGTGTTTCTCTAAGAAGGAAATTTAATTGTGTTATACTATTAAGAGTTTTTTGAACGGAGACTGCGAATCTAATATGAAGTTACATGGTAAAAGATAGAGCTAATTTTATGCTTCTCGACTAGTACGTTGGGTTTGATTCAGTTGAGTATTATTTGGATGGTTATCTTCTTATGTTAGTTATGTATCACAGACATTTCCTCTTCTCATTTATGGTAGGTGATGCCTTGAAAAAACTTGAAGAAAGAGGAGTCGTCATACGTTTTGTACTTGGTCGGAGGTTTTTCCACGCACTTATCCTTATTATAGCTATTCTATTAATACATATTTTCTTGAACATTTAATGATTAGTTATCTGCTCTTATTCCCTTGGCAGTACTCTCATTGTCTTAACTAGAGGTGTTTTGAACTTTTATTTGACCTAAAAATTTGTAATTAACAGTCCTAATCGAGGTGATAGCTTGGATCGTAATATTGATGATGAAAACCGCTCAACAAAGGATTTCTTGATTCTTGTAAGTAACACTTTGCCGGAATTTAAATTAGCTCTATCTTTTATCATGGATTGTGTGAGTGGACTGGAAGCACTGAATTGATTTTAAATTTTGGCTTATTATAAATGTTGGGCAGTTAAGAATCAACATGAGAATAAAGTAAGTGTAGCAGAGATGAGGACGTTGTGTTGGATGTGTGGTAAGACTAGACATGATAAGATTAGTAATAACAATATTAGAGTGCTGGAGTAACACCTATAGTAGAAAAGATGGAGGAAAATAGACTTAGGTGGTTTGGACATTTAGAGAGAAGACCTATAGATTATCTGATAAGGAGAGTAGATCATATGGAGAGGAGTCAAACAACTAGAGGTAGAGGAAAACCTATAAAAACTATAAGAAAAGTTATTAAGAAAGATCTTGAGATTAACGATTTAGTTAAAAACATAGTCTTGGGTAAAACATTATGGCGGAAGTTAATCCATGTAGCCGACCTCACTTAGTGTGATAAGGCTTGGTTGTTGTTGTTGTTGTTGTTGATAGATGCTTAATATGTAGGGTATTAACCATCGATGGTTATCTAATACATGTATTTGCAAACTGATAAATTTCCCCTCATTTAAAATTCACATTTTTTCTTAAATCTTCCAACCAATCTTAGGAAAACTTGAAGCAATGATGTGGTGATTAAAAAATATTTTTCTGGTAGAACTAAAGTTTTGATGGGAAAGAGCAAAGCACAACTATCAACAAATGTGTTTATCAATGCTTTTGTAAATAAAATAATGCTCATTCGAGCATGCTTCCATCTCATTGAACCTTGTTAAACAAGCTTAGAGCTTGACCATTTGATTTTGTTATTATAGGAAAATCACGAGGAAGCTCAAGAAGAATTGCCTAAAAAAGCAAAAATATTCTTTAGTACTGCAGTTCAGAACTGGGATGCTGATTTTTATGTGAAAGTTGATGACAGTATTGACATTGATCTGGGTAAAGATGGTTTAATAATGAATACATGTATTTAGGAGATTTTGTTAAACTAACTGTACTTTACCATCTGAAATTGAGTCTTAACTTTATTCACTGGCCTGACAGAGGGTTTAATTAAACTTCTTGAACATCGCCGTGGCCAGGATGGCGCATATATTGGATGCATGAAGTCAGGAGACGTGATAACAGAAGAGTACTTTCCTTTATCCGAATTAGTTTTGATTATTTATTTATGATAATAGATCTGAGGAAATATTTGCCAGTCTTTATGTGCTGTAGAGGGTCCTGAAGATTTTGTTTTAAGCTGTCTAAATTTTTTAAAATTGAACTTGTGTTGAATTAATTGTGTTGAATTTTATTCACTCTTATCTGTTATCCATTTTTTGTCGAGCTATTACTGTAGGTTTTTATTTTAGTAAATACTACAAAGTTACCATATTTGTGGATGTCACCGATTATCTTAATTTTCATCCCTTTGTAAGTCTTTAGGCATATCTCACTTTTGCCAAGAAAATTTGCATTCCCTGGTGTTTAGAGGTTCCCATCCAATATCTTAATTTTTATTGAATAATGAATGTTTTTATTTTGAATTGTCATGCGCTTAATCTTTTCTCCCTGAATACAATTATATTTCTTTATCGCATGCTATTTTCTCCTTCATCATAACTACAATATCATTTTGTTTTATAAAATTTGTACAAGTTTGACCTTTCAATTGTGATTTTGTACTCAACTTATATGCTCTGTATTTTATCCTTTTTTTTTTCCAGGGGAAAGCTTTGGTATGAACCTGATTGGTGGAAATTTGGGGATGAAAAGTCGTAAGTAATATTACCTTTATATGAAAAAATATTTGGTGATTTATTTTGTTTTGTTTATTCAGGAATGATCTTCAATGTGATTATGGCTTAATATATCTCCAGTTGAAACCAATACATTACTATTTGTTGTTTTATCATTGAATGGATAAATTAATGATCTTCATTCTTCACAATATAGTGTTTTATGGATCTCCATATTGAACTGTTTTATTTTTGATAATGTGTATCTCCTTTTGATTGGTTTGTTTTGTTTTTAGGTATTTCCGGCACGCATCTGGTTCTCTTGTTATACTTTCAAAGAATTTGGCACAGTACATTAACATAAACAGGTTAGTCTTGATGATGTTAAAAGTTGTTTTTTTGTTTAACTCTGTTTTCTCTCGAAAGATGCTTTCTTCTATTTTATCTTCCTATCTAGTGATATATCTTTGATCGATTTGAAAACAAAATGTAGTGTATCTTTGAAGACCTATGCCTATGATGACACATCAATAGGATCATGGATGATGGGCATAAAATCAAAATATATAGATGACACTCGCCTTTGCTGCAGTAGTAGTAGTACAACACAAGGTGATATCCCAATCCTCATATTTTTTGCACATACTTAAGCTCACAATTGAACCTGCTTTACTAATGGTGCCCGATTTTCAGATAAGCTATGCTCTGTGGCTTGATTGGCTGGTCGTGATCACATAATACAATGCATCATTCAGAGGTTTGCGGTCAACCAATATAAATCCTTTTGTATACCTACATTGATCTGTTCATTCTTTTAGATGTCAGAATAGTGAAAAGGAAATGATAACTAACGGATTCATGGACTTCGGCCATTTGGAGAGCTCGCCTGATATTTTGGAAGTGCTATGATCATAGTTTTTCTCTGTCATTATTGTCTATATAAAAACTTTTGTTGATGATTAAATATTGAAGAGGAAAAAGTTCACAGAAAGCAAATGTGTTTACTATATACTGTGTATTAATGCTTTGAACCATCCAGACAGCAAAATTGTATGTTTCCTTTTTCTTTTCTTTTCTTGCGGTGCTTTGCTCTCCCCAAATTTTCATACATTCCTCTCTAAAAAAAGGTTCATTCTTTTGTAAGATTGAGATAGGAGAATTTTTTTTTTAAAGCAAAATGTTAAGTGACACAATTGATGACCTGATCACTCACTCAAATTCTTCAACTCTGATAAAATATTATTAAAAAAATGTTTGGAGGGAATGGATTATACTTCAAAAATATCATTAGAAACATGCTCTCACCAAATGAACCTGGAATCATTCAGATCAAGGGAGACAATCTTGTCAACACCCCGGTTTCCTTTATAAGCAGGAAAATCACAAATACAAATTGAGATCAAGGGAGACAATTTTGTTAACACACCGGTTCCTTCTTTATAAACAGGAGAAATTACAAAATATAAATGTTTTGAGAATCTCTTAGAGTGTGTTTGGATGAAGTAATTGGAAAATTTAAAGAAATTTAAAATTCAAAGCAATTCAAATGATTCAATTGAAATCCATTCATTTTTAAATTATTTTGTTTGGATGGAATATTAAGATAATTCATTGTTAGATTTTTAGGGTTATTTTTTATAAAATTTAAATTTTTTGGACCAAATTAAAAAATTGAAAAGTAGGGACTAATTTCCAATTTTTGAAAATTTTAAGGACCAAATTGTAAAATTTTAAAATTATTAAGGACCAATTTGTAATTTTTTGAAAATTTTTAGGGTCAATTATGTAATTTTGAAAAATATGAGGATCAATTTGCAAAATTTGAAGAAATAATAGTAACATGGAGGATGAGAGGAATTTCAAATTCTTTGATTTTTGGTGTCATTTCAAAATGATTAAATTTAACTTAAGATTAAATACTCCATAAATTTCCATCATTTTAACAATTCTTCATTTTTGTATCCAAACAATGAATTTTGTGCACATCATTTTAAATTCCCTCAAAACATTATATTACCTCATTAAAATGCTTCATCCAAACACACTCTTAGGCTATGTTTGGGAGTTTGGAGGGGAGGGGAGGGGAAGGCTTCCAAAAATAAAATTTTAAAAAAGTGTAGGAAAATATTTGATATTTTTTGAAAAAATAAATTTGTTTAGAATGATAAAAGAGTTATTATCATTTCTAAATTTTTAATTTTCAAAATAGTATAACAACCTAAAAGATATATCGAAAATTTATGTAAGCCCTTCAAAACCCTCCAAAACCCTCCTTCAATACAATTTTTGAGTTCCCCCATTTTATGGGGTTTTTGGTGTTATGAATAAACTCAAACCCTCCAAAACCCTCCTACCTAAAATCTATTTATCCTTTTCACTCAATTCCTCTTATTTTCCAAAGCCCTTCCCTCCCTTCCCCTCCAAACTCCCAAACATTTAAATGTTTAAGGTTTCTAGTAATGAGATTCTATTTTATAAATTGAGAATAATATTTTAACCAAAGAAAATTCCAACCTTTCTTATAAGCCAATTCAATGGTTAGCATAGCGCCAATCAACTCAGCATGAATTGGTGTTGAAATACAAATATAGGAAGCAAAGAAGCATAAGGCCTCAACATTACTATTTATGAAAATTCCACCGTATGTTGTATGACTAAGGCTCCCTCTTCTAGTGCCAACCATCAATGTTACATTTAATCCAAAAACAAATAAACAAATAGGAAGATGCCAATTAACTTCAATTATCCGATGAGCTCTACTAGGATGAGATTAAACCATGACTTCCTTGAAAATTTGAGTCATAAATTGAAGATGGAGTAGTGTTCGTCGTCAGATTCGAATTAGATTCATAAATTGAAGATGGAGTAGTGTAGTTTTCCTAGTTAGATTCCTAGTTACGAAAAACATTTGCAATAACTATATTGATGGCTTGCTGGTAAGGAATGACTTATTTTGTGTTCTTAAATTCCACTCTATTGTCCCGTTAAACCAACTTAGTTGGTAGTTGTGCAAGAACATCTGATGCATAGGTGCAGATTCGAACATGCGACATCTCATTTGTTCACCTTTAAAGGGTGAATTTTAACTACTAGGCTACTTCAAAAAAAAAATCCCACTCTATTTTCTGCAAAAGCATATAATATAAATCATGAATATTGAATAGCAACTAAAATGATGGTTTTACACGGTTTAGAAAAAGGATAAGGAGCATATTTACAGAAGAGCCAAATCGAGCTTCTGTCAATTTATAGATGAGTGATAGACTGAATTAATTCTAAATCTTAGAAGCAAGATGGCACTTGAAGAAAAGACGTTTGTCTCTACTTTTGTGACATAGATCACATTGAGAAACATAAAGACCTATGATAGTCATATTTCGATCAGTAGCTAGTTTGTTGTGAGCGATCCTCCAAAATATAGGAGGTTTAAATGAAAATTTGGTTTGAATAGTTATTTTTAAAATTTTATTTTAGATATTTCATCTATTTATTAAAACTTTTTTAGATATCAAATTTTCAAAAAAATCACTTAATTTTGAAACTATTTCAAATAGACTTTCATAAAAATCATTTTTGAAATACCACTTTTTGAAAATATTACGATTTTAAATATAATTTAGTCTTCAATAATATTTGTTTATATTATAGTATGTCAAAAGTAATATTTCAATTTAGAAAAAAATGAATATAAAAAACTTTTAATATTTTAAAAAACGGATTTATAAATCTATTTTCAAAAATAAAAAAAAAATATTTTTTTAAAGCCGAAACAAACTTTCCCAATATTGAGGAATAATGAGTTCAAGCAAAATATGGATCTTGACCTCCCATTCTGAATAAAATCATTAACCTTTGCATGACTTTAGAGTAATATAGAATATATAATCAAATCTTTCATATTTGATTAGTATTAAAAGTCTTGTATCATAAATAATACAGCTGAATTTATTTTTTTTATTGGAGTTTTCAATGTAACCATACTACACTGAACTACTTGAGTATCCCAAGCAGGTGTGTTGTTCCACCACATGCATTAACACATTCATCACCACAAATAACACAACCTCAAAAGCAAAGCTGTTAACACAGTTAAATTCAAGGATTTAATACTTGCAATGCAACCATGATGGACATGTTTAAATCATATGTTCAAAGCCACAACTTTCCAAATGTTAGTTGGAACACCAACTGGGAGTGTAATGGATTTTTCGTTTGACAACTTCCGAGTCTACACATTTTTTGGTGACAATAATCTACAAATAAGGACTATAATGTTCATTTGTTCGAAGCTTAAATATAAATATTCAATTTAAAAGGAAATCAAATTTTCGACAGCCCGTCAAAGGAGTTAAATCTTTAGCTAGAGTTTGAATCATCAACCTTTGCCGCTGCAGATGCATAACTAACACTACTATCCCTTGTATTTTGGCATTGGCTGGACTGCTCGTAGCGAAGAAATTTGACTTTTATTTTTGTAGAGCTATTCTTCAGCATCTGATAAATTTGCAACAAGTTGAAAGTAAATATAATATCAGCCAATATATGGTTGGACTCTCAAATTAGGCAAGAATTACTTTCATGAAAACTTATAAGGAACTTACATGGAGAAAAACACTAATTGGATGGCGTCCACAGATTGTATTGTCATATTCTGACAGATACTTTTTGAATGAATCAGGGTCTCCAGTTTCTATGATATCCATGCCCATCTTGTCCAAGGCTTCAATGGATTTGTAAATAGGCCCATGTTTTTTGTCATGGTACATGTAATTGAACCTGACATAAAATACCAGTCACAAGACACTATCAATACCAGCTTCAAACTTATGATATACATGGTGAGATATCCATCGGAATACATAGACATGGACAGTAAGAGACAGGGTGAATTCAGATTGGCTTAATTGAGCTTATTTACTGGCATAACATAAACACTTTTGAAACTGCAAGAGTATGATTTCATAAGATCTTAGGAAAAGAAACAGAGAAAGAAATAAGGTAGCTCAACATGTAAATAAAAGCACATACCGAGATCCCCAGTGACAGAAATCTGATGAAATAGAGAAGAAATTAGTGGGATCATCGACAAATTGAGAAAGAAGCTCTCCATACATAGCTTCACTCTCAGCACTAACAGCACCGACTAAAATGGGTACAATTTTCACCGTGTGCCTGCTTCAATATTAAAATCAATCTCTAACAAATTTCATGAACTGGAGCCACTATATAACAAAACTTACCCTTCAAATACTTTAGCAAGATATGGCAAGTGCATTTCCATGCTATGTTCAGCTTCATCAACATGAATATCCATCGTTTCAAATTTTCCTGTAGCTTTAAGTTGCTCGTTTACTGGTAGGAAAAATAGAAGCCAATATTAAAGTCAAACAAAATGAATCAGTTCTCAGTGGAGAATTGGTCCAAAACTCGGATAGAAGAATGTTGATTATAATTATAATGATCAGCTACTTTTTGTTTATTACTTCATATAGTTTCCTTATATAGTTTGGACATTTCTTTTTCCGATGAAATTCTCTCTTGAACATAAATATGTAGAGTTATTGTATAGTTTCAATTTTCAATACAAACATTCATGTTTCATACAATTATCATTACCTTCCAAATCAATAGGTAGGTCCCCAATGGGTGTCTTGTAGACTGTTGCGGTTGAAAGAGCACATTTTGGAGTGTAATAGTGGTGAGAAGGACCAAGTAGGAAAACACGTTTGCTGAAATCACAAAATCGAAAGAAAACAATAGCACCATCAACAACAACAACAATCCACGAGATAGTAGAAAATAGGGGAAGTCAGAGGAACAAACAAAAAACAAACTTACATGTTAGATGGATCAATGTTTCCAAATGCATATGCAGCAGCTCGTCCTGAATAGGAATAACCTGCATGTCTAACACAATAACACAACAATCCAGGGCAGTACAAACACGTTAGCATTGTTTATCTCAAATCATAAAATCATTAAGAAAAACAAATTGAGCTTTTCTAAAACTTGATGTCCAAAATATATTTGAATAATCAAACTCACTCCCTCAATTTTTCAATCAAGGGTTACATTACAAAAAGTCTAATGCATTCACTTACGGTGCTATTACTCCCCGTACATCAGAAGACTTGGTCAAACCACTCGAATTCAGCCACCCTTCTAGTTCTTCTGAAAGCTTCCTAGCTGAAAAAATAAATTAACCAAAAAATTAGAGAAATATTAACTTCAAACTTTATTGGTGACCAAGTTTTTGAATAAAGATAGCATCAATCATAAAATCTATTATAGATAATCACAGTCAAATAAACCATCAAATCCCATACATTATACAAAATTCAACTATATATTTTAAAAAATCATGATTTTAAATGAAAGTCGGTGACTTCAATCGAGGTCGCTACACGGCAGTATTTGTTACTACTAAAACCTGAATGCGATTGAGTTCACATTCGACTGTGATTCTCAGCATTATCAATAATCGCGATAACACACAGTTAATTAACAATCTAACATTAACTGCAGCAATAGAAATAATCATAAATAAACAGTGATTAAAAGGTGAAAAACCTAATTTTTTTTTAATCTGATCAGAAAAATTGAAGTCTAGAATCGAGCCTGAATGAATATGAATTTGGTAATTGATTGAAGAAACTTACGATTATCGGTGTACCAAGAACCAGCATGGGATGGTTTTCTGGCTTTGGTGACCATGTTGAAAGAGGATTTGAGTTTTTTTTGATAGAACCCTAAAAAAAACAAGTTTTTCCCTTTATACTCTCTGGGTTACGAAGTGAGTGCAATGTTTATCGTTATACTTTCACTTTGCGTGTTGCTATTAAAAACAGAAAATACTTTAGGCAAATCTAGGGATTTTCTAATTCATAATTCTAATTTTGAATTTTTAGGGTTGTTCTAATGAATTTTAGTTTTTAATTTAAAAAATTTATTTTGTAAATATTTTTTTTTTAAAAATGAAAAGAAAAAAAATGTTATATATATATATATATATATATATATATATATATATATATATATATATATATATATATATATATATATATATATATATATATATATATATATATATATATATATATATAGGGTTAATATTAATTTACCCCTGTAGTGTTAGCGAATTTTGCTTTTTCCACTCCCTACCTTTTGGCAACGGTTTTTTCAAAATAACCGTTGCCAAAACCTGCTTTTGACAACGGTGGGAGTAAACCGAAACACGTTCATATTACAGGGAGATAGACTACTATTAACCATATATATATATATATATATATATATATATATATATATATATATATATATATATATATATATATATATATATATTCATCTTATAAATATCTCAAATTTTATTTTAAGTCGCTATTAAAAAATATGACATATTTGGTCCTATTAAAACTTTTGTACATGCATTTTTTGGATGATTATTTTCTAAAATTTTAAAAATTATTTAATCACCATTTAATTTTTTAATTTTTAAATAATTTTTTCATACATATTTAGAATATTGTAAAAATATTTATTTACCAAATTTTAGAATTTTTTAAAATAAGAATAATTAAATATAAATTTCAAAAGATAATGATAAAAGTAATGAAAATCTCGAATTAGAAATCAAATTTTTAATGAAACTTTTTATAACATTCTAAACATATGTGCAAAATAATCATTCAAAAATACACATAAGTTTAACCGTAGGGACTGAAACTACGCGCATAATAATTTTGTAAGGACTAAAACATATCATTTTTTTATATGTACTAAAAGCAAAATTTGGTAATTTTATAGGAACAAAAAACATATTTAACTCAAAAAAAGTACTTCCTCCATTTATTATAAGCAAAATTTAACTTTTTAGATTTATTAAATAAATGATGTATCTAATTTATATATAATCTAAATACATCTTTTATTGAATGAATGTAAAAAGTCAAATTTGCTTATAAAAGAGAATGAAGGTGTGCACTTTCTTTTTGTTACGAGTGAAAAAATGAAAATAAAATAGAAAATTACCTAGAAAATAAAGTTCAATTGGCATCAGCTAACAAGATAATGGTGATTGCAACATAGGGCTTCATAAAAGAATGATACATCACATCATTACGAGCTTCGTGTTTTGCTAGATAGTCACCACAATCATTCCCCTTCTTAAGAGAATGAAATAGTCGAACTCGGCATTCTCTAGAGAGAAACTATTTAATGTTGTAAAGAATCGCGACATAGTTATGTCAAATATTAACAGACTTTGAGATAAGTTTGATAGTAAGGTTGGAGTTAAAATAACACATCAGATCTTTGATGTCAAGTTCTCATGTCATCCGCAATCCATGATATAACGCTATCAGCTCAGCATAAAGGATGTTGGAATTACTTATATTACCCGCAAAACCGTGAACCCAAACATCATCAGCAAAGGTTTAGAGCATCAAGAAAAATTTTAAAATTGATTAATTTTCTCTCATAACAAATCAGTGAGATGAGATTAGAGAATAGCAAAGGATAATATAACGACAATGCGGATAAATTTTTTTAGAATATTAAGAAAAACTTAAAAATTGATTGGCTTTCTCCCATATAGTGTTTGTTTAACGTCATACGTAAGATGTCTCATCACTCAAGTTAGGATGAATACTTTATTTTTCAAACAATAATGACTTTCTTCTTTAAGAAAAGAATGGCATTCCCTTTTTCTGTTATATTGTTGGAGTTTTCGCTCAAACATTTTTGGGGAAACTAGTGAATCATGATGGTCATGGAATATCATAGCCTTAAATAGTTTTTCTTGGAATGGCGGACCAAGAATTAATGGGATGTCATCATCTTTTGGAATATCTAACAATTCCATAAGGAATCTTGATAGAATTATTTACTAGATGAAGTGTTATCACTGTGTCTTTTATTTTTCCAATACCGAATTTATTTTACATAGATATTGACATGAGACTTACACTAAAACTAAGATCAATAAGGGTCTCCTTTAATGTTGTATTCCCAATGGTACAAGAGATTGTGACAATCTTAGATTGTCACTATATTGCTTAGACAATTTCACATTTTCATCACCTATTTTCCTTTTTTTTTAGAGATGATATCCTTCATAGATTTTGCATAAGTTGGTATTTGTTCTAATCCTTCCACAAATAGAATGCTTGTATGTAGCTTTTTGAACATTTCAAGGAATTTGCCAAAATTTGGTTCATTTTATGGTTTCTTCAATCTCTAAGGATAATATACTTTTATCTTATGCTTGGGAACTTTTCTTTCTCCGGTATAATCGACCCACCTTTAACATTCTTCTCTTTTTCAACAGACTCAAAATTTTCATCTATACTTTTATGATGTCAAGATATGTTGCACTCTCATTTATTGTCTCTTTGAGTGGTTAATCTTTGACATAATTTTTTATGGCATTTACTCTGTTATGGCCTCTTCGATTTGTAATTGTGTTGTTGAGAACTTTCTTGAGGTTGTTTCGTGAGAAGGTGAATTATCTGAACTTGAATCTATAATTTTTTTCATTGACGTAAAGGTATTCTTGTTAGCATTCATTTTTATTTTCCTCAAATTGGACCGTTTGAGAGGCCATATGAGCATTTTGGGCCACCAACTTTTCAAGTGCAACCTACCAACCTAGCTTCTTTTGTTGAGTTACAGGTTGACTTGGTTGACCTCTGTTACGAACTAGAATTCAAATTGGTGTTGATCGACGATGGAGGATCTTGAACAAATGGTATTGATCTTTGATGCGGTGGTTAGGATGAACCTGCAAGGTTAGTACTCAAACGTCCAAGTCAGTATGTGAATGAGAGGAGTGAATGAAATTTAGATTTGAAATTGGCTAGTTGAAATTCTTCCTACGTCTCCTTTATATAATGGAACAGTTATGATGATTCACTATTCTCTAGGCATGGGATGCGAGGAGTCGTTAGATGCACCGTGGATTTGGATCACTTGTACTCTTCCGTAGGATAATTCCTTTATATTGCAAGTGATCTGAATGAACCATTGATACCTTCGGGTGATCGGCCTAGAACAAACTCCTTAAAAAAACCTTGTCTTTGAGGGACACCTTATCGGTCTCTCCAAGAAAATTTTAGATGGTCCCTCCATCTTGAATTGTTAATCCTTGAATAAGAATTACCTTGTTGACAACCCACTTGGTCATTAAGGTAATTCACTGACTCTACCTGACCTTTAACTGTTAAATGAGCTTCACACTGGCTAGTTAAATAAAGTCCTCCACAAATTCACATCCTATTTATTGAACTTGAGCAATTGTAATCTTTAACGCTACTAACTTTTTTCCACTTCGAGTGCTACATGTTCTTCAATTTTTTTGCTACCATCTTCCACCAACTTTAGATCAACGAAATTGTTTATAGTATTAAAACACTTGTCATATAGCTTCAAATGTTCATTGATAGCAATAGTTTCAATAAAAAAATAGAATTTGGGTGGCAAATTTGAAGTTTTAAGAACTAATAACAACTGTATCAAATATAAGTTTTATTTTGAGCTCTACGCCATTGTAAAATATGTGCGTCTAATATGTGACATCTAAATTGTATGTTGGGCATGCAATGAAGATTTTTTTGTATCTCTAGTAGATTTCACCAAGTAACTCCTCATTCTTATGTGTAAAAATTGATATTTCAAACCGCTTTCAAATAAAGAGAGATGTGGGAAAATATTCTTAAAGATTGTTCTCTCTAATTTATCCCAAAGTGGATATGTTGCTCATAACATTCTTCGACATTATCTGTTAGAGTAAAAAAGAAACAATCATAATTGCTTACTTTCTTAAATATGTAATTCTACCTTAAGAGTTGTGCACATGGTGAAGAAGTGCTTTAAGTGCTATTGGTATCCTCATTTAACCTTCCTGTAGATTACTTTTGTTTCAACTCCTAGAAAAACACTTAATTGAACTTGGACTTTGCTATAGTTATAGGTTCATTCATATGGTCAACATATTACCATTAATTGTCCTTTTACTATAGTCTCCTAGTAATCTTTCTGACAGTGAGACTAAATCTCTATTTTCATAATCACTCTCCTCATTGTTGGAATTAAATTATTTTTGTTGTCTAACTCTTGTTTGTTACTTTAATTGAACTTCCCTGTTTGATTTGCACGGGTAAACTTTTGAATTCAATAAATTTGACACTCTTTAGCAACAACTCTAAAAACTTAATAGTAATTTAGCAAGTGTATTAAATTGAAAATAATCAATAAGTATTGAATAATTGAACAAAAAATTTCTTAAATTTGAGAGAATTAATGACAAAGGATAAAGATTATAAAATTAATGTCTCGGTAAGACAGTTCAGTTGATAGTTGTGTAAAGACATCAAGTATAAAAACGTGAGTTCGGATCCACCACATCTCATATATTCATCTTTAATAAGGTGAACTCAAGCCACTAGACTAATAATTAAGATTAGACATTTATATTTAGAAAATTTCTTTAGCCACCTCCCTATGGGGGTCACCCCCAGCGAAAATCCCAAAATACCCCTGCTTCGGAAATGAACTTCCGAAGCGCTTTTTTTTTTTTTAAAATTTCCTTAATTCGGAAGTGCATCTCCGAAAATACCTCATGGGGGGTATTTTCGGAGATGAACTTCCGAAAACACCTTTGTTCAGATTTTGGAGAGTTTCGGAAGTTCATTTCCGAATTATGCAGAAACTGTGTTTTTTTTTTATGTTTTATCTAAAACGGTCTCGCATTTTAATTAAACGTAAACGCCAAATAAAACAAGCAATAGATAAACTGAAAATACTAATATGATAAATAAACAAAAAAAAATACTAATCCGATGAAAATAATATATACAAACCGAAAAAAAATAAATAGTGTGCTAAAGATACAATCCGATAACAAAAAATATATAAACCCGACCACTACTGGGTGTGCCTAAACCTCTCGCCCTGAGACCTCCTCTGCCGCCTGTATGTCGCCGCACGGTCTGCATTAGTGACGATCATCTCCATCACGGCGACTACCTCTGGACCGCCCTGCGCCACGATACCTCGACCCAACGCGTCCCGCCCAAGCATCGATATCCGCTGGCAGATCGGCATGAGATCAATGGCGTGATCATCCTCGGCCTGCTGGTTCTCCAGGATCTCCTCGTGTGCTGGCCTAGGAGCGCCGGGAACGTCGGGTGTCAGAAGAGGATGTGACACCCGGTAGAACCATGTGACGTATCCCTCCTCACTGTGCCAGTCCTGGGTGACCCGAGTGAGACGGTACTCCAGCGGTACCACATGATTCTCCCAATGCTCCCATATGGCAGTGAGCTGCACTCGGGTCACAGTGTCGGGAGCAGCCTCAAAGGGTGACCTGGGTATCCGCTGCACGAATCCGAACTGACGCATGCACCGCTCAGGGAGATATCGAACCATGATGCTGGTCCCACAAGCCAACCAGCCTGAATAAAGTGCAATGCCGTCAAAGGGGACAATCTGACCGTAGTCGCTGAACGGCCTCCAGGTGATGTCGTCGTGCAGAGTGCGGTCCAGATATCCACGGTACGGTCCCACCGCATCGTTCCCCCTCTGGAGATCGTATCTGGCGGCCCTGGGCATGGCCTCCACGTACGCAGAATCGAGGTGGTAGCCGTGGATGCGGGAGAAGTAGGAGATGATCCAGCTCTGAAACAGAAACAAGATAATGTATTAAAATTAAGTACGAGCACCGGAGAGCGCAGGCGCGGTGGTACTCCCTGAATAGGTCGTTACCTTCCAGCTCGGCCTCGGCCGCCGAGTCCAGGTGGTGATCGAAATAGAGGCTCAGTGTGGCGAACCGGACATGAGGCCCAGAAGTCAAGACGCACTCCTGGTGAGCAGCCTCGTGCGGCATGCCCAAATAGTGCATCATCCACTCAATGGCCTCGACCCTCTGGATCCTGGAGTGGTCCAACAGCAGCCCCCTGATGGGCAGGTGGAGAAGACACTGGACGTCATGCAAGGTGATCGTCATCTCCCCCACCGGCAAGTGGAAAGAAGACGTCTCCTTGTGCCAGCGCTCCACAAATGCCCCCTGCATGCCGGTGCTGATGGTGGTGTACCCGGTCATGCAGAGTCCGCTAAGCCCTGAACCTCGCACATGGTCGTTAAACCACTGAGCTGCTGGTTTAAACAGACCGAAAATCTTCCTGGCGTGGTTCACCATTTTCAATGGCTCTCTCTCCTGTTACAAAAAAAAAAACAAATAAGCAACATATATTAAATAAGCGACAAATAAACGGTAAAATTATAAAAAATGGTAACAAATAAACGGCTAAGTTAAAAAAAATACCTCTCCCTCCCAGATCCGCCGAGCGACGTGATCCTGGTAGTGAATCAGCAGGGAAGTGTCAAAAGGCCCTCCCGGATAGCTATCCTCCTCCTGCTCCTCCTCCTCCCCGACTGGAGGGTCAACATCCGGTATCACCTCCTCCTCCTCCTCATCCTCATCCTCCTCCTCTCGCTGGCGGGAAGAAGATACCCGAGCCAGCCTACTCCTAGAGCCTGAAGCAGATGTACTCTCCTCCAAGTCCACTGGAACGCGCACACGGCGTCCCCGGCCCCGCCCCTGTCTCGACGCCAGCTGCGCCGCCGCCCGCTCGCGTCTAGCCGACGCAGTCTGGGACTCTCTCCCCTGTCTGATGCGTGCTGGTACGTTGTCTGACATGTTCCTGTAAACAATCGAAATCGATTAATATGCGAGGCAAATGAAAAAACAAAAAAAAAATGAACTTCTGGTACAGTTCGGAAGTTCATTTCCGAAAACTGGGATGGAGGTGTTTTCGGAAATGAACTTCCGAAACACCCCTGCGCAGAGCTTTTCTGCAACCTACAATGGCAGACCCCAAAATCAAACTTTAAACTTATGTCTACACATTCTAAACATCCTAAATACCAGTACCAACCTAACCTAATACATATTTTCCTATTTGTAAACACCCTAATATCAATTTTAAGCATAGATCTAAAAATCAAAATGCTTACCGATTGAAGAGGTTGGAGTGCTTTTTAATGTAATAGAGCAAGTAGATGGAGCCTTTGAGGTAGCTTGGAACTGGTTTGCACAAAAATCTCTTTGGGGTTGAGTTTGAAGAAGATTAGGGTAAATGAATGGGGGAGGGGGAGTGTTGTGCTTAATCTGCAGAACGTGTCTTATTTCGGATGTTCATTTCCGAAATTGTAGTTTCGGAAATGAACTTCGGAAATAAGACAATTTTTTTAAAAAAAAAAAGGCGCTTTCGGAGATGAACTTCCGAAAACACCTTTTTCATGCATTTCGGAAGTTCATTTCCGAAGTCAGGGGTAGTATGGGGTTTTCACCAGAGGTGGACTAGAAGGTAGGGAGGTGGCCAAAGAAATTTTCTATATTTAAGAGAAATATTCAGAGTTTGAAAGAATTCATTCTCAAAAAGTCATTTCAAATGAACAATTTTAAAAATTATAGAATTAATATCTCTATAAGACAGTTCAGTTAATAGTTGTGTAGATATATCAAATATAAAAACGTGAGTTCGAATCCACCACATTTCATATATTCATCTTTAATAAGGTGAACTCAAGCCATTGAACTAATATATAAGATTAGACATTTATATTTAAGACAAATATTCAAAGTTTCAAAAAGTTATCATTCTCAAAAAGCCATTTCAAATAAACTGCATGGTGATGAATGACTGTGGTGCATCCGAATAATATTGTTTGGACGAGGCAAAATGAACAATTCTAAAAATTATAGAATTTGGAGTAAACTATAGGAGTATAATGAACAACCCCTACTCCCTAGCACAAGTGTTATACATAGGTCCAAAAGGTTGACTTAGACAACACATTCAATGAAATATCTCTTGAATGTGCTTAAAGAGTGTACATTCTTTTTTTGTAAATTTGGTATATGGTGTCTTCAAATGAAATATCTGCCACTTTTTTTTTTAATGTAGACAAATGAAATGGTGTCCTCCTGTTCATCCAACAGCTTTCTCAGTCAATGATGTAGTGTGGAAGACATCAAAATCAAGATAGTTTGTGGGATTCCTAATTCTAGGATCCCAAAAAGCAGCTTCAAAGAATGCTAGCAACATATTCTTCTCAACACATTCCCTTCAATTGACTGAAACTCAATGGATTTCATTCACTATTTCAAAAATAGTGTTACAACATAAATGGCAGTTGAGTTAGTAAACAAGGAGTGTGCTCCAAGACACACTTGTTGTCTGGAGGAAGAGACACAGGCACACAGATGTTGAATTGATAAGTCAGTCATAAGTTCAAATCCTCCAAATATCAAAACAAAGCTAAATTTCTAAAACAACCAAAAATCATGAGATTCTAGGAGACAAATATGATGACAAAATGTAGTGTGCTATACAATATAATAGAAATAGAATGTTATAAATAACAATTTCACAACTTAAATATCAAACCCCAGCAAGCTGAATTTTGTTTATTGTGTTTGCAAACTGAACAAATCCAATCACTCATTACCTCAAACCAACAAATGGAATCATATACTGATTTTACAACTGCAAAAACCCTCAAAACTTATACCCCCTTTAATGGTAAAAACAAATACTATAACCCTAACATCCCAACCTCTACAAAACTGCTATACCAAAAATAATTCAATCTTAGCACCCGTCACGGAGTTTTGACAAAAATGAAGAAAAAATACCTGCAATCAAAAGGAAAATAGATCCACTCAGACCAACCACATAGATGTCATCATTGATAAAAATGTATAACTGAATCAGAGAAAATAGAACAAGAGAATTATATAAATAGAACCAGTTAAGATTTTGCGGGGGACCAATAAAAAAAGCCAGTGACCACATGCAAACTATCCAAACCCTACACAACTAACGCAATCCTAGTGGCAACACAATACTTCTTTCGGATTAGGCATGAAGCGTTACAATTTCATACTTACCCCGAATCTTAAACAAGACCTATTTCTCACAAATCCTCATCATAAATCAATAGAACTTAGAACATGATAATCCTTTTTCCTAGCTGAGAATGCATAGCATCATAACTAGTTTAAAACCCGGTCAATAACTTGCTTCCGCCAAACCACCTAACATCTAAGACTGTACTCGAGTGTAGCGGGTCAGCGTCAAATTGTGATTCCACAAAACACGCAGATATCATTTATCAATTTGTTATAGTTATTGACCTAATCATAGATTCTAGATCATAGGACAGGCAAACACACACATACACACACCTACCTATATTAGAATAGGTAAAAGTTACCAAAACTTTTACCATCTTTACATGTTAGTTAGTACTACAAGTAGAACTATTGTGAAATAATCTCTATTAGTATGAATACCCAGAAATAAGGATCTCAACTTTGAGAGCCAAACAACAGAAAAACAACACCCGTTGTAAACTTGTAACTTATGAGTAAGCCCAGAAATAAGCACTTAACTCTTTAACCAACAAAAAATACTTGATATAGCATTCTATAAAACTACAGCTTCAACTTAAGGTATAACCTCATAAAACTTTCAGAGGCTAAAAGACCTCCCTAAAATTTCTAGCACAATTTAGAAGATCTACTGCCATACGAACAGACAAAACTGTAAGATAAGTCTTATAATCTTACTTACCTGTCTTGGAATCGAATGTAGAAACCTTCAACAATATTACGGAAGAAAATAGAAGCACTAATTTTGCCTCTATAAAGAATGACAAACTCAATAAGAAAACTTAAAATTGCTCCAGGATTTCATGGAGTCTTGGAACACGCCGACGAAACAATGGTTCAAGTCGGAAAGTTGGAACATCAAACTGCCACCCATCATACATCTCATTCCATGCTTGCACTATGTCGTCAATTTTAAACCCTGTAATCATGAAAATTTGTTGTTAGTTCCCTAAAAAATTTGAAACAAGAAAGGTATCTGATTAATAAATATACACACGATGGATAATTTTCCCCCAACCCATACCTTCCATTGCTGTTTCATTAGAACAATGGTTCTTTATCATGACACCAATGTCAGTTGTAGAAGCTCCGGCTAGTTCAAACTTTTCAACTGCAACCTCCAAACATTCCTCCCATGTTGGTAGTCCGAGCTTAAATTCCACAACAGAACGCTCGTACAATAACGTACCCCATAAAAGATATATCTGTGTCCTCATCTTTGAAGCGTGCTCGTCGGCTTCTTCAGAAGAAACATCCCTGAAAAGACCAAGTAACCCCATTTTCTCTAACTGTGCATTATATTTATCTAATTTAGATAGTCCATTCAAACGCTGTTCCTCAATCTCCTCCCACATCAACATCCCTTTCTCCATGCTGTCCTCGGCCTTGTTGTAGAGCTGTAGAACCTCTTCAAAAGGGCCAACTTCAAATTTCTTATTGTTTGCAATTAAGTAACACCAGCAGAGCTTTGCTTGCTCAAACTGCTGATACCCAAGAGCAAGTAGTCCATCGTAAAAGTCCGGTTTGATTTTCACAGATTCTTCGTATCTCATTTCTGCTTCCTTGTACTCCTTCTTAGCCCACTCATATGCAGCTTTAACATGCTCGAAAGACGTTTCCTCCTGAAAAGGCACTTGCCTCCTTGCTTTAGACAAGTGAACATTCCCCCAATTAAACAAAGCCAAAGCAGCCATCTCTTGAAACTTATCCGCAGCAATATCAAACAGCTCTTGAGCACTATCATTGGTCACTGCATCCTCCATCGCCTCTGAATACAGCTTCATCCCAACCTCATGAATATCCAAATACGAATCCGAATCAAATCCAACATGGTTCTTAAACAGCCTCGCAAACTGAACAAGCCAATCCTCCACAGTAATCATCCTATTAGCCTTGACACCCCTGTCTCCTTCTCCAACTCCATTCCCCACTCTCACCTCACCACTACTCGTCTTTTCATCATAACGCGGCTCCTGATCAAAATCCACCTGCGTAATATATAGCCGAATCGAGCCAAGCACATGACAATCCTCAGCTAACCTTAATTCAGCAGTAGTAGTAATAGTAACTAAATCACCTTCCCTATCCTTATACTTAACAAGAACACCCTTTAACCCCGGAAATCTATCCCTTATCACATCCCTCACCAACTTCATACTACAATTCACAGGAAATTGCGCCCATCTTATATCCTCTCCATATATCAACTTCACAGTCCTAGTAACCGCTTTATCTTTCTTAACAATTTCCTCACTATCCTTATCCTTCATAACCTTATCCTTCATAATCTTATCCTTCATAACCTTATCCTTAGGATCTTTACCCTTCACCTTAACATTCACAACATTGGCTTTCTTCTCAACAACCTTACTTTTACGTTCTTCCTCACCTTCCCCTTTATGTCCCTTCTTTTTCTTAATCTTCTCATTAACAACTTTCCTAAACCGAGCAGCGGGAGACTCTTGCTGCTGTATAGCAGCCAAGGCAATCTCGGTCTCATCAATAGTAATCCCTTTCTCATCCATAGTATTTCTCAAGCTATCAAGAACCTCCAACGCCGAAAGATTATTCGGCTCAGCGTTCAAAACAACTCTAACATCCCTCATAGCCAAATCCAACCGATTCAAAGCTTCATAACACTTAGCTCTCCTCAAAAGAGCTTTGCTATACCGAGGCGAAACCTGCAAAGCAAGGTTGCACTCATTGATTGCTCGAGGATACTCACCGAGTCCCAATTGCATATAACACATAGCCATATTTGTATGAAGATGTGCAACATCTATGTGATTTTTAGGAAGGAGTTTGAGGGCTTTTTCGTACTTTAACATAGCACCTTCATTATCTTTTTTCTGGTAAAAAAGTTTGTTACCTTCTTCTCTAAGCTCTTGTGACATGTTGATGAACATAGCTGTGTCATCATCCAATGCTTTTGAGGATGATGAACGCTCGTAACCCTTCTTGTTGTTGTGATTGTTGTTTGCTTTTGGTGATTCATGATCCTTCCTTTTCCCAGCTGGTTTCCCCATAGATCTCTGAATCAATCAATTTCAAATATTAACAATAATAAAAATGATAATCAATTGAAGATGAAAATGAATGAAACAGAAAAATTTCAATCTGAAATGAATGAATTTGGAGGGAGAGGAATAGAAATATTACAATTTAGGGTTTGTTTCGATGTTTCTTTTGTTTTGAAGTCAACGTGGATGGAAGCGTGTGGAATAATAATGGAGAATAAAAGGGTGGGTGCTTTTGTTCTCGAGGAAAATTGGGGGAAAAGTACCAAACGACACACAAAAATGGGGTCAATATTAATTTTAATTAATTTTGTATCATCCTTTGTTTGAACTTTGAACACGTGGAATTTTTCAACTTTAGTTGTTTTTTTTACATTTGACATGTTCATGTTCACATTCATATAGTGAGACAAGACAACCATGAATTTGCTCTTGTCCTTTTCACACTGTTTTGTCTGCCTGAGAATATTCTTTTATTTCAGTTCTTACAAAATATTGCTCCATGGCTTCAGGATTTTTTTATTTTTTATTTTTTATTTTCATGTGAAATTTTTTTCGCTTATTTTACTATATGTGATAAAAAATGATTGATAAATAAATAGAGTAAATATGCTAGAGTTGACATATTCAAAAATACAAATTTCATTGAACATAAAAAATGTTTTATATTGGTTACAAAGCTGGAAAGGGTCCCTATGTAGTTACAACTTACAACTGTCAGACATGATTGGCATAGATTTTTTTTACAACAATACATCTTTGCTATTTCTAAGCTGTCAACAATGATTTATTTTTGTGCCCACCTTTTCTTCTTTTATCTTGTTCTTTTCTCTCTTCCAAACAAGGGCTCATAATTACTGTATAATTTCTGGTCTAAAATGGCTGTGGAAGTAATTTTACCTATCCGGAAAACAACCTAGAAGGTTAGATGTTTTGTTTTCGGTTCCAGCAAGAAGACAACAAACCCAACATTCCTGTTTCCAATGATTGTCCGATGTCCCTTTCTCGTTTGTGTAGCACTCTGATAAATTCGTCTGTACTCAGGTTTCCGTCTTGATTTGTATCAAACAAATGAAAAACAATCTCAACCACATTGTCCGAGAGAGAAATGCCACAAACCTGAAATTGAAACGAATAAAATATGAACTTGCCATCTTGGCCATATAATCCTAATCATTTTTTTTAAAGCCGAAGGATATAATTTGTGAGGATATAAATAGTTAGGCCCTAAATATTACTACTATTAAGTTAAGCATAAAACAAAGATAAATGTCATACATGTGACGCTGCTCGCTGAAAATCATCTCTCGTCAACAGGCCGTTTACTTCTCCAAAACTAAAAAGGGCTAATGAAAATGGAAATAACTTTTTCCTTAGCTCGTCAAAGTTTTTGAAGTCCTCAAATGTGATGCGCATGTCCTTAAAGCATGGATTATTATTCAATTCATCAACCCGTTCAAGCAACTTGCCTAGATGACTCATGTCGGCGGAAGCAACCATGGAGAGTGCAAAGTCCTTGGCTGAAATTGTTTTTCGAGATTTGTAGTCATAGTGAGCAAACTCCAGCTTCAGCATCTACATAAATATTGTAGATTAACTGTCATAGTCTAACATAAAGAGTAAAACACTAGAGAGAGGGTGTAAACTTCAGTAGAGCAAAATTGCCCAGTCCCTTGACAAATCCATTATCCATAAAATAAAATCAATCAAACCCATAAGGGCACGGTGAGAATGGAACAACCAGAACTTACTTCTTCGTGCAAGTCTCGCAAAAATTGTACAAATTTATCAATTTGGAGGCAACCCTTTCCGTCTTCACCAAAAAAGTATTCCAACAGCCCTCCATTTTCCACAGAATCGTTCACCTTCAGACCAGTTCGCAGTCCATTCCTGTGTTGAGCACCTTGTCGATGATGAGTTCGCATCAATGCCATCACTTTCTTGAATTCTTCCTTGGTTATCTCTCTAAATGGGGAGAAGTAATTAACCTCGTCAAATGAGGGGAACAATAGGGAATGATCAAGCTTCCACAGTACTAAAAATATCAATGCATAATGTAGCTAGACCTACAAAGTAACAATTGGTGCAGCCTTGAAGTTGATGCCACTGACAACAAACAAGTAACAATGTCCTTGATCTATAAACATTATGAATTAATAACGTTAAAGATCCTATAATGACTAGCTATACTAGCGAGATAGATAGTGATTATGAGTGGGGGGACAACCCTCACTCCATGAGAGCAAGGTCATATGAAGCAACTAACCATAAGAACAAATGTTCCATCACAACTTTACACAAAACCTCAAGTGATTACGTATGTAGGTCAGTTTCCTTAACATTTTCATTTAACTCATTCTTAACTTCAAGTAAAGCGAGACTTCATCACTCAAACTTGAACTTCCAACAGTGAGTAATTACAATTTCAAAGAAGTACCATGAGCACTCACCCATTGTTGTTCACGTCAAACATTTTAAATGCCACAGAAAATCTTGATTCTGGGATGCTGAGTAGCGTTACAAAAAAGATATACCTGCTTCAGAGAAAAATAAGGTTATTATGGACCCAAACAGACACTAGTTATGAAGATTATAATAATGAAGAGACAGCGAAAAGGAGAACAAAACTAGCCAAGAGCCCTAGATAAAGTATTAGCAGGTCCATTTATGAACTGCTTGGTCCTCGGATTCGATCCTACTTAGGCTGCTTTGCCTCCTCTCTACCATAGCCCATTTCACACACCAGGAATAATTAGTACAAGTTGAAAGACTAAAAAATTAAACTTCTCAGAATAAATAGATCATACCCACTACACAACAGACACATAAAAAGTTGTTAATGGAGGACATGAAAATCAGAGAGAATATAGTCACTCACTCTTTAAAAGATATAAGTCCGTCATTGTTTAGATCGAAAAGCATAAAAAATTCTGAAGGAGAGCAGCATAAATGGCCAGGGCTTCTTTCTCCTATCAAGTATCCATCTCTAACAAGGTGAGATTCAGATGGAGGGAAAACAGGAACTACAGCCCTCATTAGGTCTGCCGGCATCATGAGTACTTCTCTTTGTGGTGATCGATAAGATGCAAAATATTCAAAAACCTTAATGAAAAGGAGTAAAGATTGTCAATGTACAATTTACACTTCAAAAGGAACTAAGAAACCATTGTATTCATTCAATGTAATGCAAAAATTAAGTTTGGTTTTTCTTTCTTATGAGCAAGCCCGTGAAGTCGTCAGATTGCTTTGGTATCGAAAATAGGGGAAGAACTACATAGTTCCCTACTAGGCCACAACATTCCCCATCAGCTAAAAAAATATAAAAAAGGGAGAATTGTCTTAGCTTTATGAAAAATTAGTTACATGTTGTGTCCAATGTAGCTAACCCAACTTAGTGGGATAAAGTTTGATTGTTGTTATTGTTGTTGTGTCTCATGCCTAATTAATCAACAATGTCAGAACTAGCTATCATTCCATGTATACGGTTTTAACTAGTTATCAATAACTAGTTAAAACATAATCAACAATGTCATAACTAGTTATCATTCCAAGTATACAGTTTTAACTAGTTATCAATAACTAGTTACATATTCGTATGTTAGGGAAACCCTTGATGAGAGATACTCTCCTATTCTATCCTATTTCTTAATAAAATTGTTATTTTTCGGAATTTTATTTTTGGGTTCCTAACGGATACATATACATATTTTCCATGTTTTAGCTTACCATTTAGTAAAATAAAACACAACTTATCACAAGGATGATCCTTCTTTGAAATCATAAGGGATGAAGAAACTAATAACTTAAACTGAAGGATTTGACGAAGGACAAATATTATTTATTGAACACGATTAAGGATAGATTACAGATAATAGATTACGTCCATAGAACATAGAGTTCGATAACAATTCAGGGTAACAGTGATTCAAAAGTTGCATCAGAAAGTAAATTTTTTTATTATTTGGTGATAAAATTTTAAATACAAAAAGTATATTCAGGGTAACAGTATATATTCTGGATTGTCAACAAAAAGTATATAGTACTTTCATTGATCATAGTGTCAAATTTTTGTCTTAAATATAGGCAAATACCAACTAATCAATTCACATTTATTAGCATGTTTGGTTTGGCTATAGAAAGAGCCAAAAGCAAGTTTAAAGGTGTAGAATTGATTCTGGAGTGATTTTGAAGTGCTTGGTTCTTCTAAAATAATTGATTCTGCCTCCACAATTGATTTACCTTGAAGCTAGAATTTGTAGCTAAATTTGTAGCTTCTAAGTTCAAACGTGATTTTTTCACTGAAAATTTGTTGTTCAAATCACTTTAACATAAACGCATCTAAACATTCATCAATTTGCTAAACTCAATTATGTTAAAATTAATTCTACCAAACTCAGTTCTGTCGGAATCAAATTTGCCACTGCCAAACACACAAATTTTCTTAAATCTAGTCATTATCTTAAAACAAAGTGATGATATTTATTTAAGCGTAAAAAATACCTTTTCCGGAGGACTTCGCAACCGCATGCGCTTCTCATAATTGAAAAAAACCTTTCTCCTGAACGCCTCTGCAACGCTTCAACCAAAAAACAAATCACACTTAGCATTCTCAATTAATCAAACAATTCGTTACTCAATTTTTCAAAATTTAAACAAAAAATTAGCGGGAGATAAACTTGCCTCCAAAAATGAAGGTACCAGAAGTTTCAGGAAGTGACAATTTCGCAAACAACGAAGAAGGTGAAAAACGAGATCCATTTTGGTCTTCGGAATCCGGTGTAGACAAGTCAACAAAAGAAGAGAGTGAAGGTTGAAAGAGAGTTGAATCAAAGTCGGTGGTGTAGAGAAGAAACCCTAGACTGGTGCCGGCGAGAATGACGGCGAAAACACCGTTCCGGGAGTTGAGAAGCGATGAGGTGGAAGGGTGGAGGATCTGGAAGCGTTGGATTGAAAAGTGTGAGATGAAGGGTGAGATGGATCTTCTGAGAGTGGAAATGAAAGACATGATCGAAGTGAAGTCCTGCTTGTTCAGGTGGGGTTAGATGTATGGTGGGAATAATTTCACTTTTTTGGGCATAACGTGTTCACTTTGTACAGATAACTTTAATTTTTTATTTAAAAATATTGTTATATTCCTATAATGAGGAAATGGAGATATGCACTGACATATATCTTACACGGTCAATCTATCTATTATAATTTTAAAAATAATAATTCATTTATTAGAAATTATGATCTGATCCGATTCCAGTTTAATTTGAATCAGTTATTAAATATTTAAATTATAAATTATATATTTTTTAAAATTATAAATTAATACTACTAAATAATTAATTTAATATATTAAAATTAATATTACAAAATAAGAATAATGAATTATGATTAAAATAATAAATTAATTAAAATAAATTAATAAATAGTATTAAAAAAGAATTTGAAGGTACTGCACTAACAGTGCTTACTTTACACATACAACCAATCAAATTCCTTACACTTGCCATATTATATTAATTTTTTTTAATTAAAATTGTGTTTTAATTAGATACATGGTTGTAATTGATTGACAGTGTAAAAATATATTATACCGTCAATGCATATCATATTAAATAAAAAATAAATATAATATATATATATATATATATATATATATATATATATATATATATATATATATGGCTTTTGATTCAATTTAAAAAATAATATAAAATATGATTTGAACCGAATAATTTTTATAAAATAATTTTAAAAACTATTAAATTTTTATAATATTCAATTTTTAATCAAATAATAATTTTTATTTAAATCGGTTTGACAACTCTTAATTTTTCATAACAAAAAGTGACTATGCTGTAATTTTTAATTCAATTCATTTAAATAATTGTTACTTTATTTTACTATCATAATTTTTTTATTTATTTTGGGTTAATACTATTTTAATTCTGCATGCGAGATTCGACTTAATCTTTACAAAAATAATTAGATTTTCCATTTGAAAACTTTATGTCTTTTACCTTTTAAAGACACAATTTACTCCGGTAAAAAAAATTGATTTACTTCTTTAAACTCAGTGTTAAAATTGTGCGTTTATGGAAAAATTAAAAAAAATTACAAAGAAAAAATAAATAATAAATTATAGGAGAAAAATTTAGAATCGTTACAATGACCGGGGTAACGTATATTTAACCCTTTTATCTTTTATTTTTAAGGGCATACTTTTTTGAAAGGACAAAAAAAAACTATTTTATTATAAAGCCAAAGTTAGGATTAGAGGTGTTCGCGGTGCAGTTTGAATGGTTTAGATGCTATAAATCATTTAAATTGCAAAAGAAAAAAAACGTCGGTTCAGTTTAATTCGATTGCCTTTTATAAATAAAACTGAACCATATCAAACGAAACTAAAACGAGGCAGTAACCTAATAGATATTATCTAGGGACTTGAAACCTAAAACTCCACTATAATGCCTAAAGTAAGTCTCAAAATTTAAGTACACAATATTTAATCATAAACATACTGCACACTTCTGACAATCACTGACTTCGTCGTCAATGTGTTTCCTGATACATCCCCTCCATCTAACCCCATCGGCGTCGGACCGACATTTCAAGATGTCCATACTAAACCAAAGTACAACCTCAAATATGAATTCATCTCTCCATTAGAGAACACCTTAGACCTACGCAATATCATAGAAACTCAGGGCCGGCCCTGAGCCCGGACAAACAGGCCCACAGCCTAGGACCTCAAAAAATAGGAGGCCTCAAATTTAGGAGGTGTAGTTAAAAAAATATAACACTGAAATAATAAAATATATAATGGCTAGCGTAAATGTTTAACATCGCCTGGCCTGTAACATAGCGGCTTACACTTTTCTTAGAATCCTAGTGGTATTGGTTCGAAACTTAGTAGCTTCCAAATTTTTAATTTATTATTTTTTTATCATAGAAATAAACTTCTGATTTATTATTATTTTTTATCATAGAAATAAACTTCTTATTAATTAGGTAAACTTGCATATTAGGACCACAATATGATTTACGCCTATTCCTATATTTTTTAGCATTTGGTTTTCTACAATTAAAGCAAGAAAAAACTCCTTTTTTTTTTTTGATATAAAACTCCACTTTTATTTCTTTGAGATAATTAATTATATTTCGATTTTGAATTCTTTAATGATTTGCATATGCCTACTTATTTGTATTGAAATTCCTTTTATGGTTAGAAACAACCAAGACTTCGTATTTTTGATCATCAAACCCAAATTCTTCTTTCTTTACTTTAGAGGAGAGTAAAACATTAATTTTTTTGGTTAGGGGTCCATTTATTTATTTGTCCTATGCCTCTAAAAAACCGGGACCGGCCATGTAGAAACTGTTGTGTCTTCCAGCTATTTACACATGTAACACAAAAGTTTTCTCTCTATTTTGGGACATAAGACTCGTTCTCTTTTACTTTTCTCTATGTTCAGTTGATTTTATCTTTATGTTTGCACCTTTTTCAACTTGTGGTGTCACAGTCATCGCCCTCTTTTGTTAGTGGTGTTATTAATACAGAACATGACCATATAATCCAATTATTCTATCATGCTATATTTTGAGAGAGTTTAGAGTCTTGATGACCACGATAGACTAAGTAGACTTGAGAGAGATTCGATTAACTCATATTTGGTTTTCTTTGCACTCACTTGACAAGACATTGTGTCTGCTGAGAAAACTTCGGCTAATCATAAAATTGTCTGTGTGCCATTTCTGACTTACACTTATTGTAGTTACATAAGCAAAAAACAGAAGCAACATAAAGGTTGATAGATGTTACATAAAGGTTGAAAAATCATATAAATCCTAGTTTATCTCACCATCAAGAAAGACCTTCTTGATTATATCTAACTCTTTAGTAACATCTACTATGTTCATTCTTTCTTTTGGTGATTCCATTGAACAACCAAGTCCAATCCTTAGAACTGAAACTAAGCACTTCTCCACTCTTGCCTCTATATCTCTTGGTACAAGATTTGGATCCAAAATCTGCATAATACTGCCATGAAATGAATTCTCAACAAAACTATGTAGATTTTGGCCATCTTCAAACCTTTCATCCGTCGGTCGTCTTCCAGTAATCATTTCCAACACGAGTATTCCAAAGCTATACATATCACCGCAGCTCGATACTTCAGAACTCATTCCATACTCTAAAATACGCATAAAACATTGTTACAATTCAATATATAAGAGATTTTAATGAACACTAAATGAGTAAAGAGTTTTGGACATACCTGGAGGAGCATAACCAATGGTCCCTCTTAGTCTGACAGTACTAGTTTCCTTATAAGATGTATTATCAACGACCGAGACAAGTTTTGTTATGCCAAAATCACTCACATGAGCAACCATGTCATCGTCGAGAAGGATGTTGCTCGGCTTTATATCACAGTGAAGGACTAATTGCTCACATTCGCGATGAAGATAATGTAATGCATAACCAATATCAATCATGATATTTAATCTTTGAACAAGACTCAACATTCTTGGATGTTCTGAATTCGCTGACCTAGGATGAAGCCAGTCTTCTAAGCTTCCATTTTTCATGTAATCGAAAACTAAAGCCTTGAATTCTTCACCTTTATAATCAGTACTAGAACAACATGTTAAAATCTTGACCAAATTTCGATGTCTGATATTTTTCAATGCATTACATTCGGCGATAAAACTCTTGTGTGCTCCTTTCTTTTCAAGGTTCAGAATCTTTATAGCAACAACTTTATCTTGTGATACAAGATTTCCTTTGTATACAGAACCAAAACTTCCCGATCCAATCAAGTTTCTATCTGAGAACCCGTCCGTTCCTTGATGTAGTTCTTGGTATGAAACCTTATCTAGTTGTTCAATTTTCGGTGTATCAAAAGATGGTTTTCTATTTCTTTTCCTCATCAAGTACATGGCTAGAGCTAACATGAGTATAATAAGGAAAACAATCACACAAATGATCACTGCAGTCAACCTCAAATTTTGGTGTTTGGCAGGGCATGGTGATAGATGCAACTCTAAAATCCCTCCACAAAGCTTATTGTTTCCTGTCACTCCCAACCGACCTGCATTTCGAAAGACACCTTTGATTGGAACCTCACCTTCCAACTTGTTGAAAGATACATTCAAGTATTCTAGAAAAGCCATATCCTGCAAGTCTATAGGAATCGATCCAGACAATTGATTCCTCGACAAGTCTAAATGTCGAAGACCTTTGATAGATGACAGTTTGGAAGGTATGGTTCCGTTAAAGGAGTTACCTTGTAAACGAAGGTACTCTAAGCTTACACATCCATCTATGGTTCTTGGTATGTCACCAGACAAACGATTTTCAGACACATCCAGCTTACCAATATTCTTCAACAAACCGACTTCGTAAGGTAAACTACCACTGAATGAATTATGTGATAAGTCTAATCCCTTCGATAACGACGAAATTCCAAAAACTTCTAAGGGTATGCGCCCTCGAAGATTGTTTTGTGAAAGGTTTAGAAATATCAACATTTGACACTTCCCTATACTCAAAGGAATATTTCCTTCAAACATGTTTTCTTCCATCCACAACTCAGACAACTGACTGAGATTGCCTATGAAACTCGGTATTTCCCCCGACAACTTGTTTTCGCGCAAATCTAACAGTTGCATTTTCCTGAACTGTCCAAAACTTGTTGGAATAGTTCCTTCAAAGTTGTTATGTCCCAAGCTCAAGATGATTAAGTTTACTAGATTTCCCAACTCCTTAGGAACTTTTCCTGATACGTTATTACCCCCAAGGTATAGTTCACTAAGATTGTGGGAGAAATTGCCTATAGAATTTGGAAGAAAACCTCCAAAACTATTAGCAGTTAAACTAAGAATTTCTAACTTACTACAATTTGTCAGTGTTTTCAAGAAATCTAAATCATGAGTTGAATTTTTTCCTAGAATGTTGATCTCGAGATTTAGCAAACGAAGATCTCGTAGCTTCCCTAGACTTGGAACTTGTCCACGAAAAAGGTTTTCGCCAATGTCAAATGATGTCAAAGTAGAAGCATTTGCAATGGAAGTTGGGATTCTGCCTGAGATGTTGTTCACTCCAATTTTGAAAACTTGGAGCTTAGGTAATGTTTGGAACATATTAGATGGAAGAGAACCGACGAAGTGATTGTGAGTAACTGAGATCGATTCAAGAGATGACATATTATAGAAACAAGGCGGAAACTTACCTGATAAATTGTTCGCGATAAGTTCTATAGTTTTCAAGTTTCTTAGGAGACATATTTCCTGTGGAATATGTCCCTCTAAGTTGTTGAAAACAAGGCCAAGACTTGTCAAGGAAGAAAGGTTACCTATGAAAGAAGGAACTCCTCCGGTTAAATTGTTTTTTCCGATGTCTACTACGAGAAGCTTTTGAAGAAAGGCGAATTCGGGTGGTATTTTGCCGGTGAAATTGTTTTCGAGCAAATGCAAGACTCTAAGATTGGAGCAATTTGACAAGCTCTTTGGAATGTCTCCTGAAAACTTGTTATAGCTCAAAGAGAGTTGATGTAGTTTTAACAACCGGCCGAGTTCGTGTGGAATGTGTCCTGTGAAGCTGTTGTTTTCGAGGTTGATGTTTCTTAAACGAGAGAGGTTTCCAATGTAAGGTGAAAAGGTGCCATGCAAGTTGTTTCCTTGTAAGTTCAACTTTGTGACTCTTTGATGCATGGCGTTGCATGTGATTCCATGCCAGTTGCAGAAGTGTGTGGAGGAATTCCAAGAGTCTAGGACTCCGTTTGGGTCAGTGGTTATTGAGTGTTTGAATTGGAGCAATGCTTGATGATCAGTTTGGTTTTGTAATGTTAAGGTCACTGCTAAAGTTTGGTTGGGGGCATGTGAAAAGTATACATAAAAAAATATAGATAAAAAGAAAGAGAAGTGATTCATTTGGTTAAAGAAAATGAGATGATAGAGTTTTTGGTTTTGTTGTATTGAAAGGTAGGAATTGAGATGAAGCATGTTTGTTTGATGAGCTTTAGTGGATTTAAATAATGGTTGCAAGAGGTAGTGCTCATAAAAAGTGGAGATGAATTGATTGCACAAATAAAGAAAGTGGGAGAATTTAAGGAAGATTGGAACATTGCTTTCATTTCATGTACATCGATAGGACTTTATGCGTGTATATTTATGATCATGTGTCTGCACAACTATCAAATGATCTGATATATTTTTTTATCATATAGTTTAGTGGTTGAAATTTATCTTTTAAAGATAAATAAGTTTGAATATGTGACTCTGCTTCCATTTGATGTTCCTGCATAGTCATGACTTAACGAAACTCAATGATATATACTTTCACATATTAAACAAAAAGACTAATTTATCACAAAGAAATCTTAAAAGATTAGTTTTTTAAATTCGTCTCATAATTTAAATATAAAAAATATTTCAATAATTTAATTTATTTGGTATTTATTTGGTATAGCTCAGTAGATATTTAATTGCATGAAGGCAGCCTCAAACTCAAGACACTTAACTTATTCATCTTTAATAAATAAAACTCTATCTTTAATAAATAAAGTTTTGATCAATAAACTAATAGTCTAAAAAGACATCAAAAATATATTTGATCTTAATTTTAATATTGGTTATTGGAAGCTACTGTACATTCAAATTGAAACAATTTTAGTTATTGGAATATTTACTAGTTAAGATAAGATGATTTTTCTGTTTTAATGTGTATTGACGTTTCCATTTTAAAAGACTAGTACTAGTACTTTCGTACTTCATCATTACACACTTGATATCCTTGAATTTTATTAATTACCTATCTATTATCAAAATAATTTAAATTTTGTTAGTTAAAACTTAAAACAGCCCATTTAATGTTGATAAAAAAAACATATTCGAATATTTTTTTTTTTTGGTAGCACATATTCGAATATTTGAATATGCGATATTCAACTTATTTCATTTTTTTTCATTTGCAAATTTCAACTACTTTGGAAAGAAAATATTCTTCTATGTGTCAAACTTGGATGGTGCCTTCACATTTGATGGTTGGAGAAGTCTTAGCTTTTATGATAGTGGAACTACAATTCCAAATCCATTGACTCAATTTCCAGGGACTTTCCATTAAACTACAAAATTTAAGATTTATTAAAATAAAATAAAAAACACTACTAGTCTAAATTGGTATCCCAAAAAATAAAACTTCTCTGTTGAAATTTAATTTTGTTTCCACGCTAGTAGCATTTTCGACCACAAATCAAATATCTAGTTCAAGCCACTCAGAATGATGGTCTTCTAGTTAAATATAGGCTTGAATATGTTTTTCAATTACTTTAAATATATTATGTTATGTGATTTTGATAATTTCTCAATAGAATTCATAAATCTCTTAGCTTCTATGCGAATTTTTAATTTTGCTCTTTACTTTCGTAGATGCATATCTGAAAGTACTCTTTTTTTAAAAATTTATTTCGTTTCGTAAATGCATCTAAAGAATCGTTACAAACGTAGTATTGTATAGTTAAAATCAACTTATTTAATTTCAGCAATCCTTCCGTAGATGCATCGGAACATATTAAAAACAGAGTGTTCCGTAGATGTACGTATGAAACAATCTGCTATATATTCAAAACATGTTCATTCAATTCTAAAACTCAATTTTTATTACAAAAATGTAAAATTAAAGTAATGCATTTTAAAGACAATAGTAAACGGTAGAAAAATATACATCGTATAAATAATGTCGATCATAATGTCGAATACATCATCAAAGTAACATACATAAATGAAATAGAAATACAGATATCAAAAAAATCACAGGCATCACTATTGTGTGTGCCGGACATCATCCTGTGTCTCTTCTTTGTCTCTGCGTCCACCACGCCCTCTAAAGGCTCTGCCTCTAGCGTCAAGTGCCTCACCAGTCCTGGTACGATGTCTACGGTACATAAATGCCTCCTCTTTCAGCCTAATCATAACATCCACCACACGTCTCTACTTAGACCCCTCAACGAATAAACCATCTGCAATGGTTCCCAGACCCGTGTAAGCTATATGACGAAATCGAGGAAGAAGATCCTGAGTGTGGTCCAACTCAGCCTGATGAGTCCGTAGAATCTCCTCGTGGGCTGGTCTGGGCAGATCTCCAGGTGCAGCGGGAAGCATGTACGGGTGTGACACTCTATAGTACTAGGTGATGTACCCTTTGACGCTGCTCCAGTCGCTATTTGCTCTCGTCGCCTGAGCCTCCTCAGGAACCATGTGATGCTCCCAGTCTACAAAGACCTCATCTAACTGTCGACGGGTCATGGCGATAAGAGCGGAGACAGTAGGGTCGCGAGGTATCGTCTTTGCGTAGCCAAATTGACGCATGATGCGCTCCGGAAGATAACATACAATAATGGTCGAGCTGGCGGCCAACCATCCAGAATATAGTGTTATCTCATCAAACGGAACCGTCTCACGGTGCTCATCATAGCAGTCATAATGTACGTCCTCAGCAACCATGCGATAAAGTCCGCGCCTGTAAGGATCTGGCACCTGGTTCCCTCTGCGGGGGCTGAATGCACTAGCACGCGGCATGAACTCAGTGTAGGTAGGCACCTCTCCCTAGCCAATAATGTCTGGGAAATGTTGTAGTATCAAACCTGGAAAAAAAAACACAATTATTTTAATGTACTATCACAAATATATAATAAGTAGAGAGGTATAAGATTGTTACCACCAAAAGGGTACAGCTGCCTGCCACTGTCCTTGCCTTCCACAGGCATCCCTTTTCGAGTCTGTAGTAGTTGTACGCCAGTACAGCCGCTCTCTAGTTGTACTCATAGATACGTGTTGTATCTGATAAGTACGTCAGGTAGACGACATATGTGTACGAAGAGCTCGTGTTCACAAAGAGTTGAGTGCCTATCAAATATAGAAAGTAACATCTCAGCGCTCGCTCTCTCTGTATATCTACATCTACCTCGTCACCAGCAGCCTCCTCTGCCGCATCAAGCTCGACATCATATCTCCGCTGCAAGAAGCCAAACCTGAAGTGGGCCCCGCGGTACAATGATGATAAAAAGTGGAGTTGAATTGATTGCACAAATAAAGAAAGTGGGAGAATTTAAGGAAGATTGGAACATGTTGCTTTCATTTCATTTTCAATTTCATGTACAATGATGATAGGATTTTATTAGCGTATATTTAAGATGATCTGTTTGCACAACTAACAAATGATCTTATATATTTTTATGTGATATAATTTAGTGGCCGATTGAAATTTATCTTTTAAAGATGAATAAGTTTGAATATGTAACTCTATATTTAATGTTCCTGCAAAACTACCAACTAAAATTAAAATGCTTTAACAGAACTCAATGGTATACTTTTATATATTAAAAAAAAGACTAAAATTTATAAAAAAGATCTTAAAAGATTAGTTTTTTAAAATCGTCTCATAATTTAAATATAAAAAAAATTAATAATTTAATTTATTTGCATAGACATTTAATTGTATGAAGCTGGCCTTCAAACTCAAGGCACTTAACTTATTCATCTTTAATAAATAAAACTCTATCTTTAATAAATAAAAAAATTGTTCAATAAACTAATAGTCTAAAAAGATATCAAAAATATATTTGACCTTAATTTTAATATTGGTTATTGGAAGCTACTGTACATTCAAATTGAAACCATTTTAGTTATTGGAACATTGACTAGTTAAGATAAAGATGATTTTTCTGTATTAATGTGTATTGACGTTTCCATTTTAAAAGACTAGTATTAGTACTTTCATACTTCATCGTTACATTTACACACTTATATCCTTGAATTTTATTAATTACCTATCTATTATCAAAATAATTTAAACTAGTACTTAGACCCGTGCGAGGCACGGGTTTATTTTCTAAGTAAAAAGATTATTTTAAAAACAGTTATAATTTATAAATTTTATTTATAGTAAAATTATTATTGTATAGATAAAATGTTATTGTTATTAATAATATACATAAAAAAATTTATTTGACTTAATTTTTTTTGTAAATATAAAATAATTTGGTCATTTCTAATTTATTAATCAAAATACCAAAACGGAAAGGGGGACGCTCAGGGTTCTAAAAAGTTTGATTATTATTTTATTTTTTATTTATAAAAAAACAAAAGACCAAATCCAAAGTTATCATTATTTATTAATTTATAATTAAAATTTATTAATAAAATTAAATTAAATGAATAACAAATAAATAAAATAAAATAAAAACTATCCTATAAAAGGAAGAAGGAGCTCACCATTTCTTCAAAAAAAAATTTTCAATTTTTTTAACTAAATTTAAATTTTATTTAATAAAAACAACAAATAATTTTAAAAAAAATTGATTTTTTTTATTTCAAAATAATGAAAAACAAACTTAACCAAAAAAAGGAACAAAGAAACATCCATAATAGAAAAGAATTATTTTGACTGACTATTATTTAATTAATAAATATCCACAACTAAATAAAAATTAAATTAAAATAAAACCAATATTTTAAAGTATAATTTTTCTCATATATAAATATTCATTTTGTATTGGCATTAATTATAAAAATATTTATTTTCCATTTATAAAAATTATGCTGTTTATAAAAATATTTTAGCACAGTCTTTAATTTTCTCATTAGAGACACTTGAATCCAAATTATAAAATCAGTAGCAGAGTATATATAATTCAAACCCCACTCAATGTTTCATTAGTTCTTTAGTTCATTTTGAAATCACACATGTTATATTGAAGCATTGAAGGTTACTTGTAGTGTTGTATCCTTAAAGTAATTTTCCCTTTGCTTAGCCACTGGGCTTTAGCACATACAATTCAGAATCAACAACAAAATGTGTAACATTAAATAGTGTAACGGGCTCACTAAAGGAAAAATGAACAAATAATCCCAGCATCCATTTCACCAAATAATGAAGTAACAACATTTGGTTCCTCTAAACAACAGCCATGTCATTTTCCAAATTGAATAATGATTTTTATTATCATAGTTTACAATAACTACTGAGCTAAAACACGTCATCCTTGCCTATGGAAAATGTGTAACTTCTAAATTAAAATCCCATTATCTTTATTACAATACAGTTCATACCATTTGTAGAAAACATATCTGAGTCTAACCAATTACTAAAATACATAAGCAAATATATAATTTAAAATGAAAAGACTATGTATTGCAAATAGAATATTTTAATTTTGAGAGTATGTACTTGCTAGAAATATGAGACAAAATTTCTTTACATTGCAATTGCTGCATAGCATAAGTTTAAGCATGTGAAAAGGCTAAATTATTTTTCATGCAAAAGCATCTATTGCAGCATTGAGTGTACTATAAAAGGCTGTTATACCGTTCAACAATGACCATGCATTTCCATTCTAAACAAAATAGAACATGAGTCAAAGAAGATAGGTGCTAATTCAATTGTCCTCCAACCACATTTTCTGCCAAACTGGATGGCCTTTTAGAAACGCCCATGCATAAAATGTATCATTTTTTGAAAATACTTGTTCTTGACAAAGATAATCAGATTGTGATAGATTCAAATAAAAAGACAAAATCACTTATACTACAACAGAGAAAAATAATTACAGGCAAAATTTCTAAATGTACATGCCAGGTAGACAACTTTTTAATCTCAAGAAAAAATATCAAATGCTAAGCCTGATTGAATGTCAAAATATCACCTTATACCTGGAAGATTCCCTACTAAAACTACCCCAACCAAAACAATAGACGTATTAAACTTGAGAGTCTTAAAACACAAGCTTACCGATCTTCACCGGAAGGAAAACATCCAAAGACTGCAATGACTGTACCATTTTGAAACTGTAGTAAACCCCAGTTGAAAAATCAGTTACTAACAGCTTACATAAATAAACAAACCATTCTTGAAACACATAAACAACTATCTAATCCAACAAACAGGACTGTTATAACTGAATTAGAACTACTTATATTCATGAAAAGTAACTTTTTACTATAGAGAGATTCGTTGTTACAGAAAATAAGAACTATAATTTTCATTCTGACAAGAGATGTCAACTTCAACTCTTCTATGCTCCATTAAAGGCTTTAAGAGTGAAAAGCAAGATTGTAAATTGGCTACATGAATTTCAAAATCTACCGTATATTTCACCCTATGAAGATTTCTCGAATTGGCATCCAAATAGAGATAAAGCAGAGAAAAGACTTATTGGAGTTCTTCAGGAACTGCTTTTTATATTTATCGATCATTCAGCCGAAAGGAGAAACCTCGTATACCGAGAAAAGTCAGTTATAACATGGACATACAAACTCTAAATAATAGATATTGTTAATGTGATAAGGATGCAACCAATAAGCAAAATTCAAGATGAGATGCAATGTGCAAGCAAAATAAATATAAGATAGTTTGAGAAATGAATTAAACCTGGAAAGTATATTTTGGTATTGAATTTGGATATCATTGTAGATTTTATCTTAATATCTGTGCAGAAAGTTTTCATCTTCTGGAAAGCAATAGTAATAGTCATATGATCCATCAAACAACCTTCATTTCATTATTTTGTGTAATATGTTCATCTCTATTAGAACAGTGTCTTCTAGCCCTCTTCCTTTGCCGCCCGAGGATATATTGATTGTCAGGTAAACCGGAAAGTGTATTCAATTAGAAATTATCATAATCAACTCATATTCTTCATGAGACAAAGATGTATGTTGTTATAGAATCATTGACTCTATTAGTAGCCTTCATCGCCTGAATAAAAGAAAACAGAAAAACAAAGGCATGTGTCAGAACCAAATAATGCCTCGCACGAATATTTATCAGAAGAATGAAAGAAATTACTAAGAAAAATGAGGAAAATTTGTCACCAATATAACAGTTAAATCCTAACCTTCTTTTTTATTTGAATCGCATAAAAGTGAAAACAGAACATCAACAAACCATATAACAAACCTGTCATGAAATGAAAGCTTTAAGAATATAGTACGGAAGCTAATAAAATGAATCTGAACAACATGATTAGATACTGCAAGGGCAATGTCAATGAGGATTCCCTTAATTCAAAATTTCTTTGAACTATTTTTCAATCACGCGCTCCTTTGCATACCTCTCCTGTAAATGAAACGTGAACCACATATAACCAATACCATTAACAAAATATCTAATTAATATAACTACTACCAATTCAAAAAAAAAAACTTCAAAATGTTTTAGTTTGAAATCCAAAGACATATCATCTAACACACAATTGGGTTTTAGAGTTTGCTTGAGAAAATTGGGTTTCAGCACCAACATAGATTGAAGTAACATTGGTTTACACGCTCGAATCCTGGTTCCATACTTCCTGAAAGAACAAAAATGAAAAATTCAAATACAAAATGGCAAGACAAAGGCATTTATAGCTTTGAGAATATACAGAATTGCATCTGTAGGATTGAGTTCGACAACTTTATTGGCTTCGGTTAAGGCTTCATTAGAGAGGTGTTACGTAGAGCAATCCAAAGGGCATATAGGTATTTACCGAAACATCTTTTCTCTTATATAGTAGATTCATACATCCACCTAATAATGGTCAAGCAGCAAAATAGAAGCAAGAACAGGATAAACAAATACCACATAAAACTGTAGGAAAACCCATAAGAAAAGGAGCATCCCTAAGTTTTGATTGGCCATAATCACAAACAAATGTATAATATGAATAATTTAAGTTGTAAGTGGCACAAAAATGAGCTCCACCACAGACATAAGATAAATAATTTAATCTAATTAATCATGTAATACACTCTAGATAAATTGAAAGTTATTGACCCCACTCGACAATTTGCAGCAAACAACTTTAGCACAAAATCATTTGCTAAAGGCCAGCATATGAAAACAAATGATCACCTGATAAAGGTCAGTATATGATATTTTTGGATGATTTGCCTTCACTTCCTCTGTGACATTAGAAAACAAATAAAACTTTTAGAAAGACAAGCAACCAATGCTATTCATACTAATTACAACAAACACTTAGTAGGAGAAATAAATGACTGGAACTGAAATTGATTCTATTTTTTTTATATCTAATGGAGTTGATTTAAACAAAATCAACTCTACATGTCATCATTATATTGTTAATTAATTTAATACACAAATAGAACTGAGAATAAGCCTATAGAAAAGCATAGGGAATTTCATGACTCAACTTATACACATCTACCAAAATTAAAGTGATCGTTAAATGGTAATTTTACGGGGAAATTAGCTACAGTGAATAACAACATACCACATAAATCAATAGCTTTCTTGAAACCATTGTTAGCGTCGTGAGAATACTCTTCCTCGTTCCTGATATAAGTGTTAGGTCCACCGGTCTTCGAGGCAGCGTCGTAAGTTCTCTCATCGTGCCAGCTGAAACAAAATCAAAAAAATCTGAAACATGAAAATTCTATAATTAAATTGCAATGCACAATTGAAGTGTTGACCGTGTAATTACCAAAGGTTAGAAATTTGAAACGATGCGGGAATGATATGAATCCCGGTTCCATACTTCTTGAAAGAACAACTTCAAAAAAGTCAGATACCAAATGGCAGCAAAATGAATGGAAGAACATAGAGCGGATGGATTTGAGACATGGAAAAGGAAACGATCCAGGTCGAAATGAGTGAGGGACGGTTTGACAGGATTGAATAGAATCTGATTTCAATAATCTTCAGCGTTGAATGAAGATGTGTAGATGGAAGAGAAACTGTTTTTCATCTAATTGTGCGTCGGTTCAGGTACTGTTACTTCACTTACCGATTGCATCATAAAAGATGATGTTTTTTTAGTGGAAAAGAGGATGTTTTGAATGGAGAAGATGACATTAAAGTTGAGATGGGAGAAGAGAAAGTGGTGTGAAGTTGTAGTGAGAAACGATACCTCGAGCCGTTTCATTTTTAATATTAATTTCTTTCGTTTCCCCATATCCTTTAATATAAAAAAAAATTTATTTTTTAGTGTATCAAGAATCTCTTCATATCCTTCAATTAATAAATAAAATAAAAATTTAATATAAATAGTTAATAAAAAATAATTATTTTTTAAATAAAAGATTTCCTTTTTTAGAAAGTTTTTAAAACATGAGAATTGATGTGAATATGACACTTGTCAAAATTGCCCAAAAACTCATTTTGCTTTATTATTATGTATGATTTTGTCTACTTAAAACAGTCCATTTGTTAAATGTTCATAAAAGAGTATATATTCAAAATGTTTCATTTGCTTCATTTGCAAATTCCAACTAATTTGGAAAAAAAATATTCTCCTTCCATGTGTGTAACTTGGTGGTGCCTTCACATTTGATAGTTGTAGCAGTCTTAACTTTAATGATAGTGGAACTACAATTCCAAATCCATTGACTCAATTTCGAGGGACTTTCCATTAAACTACAAAATTTAAGATTTATTAAAAAAAAAAAAAAACTACTAGTCTAACTCTAAATTGGTAAACCAAAAAAAAAAACTTCTTGTCAAAGTTTTATTTCGTTTACAAGCTAGTAGCATTTCTCGGCTTTCGAATTGGGTGAGTTCTATGCTTCGGATTAGTGCGCCTTTTCTTTATTGGGATGATGTTAAGAAAATTTTCACCAAGGCAGCGTCGGGACAATGTAAAGTCTTACATTGCGCTACGGTAATCTCTGTTTTGAATGTCATCTGGCAGACTAGAAACAAGGTTAGATTCCAAAACATCGGTTTTGATGTTTCTTTTTCCATCTCTAGTATTCTGGATTGTGTTTCCTTAGCTGCGAACAATGTGGTTGCTTCGTATTTGAATATGCATGATTTCATTCTCCTCAAGAGCTTCCGTGTCTTATTTCGTCCTCCCAAAGCTCCTCGAATTGTTGAGGTTATGTGGCAGCCTCCTCCAAGAAACTGGGTTAAAATCAACTGTGACGAGGCATCGGTTTCTCCCTCTGGTAATTCTGCTTGTGGTGGTATTGTGCGCAATAGTGAGGGTGGTTTTCTTGGGACGTATGCCATTCGGTTGGGCCTTTCTTCTTCGCTCATTGTCGAACTCTTCGGTGCAATTTTTACAATTGAGTTCGCCCATGAGAATAATTGGAAGTCTCTTTGGTTAGAAACGGATTCTATGGCGGTAGTCAAGGCGTTTAGGTCTCCTTTTTTGGTCCCGTGGCATACTAGGAACCATTAGGTTAATTGTATAAACTTAGTTTCCTCTTGGAATTTTATAGTCTCTCATATTTATAGAGAAGGCAACAGTTGTGCTGATGCTTTTGCTAACCTAGGTCTTAGCTTAACTGATATCCTACTTACTATTCTTCCACCCCTACGAATATTCGTGCAGATTTTGTAAAGAATCGGCTTGGTGTGTCATTCTTTAGGTTCATATCTTCTTGATAGGGTTTCGGTTTATGCCCCCCCCCCTATTGCTTTTATACCAATCTTCGTTTGTTAATATTAGCTTCATTTAAAAATAAAAATAAAAGTAGCATTTTCCACCACAAATCAAATATCTAGTCTCAAACCACTCAGAATTTGGTCTTCTAATTGAATAAAGGCTTGAATATACTTTTAAATTTCTTTAAATATATTATGTTTTGCCTTTAGTCTCTGTGAAAAAAATATTTTCTTTTAGTTCTTGAAATTATATAATATATTATTTTCATTTGTATTTTGTTTTAATTTTTATAAAATATATTCATATTAAAATTAATTCATGTAATATTTATTTTTCTTTATATTAAAAAATTATTATTTTATTATAAATAAATTTGTAAGAACTAAAATAAAATATAAGAGACCAAAGCAAAATTATTTTCATATTCATTCTAATAAAAATCTAATAACAGCATTGGGGAGAGACTCGTGAGATATAACTGTATAAGTCAAACAAAATGTTTTAAAATTTCAGGCATCTGTAGTTTTCATAACCAATTCTAAACAATTAAATCATCTTGGTACATCGAGTGAGAATCTAACCACTGATAACCAGTAGAAGTTGGTAAATCCCACTAGGTGAAAAATTCCAAATCAAAACATTTTAATGATTATTGTCTCCAAAAATACTCTTAATGTTATCCATGACAAAATAAGGGAAAAAATGTAGATTTTCTATATTTAAGTCTTCAACTGACATGGGAAGTTTGGATAATCTGGTTTCTGAAATAGATAGATATTTCAAATCTCTACAATTTGTGAGTAAAGTGAGAACTCCACAGTAAAATGGCGTTGTTGAGCGTAAAAAAAATCGTATTTTAGAAGAAATAGTTTAGACAATGATAAGCAAAATGAGTTTACCTAAGTACTTTTGAGCGGATGCAATTAATACTGCATGCCATGTCTTTAAGAGAGCGGTCATTCGATCAATCCTAGATAATACACCCTATGAATTACTCAAAGGCAAGAAACCTATCATTTCATAGTTTCGTGTTTTCAATTGCAAATGTTGTATTTTAAATAACAGAAAGGACAATCATGGTAAATTTGATGCTAAATTTGATGAAGACATGTTTCTAGGGTAATCGTCTTCGAGTAAAGCAAATGTAATCGTCTTCATGTTATGCTTGATGAATCTTCACCCTAAAAGAAGGGGAAATGTATTTGTTCTGATGTTTCAAGTGTGATAACAGAGAACTTTATCAATGACAACACTCCCAAAGAGGATCCTCCTCAAACATCCACAGAAGAGGACATTAATGAAGAAAAAGAGGAAGACGAACAAGAGCAAGATAAACAAGAGACCTCAACTCAGCTGCCTTCAGATTAGATTGTTTCAAGATCATTTGTTGGATTAAGTACTAGGATACATCAGGAAAGGTTTAAGTACGAGATCTCAAGTTAGCAATTTCTATAAGTATTTTGTTTTCATCTCTCAAATTGAACCTAACACAATATTTGACGCTTTACTTAACGATGGATGGCTACTAGCTATGCAAAAAGAGCTCATTCTATTTAAACAAAATGACGTTGGGACCTTGTTCCATGTCCATCGATAATCGGAACTAGGTGGGTGTTTAAGAACAAATTGGATGAAAATGATATAATTACTAGAAATAAAGTCAGGCTAATGGCAAAAGGGTACAATCAGGCTAAAGAAATTGACTATGAGGAGACTTATGCTCATGTAGCTCATCTTTTAGCTATTAGACTCCTTTTGGGATTCACCTACTACTTCAATTTTAAATTGTATCAAATGGAATTTAAATAAAATTTTCTTAGTGGCTATATAAACGAAGAAGTCCATGTTTCTAAACCTCATGGTTTTGAGGATCACAGAAATCTAGATTATGTTTTTAACTAAAAAGAGCTCTTTATGGTCTCAAACAAGCTATTGAAGTTTAGTATTAGCACCTTAGTTGTTTATTAGATGTAAAGAAAAGCATATTCCTTTAGTTCAAATTTACGTTGATGATATTATATTTGGGTCTACTGATGAATCTCTTTGTAAGGATTTTGCTAGTTTGATGCAGAGTGAATTTGAAATGTCTCTGATGGAAGAACTTACATACTTCCTAGGATTGCAAATAAAGAAAGCTGGAGATGGAACATTCATAAGCCAAACAAAGTATTTATGGGAACTTCTAAATAAGTTTGATATGCAAAATTTTAAAAGCATCTCAATCCCATGGCGTCAAATGTGCTGATAGACCAAGATGAAAATAGTGCAGAGATTAATATTATAAAGTATAGAGGTTTAATAGGATCTTTACTCTATTTAACCACAACCCGTCCAAATATTATGTTTAACGTGTGTATGTATGTTAGATTTCAGGCATCTCCTAAGGAATCTCACTTTAAGATTGTAAAAAGAATTTTGAGGTATCTTAACGAAACCTTGTATCACAGTCTATGGTTTCTCAAAGGTAGTGAATGTAGCATAGTAGGTTTTTTATTTTGATTTTGGTGGTTGTAAGTCGGATAGGAAAATCACTCCTGATACCAGTCATTTGTTTGGAAATTGTTTGGTTTCTTAGCACAATAAGAAGCATATCAAATGTGATAACACTAGTGCAACAAGTCTAACTAAGAACCATATACATCACTCACGTACTAAACATATAGAAATTCTGCAACATTTCCTTAGGGATAATGTTGAAAAAGGAAATGTTGTTTTTGAATATGTAGATACTAAAATCATCTAGCTAATATCTTTACAAAATTGTTTTTCACATAACCTTTTCACAAAATACGTACAGAATTGGGAATATTGAATTCTTCGTGTTTTAACTAGATTTGAATTCCTATTTCATTTGTTATTTGTATTATGTTGAACATTAACATTTTATTGTATCAAGTTTACTTTCAGCAACCCTATTAGTATGCTTCTACAAAAGTTCTATCTTGTTGTATTGTTTGTATTTTGTTTTACATGCGTTCATTTGTTTACTTCTTACATTCATCATCTCATTAATTCATTCATTTATTCCTAAGTTGCTAAATGATTGTTCATTTTTGCATTTAAAACTTTTTTAAGTGCATCATGTTAATTATGTGCATTTGAGCATTATTGTGTTTATTCAAGCATGATTTATTCTTCCATTCATATAAGTTTTGATCACATAATTATTTGTTGTTGTATAGTTGCATGTCTATTTTGTATTTGATCTTTGGTGTTGTATATTATTGTGTTGATGGTTATTTTTCGTTTAGGCTTATTAGCATCTATATAGGCGAGAAGTTGTAATGTGAGTCTAGATTTGTATTGTGTGTTTTATGTTGTTGTGATTTTATGTAATGTTTCAGGAGGGCACAAGAAATTCAAGAAAAACATTGATCACATTTTTCTTTTGCTTGAATTCGACTCAATTCCAAATGAAAGCTTGCTAGTCATCAAAAAGAGATAGACTGAAGTTACATGTCTCTGCTACATTAATGGGGAGACTATGCATGTATTTACTATAGAGTTTTGTTGCTTTTCCTTTAAAATTTGTTTTGGTTTTAGTCTTATATAATTAAGTATTCTCTTTAATTGTGCATTTGAGGATCAAGTTTTAGATCTGTATATTTTAGCATGCATAATTGAAACTCTTTATAATTAAGTATAAACAATGTGCTTTAAATCACTTAGTTAAGTTCTTGAATCAAGAACCATATTTGAGCTTGGTTCAAGTCATGACATCAGTGGAATCTCAAGACAACTTAAAAAATTGAGATTTTAGATGTGTGATTCAAGTCACACTCTGTGAGTCGAATCAGAAGATGTAACACCCCAAATCTACCCGATAAATTATACAGAAAATCCAAGTATAAATATCAAACAAGTTCATTTGAGGTATCACATATTCGTCATCTCAAAAATATTTACGGCTTACCTGCCTTCATATAGATACATAGCACAAGAATTTAAAACGATAATCAAATCATTACTAAAAATCACTTTGTTTAAATTCAATAATTAACTCGCAGCGGAATCAACAAACTTCATAACTATTCAAATCAAGTCGTAGCATCATTGCACGGTAACTTCAAGTTACAATTTAAACCAAAACCATATAAAAATTCAGAAAAAGAATTAATAATTAAAACAATCGTTTTATCCTCTCGAGTGCTACGTATCAGAGCAAGACACCAACTCGACTAACAGCAACTAAAGACTTCATAAAATCACTTCAAAACTTCCACCGCTATCTTGAGTACCTGTCCGTTTCCCACGGTAAGGAAAACATCATTCAGAAGCGGTGAGATATCGAAAAATATAAACAAAAGTATGATAATTAATATGTTAGAATTAAATCATACAAAATTATCACTTTACAGCTTTCAGACGACCGCTATAACAACAATTTAAAACTGCACAAATATAATAACAAAATCAACAACAACATAATAATAGTTATAACAACTATTTTTCATCTTCCAGACGGTACCTGTCACAACAAGTCATTAGCATAACAACTTATAATTACAACTTCACATTATCACAATTCACTTCACATCGTCATATTCAACAACAACTCAAGTCACATCACGTCACAATTAAATCACACTCATGCCACATATAATGAGACTCTTAAATTGCACATGCATGTGGTACCCAGGGCTTCAGCCCCCATCGCCAATTGCCAGTTAACAGAGTCATCAAGGCATAAGCCTTTGTCACTAATTTGTCAATCCAGGCCGTCACCAAAAATGCATATGTATATGAATGCAACAAACACACACAACAAACAACATCATCGTCACAAAGGTATAAGCCTATATCGTAGTTATACCAATAAATAGAGGTATACATCGTCATTGAAACATTCTGCAACTTCACATAAAACAACAACAATATACACATCGCTCAGAAATCACAAAGAAATAACAACACAACGTACTCATCATAATTCACAAAACAAGCCGATCACAATCACCTACTAGCATATACGAACTACCTCTATAATTTTCAATTAATTCCGGATAACTAAATACACCCTAATCCCATATACAATCATCATATTCCCGGTTATATAATTCGAACCCCACCCTTACCTTGGTAAATATGAACTCTTTCACCATAGCTCTAAGCTTTTCTCAAAAAGAAATCCTTTATAACGTCAACTAGAGACACACCTAAACACCAGTTAGGTAACCAGCTTATCAGACGAACTTAAAACCCTCAAAATCAAAATCGCTCCGGTCAGAACTTAACTCACTGAGTCAGGAACGTTGTGTCCAAGTACCGTAACGATCCAACGGTTGGATTGAGAAATATGCCCAATTTTCCAAGGTGACTCTATGCTGATACTTGCTGCGAAAATTAAGGCTTCCTCCATAATTTTCTTCTTCTCTCAAGTGCTCCTCCCTTCTTTCTCTTCTCTCTTATATTTTTCCTTTCTCCCCAAAAATAAGTTATGAGACTCCAACTCTAAAACCCTAATTTTATACTCTTACTTTCTCTTTTCTCTTAATGGGCTTAACCCATAATCCATCTATTATGTTTCTACTACTAAGGCTCGATTAACTTTATCTCTCATACAACATAATTAACCCAAATAACACAAACGCACATACAATTAAATATTTCAAATAATTATTATATCACATAATAACTAAATAAATAAATAATTATTAAAAATAACAAATAGTATAATTACTAATATAATTAATAAAAATATTAATAAAATCGGGATGTTACAGAAGAAACATGGGTGAATTAGGAATTTGTGAGTTGAGTCGCGGGTTATACATGATTCGAATCATGGAACTCTGTGACTCGAATCACAAGTTGTTCATGAGTCGAATCATGAAATGCTGGTTTGCCACTGCCTTTCTTGAGTTGGATCACGAGTTGTTTTTGACTAGAATCAAACTGTGCATGACTCGAATCACAGTTTTGCCTTAATTTGAATCATGGTTAAATGAGTTTCTCATATGTACAGATCTTGATATAAACTACTTTGTCACCTGACTCAAATCATACAAGGACTCATGACTCGAATTAAGTATGACTTTTCACTCTTTTTTGTGCTAAATTTTTAGCACCTATCAATCATTTTCTCTCTCTCAAAATCTATCACAATGTTAAAAAACACATACTTTCAACATTGATTTGAAAATTCACAAATTACTTTTTCTTTCATTTCCAAAAGATTTTTGGATCTTTTGTGAACACTTGCAAACAGTTTCTTTCATCTTCTGCCTAATTCTTTTTCTAGTGTTGCATGGATCTGAATCTTATCTTTAGATATTCGTGATTGTTAAGGAGATTCGTTTTTTAATTTAACATTTCTTTGAAGATTTCCCTAAAATTTTAGAGGTTCTTAAGGTTTGTGGTGTTGTGATTGATTCTGACAATTCTAGTGGAAAAATGGGGTTCTTCTCTTCATGTTGACCTAGGTAGTGTTGTGTGGGAGTCTACAAACAAGATAGAAGTTTTTCTCAATCTTTGGATAGACCAACGCTCAAGATACCGGTGGGACCAAGTAAAGATTGTCGCGGAATGGAGACTTAGGAGCAGGTTGTTAGGTCTGGAATATCTCATTTGTGCTTTGAATTGTCTGAGTTGTTTCTTACTGATTTCAATCTATAAGCATAATCTCTTTACGCTAAAATTTTCTTCCTCTACACATAATTATTTATGTTTAATTAACTCTGTTAAAAAAAATTAAATAATTTTAATTGATATGACGCATGCAACGACCATTGGGGATCATTAAAAACATCAACGCCTCTAACTAGCTTGAGAAAAAGGAGCATTGACCTGCTTCGAAGTGTTTGACGAACATGCAGTAGGGGGTCGGATTCCCTATCTTAGTTGGCGGATTGTTTCCTCATTCTTCATCAAATTTGCAATTAATAATCACCAAAGTTAGGAACATTACAAACAACTTAAGTGACGAAAGGGGGTCAACACTTGTTGCAAATTCTCTTGTCTTTGCAAGGGGTCAACACGCCCAAATTCAAAGAAAGACTTATGTCCATAAAGGCTCCGCAAGAGATACCCTCTCGAACAAAGATATCAATTGTCAATGAAGCGACATGATCAATCTAGGAAGGGGTAACATCTTCTTTTAATTTTGGCTCTTAGTAGACATTGTTAGAACAAGATTTGTTCTGATCAATTATCTTAGTTTTGATGATAACAATAATATGAATTTTGCTTAAGATAATATGGTTCTCTAATCCAATGCAATTTCCTTTTCAGGAAATATATAAAGAGTATGCATAATTCAGCGCTCAGAAGCTTTGTCTCAAAAGGTTCAGCATGCAACATCAGAACATGGTCTGGCAAGACATCAGAAGATGGTCGAAGCAGAATCAGAACATGGGTCTATGGAAGCATCAGAAGAACATGAGATCAGAAGCACTGAAGTTCTGATGGTATCACGCTCAGAAGCACTTCAAGGTCAGAAGATCAGAAGATGCTTTGCACCAAGCTGTTTGACTCTGATGATATTCAAACGTTGTATTCACAAACATCAGATCAGAAGGAAGTACATGTGGCAGGCTACGCTGACTGACAAAAGGAACGTTAGAAGCTATTAAAGGCAACGTCAGTAGACACAGCGTGAACAAGGCTCGAGGTAGTTGACAAAAGCGTATAACATTAAATGCGATGCTGTACGGAACACGCAAAGCATTAAATGCACTCAACGGTCATCTTCTCCAACGCCTATATATATGAAGTTCTGATGAGAAGCAAGGTTAACGATTCTGAAGAAAACAACTCATATTAACTTGCTGAAACTCTGTTCTATTCAAAGCTCAGAATCTTCATCTTCATCAAAGCTCACTACATTGCTGTTGTAATATTTTAGTGAGATTAAGCTTAAACGTTAAGAGAAATATCACAGTTTGTGATTATAGCTTTTAAGAAGTAATTGTAATACTCTTAGATTAGATTACATTAAGTTGTAAGGAACTAGAGTGATCGTGTGGATCAGAATACTCTAGGAAGTCTTAGAGGTTATCTAAGCAGGTTGTAACTAGAGTGATCGTGTGGATCAGAATACTCTAGAAAGTCTTAGAGGGTATCTAAGCAGTTGTTCCTGGAGTGATCAGTGTGTGATCAGAAGACTCTGGAAGACTTAGTTGCTGACTAAGTGGAGAACCATTGTAATCCGTGCGATTAGTGGATTAAATCCTCAGTTGAGGTAAATCATCTCTGCGGGGGTGGACTGGAGTAGTTTAGTTAACAACGAACCAGGATAAAAATAACTGCAATTTATTTTTATCGGTCAAGTTTTTAAAGCTACACTTATTCAAACCCCCCCCTTTCTAAGTGTTTTTCTATCCTTCAATTGGCATCAGAGCGCCGGTTCTAAGGTGCAAGCACTTAACCGTGTTTAGAAAAGATTCAGGAAGAGAAAAACGCTTCAGTAAAAGATGGCTGGTGAATCTCAAGCAAATCCAACTCCATCTACATCTGGCTCTGCTGAGAAATACAATGGTAACAATGGTTATACTAGACCACCAGTATTTGATGGTGAAAACTTTGAATACTGGAAAGATAAACTGGAAAGTTACTTTCTTGGTCTAGATGGTGATCTATGGGATCTTCTGTTGGATGGTTACAAACATCCTGTTAAAGCTACTGGTGTAAGGCTCACGAGAAGCGAAATGAATGATGATCAAAAGAAAGATTTCAAGAATCATCACAAATGCAGGACTGTTTTGCTGAATGCTATCTCTCATGCTGAGTATGAGAAGATATCTAACAGGGAAACGGCCCATGACATATATGAGTCCTTGAAGATGACTCATGAAGGAAATGCTCAAGTCAAGGAGACCAAAGCTCTTGCACTAATCCAGAAGTATGAAGCCTTCAAGATGGAGGATGATGAAGACATTGGAAAGATGTTTTCAAGATTTCAAACTTTGACTGCTGGATTGAGAGTTCTCGACAAAGGCTACACCAAGGCTGATCATGTAAAGAAGATCATCAGAAGTTTGCCCAGAAGATGGGGCCCAATGGTGACTGCATTCAAGATTGCCAAGAATCTGAATGAAGTCTCTTTGGAAGAGCTTATCAGTGCCTTGAGAAGCCATGAAATTGAGCTGGACGCAAACGAGCCTCAGAAGAAAGGTAAGTCTATTGCATTAAAATCCAATATCAAGAAATGCACTAACGCTTTTCAGGCTAGAGAAGAAGATCCTGAAGAATCAGAATCCGAAGAAGAAGACGAACTGTCCTTGATCTCCAGAAGGCTAAATCAACTCTGGAAGAACAAGCAAAGGAAGTTCAGAGGCGTAAGAAGTTCAAAGAAATTTGAACGTGGAGAATCTTCAGATGACAGAAGATTTGACAAGAAGAAGGTCATGTGCTATGAATGCAATGAGCCTGGACACTTCAAGAATGAATGTCCAAAACTTCTGAAAGAAAATCCCAAGAAGAAGTTTCATAAGAAGAAAGGTCTTATGGCAACCTGGGATGAGTCAGAAGATGATTCAGACTCTGAAGATGAGCAGGCAAACTTTGCGCTGATGGCGACAGAAGATGATGGATTAGAATCTACATCAGAATCAGATTCTGAAAAGGTATTTTCTGAACTATCTAGAGAAGAGTTAGTTTCCAGTCTAACAGAGCTTCTTGAATTAAAAGCTCATCTTAGTATCAAATACAAAAAGCTAAAAAGGCAATTTGAATTCGAAACTAAGAAGCTTGAGTTGGAAAATTCTGAATTAAAAGAAAAAGTTTTAAAATTATCCAATAATGTTGGATCTCCTTCTGATTCAGAAAAATCCACTCCTAGTCTAAACCATATTCTGAAAGAATATGATTTAAGTTTCAGGAAGTTCTTATCTAGAAGTATTGGCAGAAGTCAGCTAGCTTCTATGATATATGCTGTGTCTGGAAACAAAAGAGTCGGCATTGGTTTTGAGGGTGAAACCCCATACAAACTTGAACCTGTTGATAAGATGAAAATCACATACAAGCCATTGTATGATCAGTTCAAGTATGGCCACTCACATGATATTAGGCACACTTCACATGCTCAAAGTTTTCACATTACACACACTAAGAAGCATGTGACACAACCTAGGAAATATCATGAAACTCACATTAAGAATTATCATGATGTTCCTCCTATTGCTTACAATGTTAAACCCAAGTTCAATCAGAACTTGAGGAGAACTAACAAGAAAGGACCCAAGAAGATGTGGGTACCAAAGAAAAAGACTATTTCTTTTACAGATTCTCTTGGCGACAAAGAAGATAAAAGTCAACATGTCATGTCACCTGGACTCAAGTTGGTCTCAACACTTGAAGGGAAGAAGGACTGTCTTCCAAGTTCTGGTTCTTAAATCTGTTGAAGAAACTATGTTTGTAGGAGATCAGAAAAGAAAGTTTATTAGTCTTGGAACCATCTGTTTTGTTTGTTTCTAAAGCAATGGTGTTTCGTTCTTGATTATTCTGAATGCTCTAAATGCTACAGAATATATAATTTTGAAACATTGATTGTGGACGAATCAATAAATATCTGGTTTGATGATAAACTTGTTTCTGATGAAACAAAGCAGCTTAAGAATTTCTGCAGATACAGTTTTGTCTTATCAGAAGCTGCAGAGCAAAGAAGTGAATCTCCAGAAGCTGTGTATATCAGAAGGAAGGGATCAGAAGATCATTCAGATTTACATCAGCACACTTCAGAAGGAGTGTTTCCAGAAGAGAAACTTGATCAATTCAGAAGCAGTGATCGGAATCAGAAGGCGTAAAGCCTATTGAATATTTCACACCTGTCATCCATTATCTGATGATGAACACGTGTCTCTACGGTCAGTACGAAGCGTGCAGTTGAAAAGACGCCGACCTAGGTAACTGTATTAAATCATTTCATTTACCATGCTATCTCTCCTAATGTCACTCGTCATTTAATGAAAATGATTTCTTTTGATTCTGAAACTATTCATTTTGTTTATTTATTCTTTTTCATTCTCTATTTTATATTCGTCTTCTTATATTCTTTTCAAATCATATCATATATCCTTTTCGCTCCCTTGTCTCTCTTTCTTCTTGCATTCTCTCGTTTGAAAAGTTCTTAGTCGTTTTCTAAAACCCTAATCGAAAACCCAGTTTTCTTTTCTTGTTTGTTTTTTGTTCATCCTGCATCCATGGCTGCCTTCTCATCCCAAAATGTTAATACATCTGTTCCTCACCATCTCCAAGAAGAAATTTTGCAACTTACTCCTGTTGTTACATGATCTATTCCCAAGGATAAATTAGAAGTTCTATGTGAACTTATTGTTGATTTTGACAACCTTGAAGAACATGAATTTCATCTTAAAGAAGACATCATCTTTCAAGGATGGACCTCGTTGTTTGCTGAGTTCGTTGGCCCAGTTTATCCGGATCTTGTCAAGGAGTTTTGGGCACATGCTGTGGTTGCTCCAAAATCAATACTTTCTTTCGTCCATGGAAAGTTTGTTGTTATTACTGAAAACATCCTAAGAGTGATGTTTGATCTGAAAAACCCTGAAGGGGCTTTTGAGATTGATAAAAGGGCAGATTGGGAAGATGTTCTATCCACTCTCTATCCAAATGTCAAGGAAACAAAAAGCGTCAAGGATTTGAGAGATGTCTACAAAATCTGGACAAAGATCCTTCTTGGGTGTTTCTACCATAGGAAAGGAACACATGCATCGGATTTCATCAATAATGATCAAAGGTATATTCTTTATTGCATTGCCACTAAGAAGAAGGTTGATGCGATCTACATCATCTTCAACCATTTGTGGAAAGCAGTAAAGGATTCCAGAAACGCTTTCAGAGAAAAAGGTGGAACAATCATTCCTTTTGGAAGGATTATTTCAAATCTTTTGGTGCATTCAAAGATTGTTGAAAGCTTAGAATCTGAAGGTATTGTGAAAGACCTTGCTGTCACATCTGGGGCTTGTCTGAATGCCTTCACTTTAAAGAAGATGAAAGTGATTAAGGCTATCATTAAAACTCCTCAACCTCTTGCTGGAACAAGAATCAGAAGAGAACCAGTTCTAGCTGAATTTAAAACCTTCTTCAATAGTGAGGTACCAGAAGTCAGAACTAGGTATCTGAAGTCTCAAAAAGAGGACAAAAGTCTTAAAGATCAAGAGAAAGGTGCTCCAATTATAGTGAATCGCAAGAAGGAAGAAAGGACCAAAAGAAAGTTTGATCATCCTGCTGCTACCACCGAGAAAGAAGTGGTCCCAGAAGAAGTCATTGCAAAAGTTGTTAAGGCTGTTTCTGTTGATTTTGTGAAGAAAAAGAAGGAAGCTGAGAAAAAGAAGAAGAAGTCAAATAACAATGCTGAGATTGTTGAAGTTGTTGAGAAGAAGAAAACAAGAAAAAGGAAGATGATTCTTCAAGAGTCTGATGAAGAAAATGTCTCTCAAGAGGCTGAGAATCAATCAGAAGTTCTGGCATATGTCAGAAGGAAAGAAATCTCTAGCGGCAAAGCAAAGATTATTGAAGAGCCGAAGAGTAAGAAGCAAAAGAAGACTGAGGATGTGGCTAAAGCTTTTCTGAGAGGTTCCAAAGGTATATGCATTTCTGAACCTGATTCTGCTCCTGCTGTTCGTTCAGAAGTTGCAGCAATAGAGGTTGTCCCTACACCTGAACCAGAAAAAGCCACATCAGAATCACCTGTTTTTGTCCATGTTCTTACACCTCCATCTTCTCCTATAATCATTCCTTCCTCTCCACCTACCATCAATCCTGTTCTGGATATACCACCCCTTCAAACTCTCTTTCCATCTCAATCTTCTCCCAATGTCACCTTTGAACATACTCCCTCCACCTCTCAAAACAACCTTTGTGATTCTCCTCTTCCAACCTCTGCATCACATGAGCAGCTGCTCCGTGATTGCAACTACACTCCCAAGCCTCGTCCTGAAGCTGAAGTGGTAGTGTTAGATTCTGATACTGAAGCAGAATCTTCTTATAGGTTGGATAGAGAACCTCATCCGTACTTCACTTCCAACCCTGCCTTTTCAAAAACCCAAATAAAATTCCGCCCTGTATACCCTATTGGTGTAGTTTTTGAAAAAATAAAGAGGAATCTCAGAAGTATCTTTGATACTCTCAGAATTGCTGAAAGTTCTGGATTGAATGATGTTGCTATGCGGAACTTCTGGAGGATCTTTTGCAGAGAATTAGATGCTCTGTTTTTAGAACTTCAGGAAGCCTGTGTAGCTGCTGCCCCACGGCCTCGTGGAATTCTGAGGAATTATGAAGACTTCTGGTTTGCTAGTCTCAAAGGAAGACATCTGTTGGAAGAGAAGCCCTTCTTGGATGAGATGGAACAATTAAGACTGGCTGCTGAAATGGAAGCAAATCCATGTAGGGATATTGTTATCTTTATTCCTGATCATCCTGTTCTGCTCGGAGACTTCAAGACTCTCTTTAACTATCTGAGGGAAAACCCTTCTGAGAAAGACCCAAGCTTGGTCATTCCAGAAGTTATTGACCCACCAGAAGTTGAAGGTCCTTCTGCTCCCAGGAATCTAGCTGCCATTCTTCAGGCACTTGAGAATGGAGACTCGAAAATTCCTGCTGCAGAATATGGAGATGCTTCTATGCAAGAAGCAGATGTTGAAGATCATGTTGCTGAATCAGATTCTGTTGAGGAAATCCCTGCAAATGATCTATCCATGGAAGCTACAGATCAAGTTGCTATTCCTGTGGTTGAAAGCGGTGAAGCTTCTTCTGATAAATCTTCTTGTCTTGCAAGGACTCTGGAAGAAATTCAGAAGAGACAGGATGAGCAAAGCTCACTCAATGCTGAGTTTAGAACTTTCATGGTGAGGCAAGATGGACACAACAATGAGGTTCAAGAGATGCTGGCCAAGATCCTGTCAAGGCTAGGGCCATCTTAGATTGAGTCTGTGTTGTTTCTTTCTTTTCGTTGCATCTGTTTTTTGTGCATCTGATCTTACTTATCTTCATGTACCTGATGTTTGAACTTCAATGAAATCATCTTCTTCCTCCGTGTGTTTCTTTTTGTTTGTCTCTGAATCTTTTCTGTTTTTTGATGATGTGACAAAAAGGGGGAGAAATATGTGATAAATGATTTGATTTAATCAGTTGCTTTTACTAACAAGAACTGCAAGTTCTATATGGTTTAAGTGTTTTGCAGGTATAAAGAAGTGAAGAAAATCTTCAAAGCAAACACAAGAAGCAAAACCATAAGAAGCGTTATTCTGTAAAAAGAATAAGCTTATGGAAACTGAAGCAAGTTGAGTGCTGTCAAGCTTCAGAAATCAGAAGCAAGAAAGAAGAATGATCAGAATTTCTGATAATAGAATTTGATCCAAAATTTGTCTATTTGCTCTGACAAAATTCTATTTGCTCTGATACATTATTTTAGCCTATATGGCTCTGATACATATCATGTGTTCTAATATACATTTTATGTTCTGACTCGTTCATGCTGACTTTTGTCGTTTAGTTTTTGTTCTGTAACATTTCAGGATGTAGAGATGCTCTGATGATGCTCTGGTACATTCAACAATGTTCTGATACAAATCTAGCATGAAGTGATGTTGGTAGAAATTCAAAGCTCTGAAGCTATCCGAGGGAAGCAGAAATCAGAAGCTGTGAATGTTCTAAAGATCCAGAAAACTCAAGTTCTGAAGCTGTCCTAAATGGAAGCAGAAATCAGAAGCTGTGAATGTTCTGAAGATCAAAGAAATTCAAGTTCTGAAGCTGTCCTAAATGGAAGCAGAAATCAGAAGCTGTGAATGTTCTGAAGATCAAAGAAATTCAAGTTCTGAAGCTGTCCTAAATGGAAGCAGGAATCAGAAGCTATGAGTGTTCTAGGGATCTAAAGAAATTCAAGTTCTGAAGCTGTCCAATGGAAGCAGAAGTCAGAAGCTATGAATTCTCTGAAGACAGAAGCTTATGTGATCGTCTCTACCGAAATAATCAGGGAAGTCTTTTATTAAAGTTATTCGAGTATTTATTTCAGGGGGAGATTATTTATCTCAGGGGGAGAATGTTAATCTCAGGGGGAGACATATTCACATGCTTATGCTATAGCTGTGTAATTTGTCTTTTGCCGTCTGCTCTTTCTGATCGCAAATTCATATCATTTATATATGTTTTTGTCATCATCAAAAAGGGGGAGATTGTTAGAACAAGATTTGTTCTGATCAATTATCTTAGTTTTGATGATAACAATAATATGAATTTTGCTTAAGATAATATGGTACTCTAATCCAATGCAATTTCCTTTTCAGGAAATATATAAAGAGTATGCATAATTCGGCGCTCAGAAGCTTTGTCTCAAAAGGTTCAGCATGCAACATCAGAACATGGTCTGGCAAGACATCAGAAGATGGTCGAAGCAGAATCAGAACATGGGTCTATGGAAGCATCAGAAGAACATGAGATCAGAAGCACTGAAGTTCTGATGGTATCACGCTCAGAAGCACTTCAAGGTCAGAAGATCAGAAGATGCTTTGCACCAAGCTGTTTGACTCTGATGATATTCAAACGTTGTATTCTCAAACATCAGATCAGAAGGAAGTACATGTGGCAGGCTACGCTGACTGACAAAAGGAACGTTAGAAGCTATTAAAGGCAACGTCAGTAGACACAGCGTGAACAAGGCTCGAGGTAGTTGACAAAAGCGTATAACATTAAATGCGATGCTGTACGGAACACGCAAAGCATTAAATGCACTCAACGGTCATCTTCTCCAACGCCTATATATATGAAGTTCTGATGAGAAGCAAGGTTAACGATTCTGAAGAAAACAACTCATATTAACTTGCTGAAACTCTGTTCTATTCAAAGCTCGGAATCTTCATCTTCATCAAAGCTCACTACATTGTTGTTGTAATATTTTAGTGAGATTAAGCTTAAACGTTAAGAGAAATATCACAGTTTGTGATTATAGCTTTTAAGAAGCAATTGTAATACTCTTAGATTAGATTACATTAAGTTGTAAGGAACTAGAGTGATCGTGTGGATCAGAATACTCTAGGAAGTCTTAGAGGTTATCTAAGCAGGTTGTAACTAGAGTGATCGTGTGGATCAGAATACTCTAGAAAGTCTTAGAGGGTATCTAAGCAGTTGTTCCTGGAGTGATCAGTGTGTGATCAGAAGACTCTAGAAGACTTAGTTGCTGACTAAGTGGAGAACCATTGTAATCCGTGCGATTAGTGGATTAAATCCTCAGTTGAGGTAAATCATCTCTGCGGGGGTGGACTGGAGTAGTTTAGTTAACAACGAACCAGGATAAAAATAACTGTGCAATTTATTTTTATCGGTCAAGTTTTTAAAGCTACACTTATTCAAACCCCCCCCCTTTCTAAGTGTTTTTCTATCCTTCAGACATAACTTTCTTCAGTTATAGAAAGATAATATGTTGTAGAAGTCCAGGTGACAATGAAACGGAAGTAATGCCTCAAGAAACTGTAAAGCTGACTCTTTAAGAATCATGCAATGACTTACCAAAAAACAAAAAGCACTATCAATGCTTTAGATATCCTCAGGAAGACACTTGAGTGCTCCAATTTCCAAAGATCATTACAATGAAATCTACGAAAATGACGTTTGTGGTGAGGCGCAAATTTCAATTACATTAATGTCACCTTTTGGCTTTTCATTCAAACTAGTATGCAGCTGGCACAGAAGGGATGATACGATAAAAATTCTTACATTGCCAAACATAGAAAAGGGCTTGGGGTTAATTGTTCCGGGGCAGCCGGAAGAGCCAATAGGCTCGGCCTAAAGAAAACCACGATTTGTTCAACTACTTGCGGTGCAAGCATACTTTATTGAAAAAGAGTATAGGAGATTCATGTCCAAGATACATCCAACAGTTTCTCGTATTTCACGTCTTAATTACAGGGAGTGGTTACAACTGCTCCTCTATATAAATGATGAGTGTGTCATTCTCAAGTAACAATTTTCAAATTTAAATTTCATTCACTCTTCTCCTTCAAATACTGACTCAAGTGTTGGATTGATAACCTTTCAAGTCAATCCCTTCATTACTGCACCAATAGTTCAAATTCACCATTACACATCACAACCACCGTTTTTCGATTAATTTTGGTTCCATAATGTAAAAGATTACATGTATTTTGGTTCCATAATGGATACTTTGCTTGAAGATGTTCAATTGATGTTGTGGAACGGGCTAAAAAGCAAGATAGATGGGTTCAATATATTTTCAGCCCGCTCGAATGCTAATTTAGTTGAGATGCATTTGTTATTTCTATATGTTGGAGGGGCTAGGGAAGTTTTTGGTAAACTAAGGGATTTGATTCCTCTCCTGTGTTCATAAGAGACAATTAAGTAGAGCAAATGAATAACCAAGATTAATGCAGGATGCAGGCATTAAAGAAATAACAGGAGACAATATTCAAGATTAATCCAGGATGCGAGCATGAAATAAATAACACAAGAGGATACTTATCCGTAAACTAAGTTGGAAGATTCACAACCGAAAGTGGATTAGAATATGTGACATACTGACATAATGATCATGAATGCTTGAGATATAATTTAGATCTTCAGTATTCTTGGGACAAACTGTGTATTCAAATCCAAACTTGTTGTTGAATGCTTTGGATTTAAGTCCCTTCTCCCTGCTTTAATGATTCTGATCTCACAATTCTCACATCTTCCCGTTCTCACATCTTCCAAAAAAGAGAAGGGGGTTCAAAATGTCCTTGGTAGGATTTAACTTGGCACGTAAGGCATCAATCTTAGGGTTGTATACCTTTAGACCATAAAACTTGAATGATATTTCTATTTCAGAAAAGATATATGTCCACTGAATACACCGTATAAAACTACACTTAATATACTATTTCTATTTTTTTATTAATTTATATTTTCTTGGATTTTGTGCGACCAACATTTGCTTTGTTGTTTTTTACGGTGTACATACCTGTGTAAGAAATAATAGTGTATAGATAGCACCCCTGTATTTCATTTATCTTACCAAAAACGAGTTCCTTTAGTTCAGTCTTCTTTCAATTTCCTTAGTTTTTAGAGCATCCACATCCATACCACCCAATTTGGTGGTATAAATGGACCCCACTTAATATAATATATTATTTCACACTTCTCAATTATTTAAACCACTAATTAAAATTTGTAAATATCCATACTACCCATCTAAAAACTTAAAATGGGTCCCACTAATCACACAATATACACTAAAAAATTGAAAAGCACCGTAGCATTATTTGGATATGGTGGTTATGTAATACTACACCATTTGCATTCAATTATCCATACTATTATGACACAAGTGGTACATGTGGCAAATACCACCCCCTATATTTATGCTCTAAGAGCATAAATATAGGTTGAAGCTAGCTGTATCTGTCCATAACGAGTTCCCAGTTTAGATTATTTTGCAGTATATTTTACAGTATAGTATCACTTATTCCATACTACCATTTCTATTTTCAAAATTCTTTTTTGTTAACATTTTCAATTTTATTTTTAATCCCTTTTATGTATTTTCATATAGTTTTCTATCTAATATTTGTACTGTAGTTCCGGTCAAATATTTCTAAACCAAGTGCACAAAGAAGGGGTCAAAGTCAATTGTAAATTCCTCCTCCTTATTTTAAATAAGAAAAATACTTTGTGTATGCTAACGCCCCTGCACCAAACACCTGCACAACCAAACAGCAATCAAACAAAACAAAACAAAATAAATAAATAATTCTAAATAAACAAATAGATAAAAAGAACATAAAAAATACCTTGCACCAAACGCAAAGCATATGGACGAACGATAACGGCGACATCACGGCGGCAACGGAACCGCAATTCGACGTAACAAACGACGGAAACGATAACGATAGTTTGACGGCAAGCATAACAAAATGAACATACACATCTTGATCCATCATCACTTGTTGATTAATTTGAATTTAAACAATTTCAATCCAAAATGTTATCATATTTCGTTCTTTTTTAATTTTTTTTAATTTAACTTTCAGTTGACAAAAACAGTCCAAAATTCTCCTTCCATAATAATCCATAGCAAATTTCATGTACAAAATGCAATTCTAGGAATCCAGTTTCACAGATCAGTGACGGAATCTTCCATAGCGCTCCGCGGCGGTTTGATTTGATCGGCGATTTCAAACACCGGCAAGGAGACCGGCGGCGAATCAAAATGGAACCTGCAATTAAAAGAGGAAAACATTCACAGATCTTGTTCGTCACTCATCAGCCTTTGACATGACGGATAACCGACTCGATCTAGGTTCAAACGCGTTTCGCCTCTTCTGTTGATGCGAAGAAGGACGAATCAAAGCGGTTAACGCGCGTTTCACCCACTCGCCTTCAACTCCACCGATTCTCACCAGTGAATTCTTCATCGCTGACCTACGCATGTTGAGCCGATTCGACGGAAGTGAATTCGAACCGATGTTCTTGTGTAGACTGCAACGGAACGAACCAGGGTGCGTCGTTGGTGAACACATGCATGTTTTCTTTTGGTGGTGGTGGTGATTCTTCTTGCTGATGACGTGGCTTGGAACGGTTCGGTTTGGAGAAATGGACCGTTGATCGATGGAAAACCGGAAGTTGGAGAGTGAACCGGTGGAGAGGTTGACACGTGTAGGTGAAGCCGATCGATGATGATGATGATGGCTGTGAGTGTGAGTTTGAGTGTGTGGTTTATTGAAAAAAGTGGAAGAGCTTGTGGAAGAAGCAAAGTTTGGTGAAGGAGATGAAAACGCTGCGTTTAACTTATTAGAACTAGATTTTGTTTTTGACGATGAAGCCATTGAAGAAGAAAAAGGTCAAAAAGGGAATTTCAAAAATTCTTTTCTTCTTGCTTTTTTTTTTAAAGTCCCGTTTGGGGAGCTGGTTTGGCAAACCTAGCGAGTCTCGGAAGCTGGTTTTATAGAATTTAATGTGAAAAGGTTGGATTGTGAATAAATTTGAGTGTGAGGGTGTTATTGTAATTGAAGATGTGATTTGGTTAAGTTAACTATGGTTAAGTGAGGTTGGTTAAGTGTGAGCGTAAAGAAGGAGTTTTGGGATGGGTTGGATTCTGATCTAACGGCTGGTTTGATGCGACGTGGTTACGGAAAATGGTGAAAGTTGGTCTTCGGTCGCTTCTTTAGGTGCCCCGTTTATGAAATTAAGGTTAAATTTTTGGGGAAATGCAGTGCCTGGACAGGTGTAACTATTAACTTTGGCAATTGGCATTAACTGTTTTTCTTGTCTTTTTACAAAGAGAGTAAAGAGTAGTAATGAACATGTCCCTTCTATTTATAAAAGCTTGACCACCATGCTTTTACTTTATTAAATTAAAAGTTTATTTTTTAGTTTAGAATTTAATTGATTCACAAATGAGTTATTTAAATTTTTTAATTTGATTCGGCATAGTACATACTCGTCATTAATGAATACTTAAAATTATTTTATATTATCAATATTTTTTTCTTTAAATTTATATCAAGGGATCAAAAGAGTTTCAACACATTTACCTTATTAATAGAAAATAAAAATAATTTACACACATTTATATTTATTAACCTAACGTGACGTGATATTTTCTGAAAGAATGGATTTTCATATTTAAAATAGAAAATATTATTTTGTAATTGCAGTGTCGTTGATTTATGATCGACCAAAACATAGAAATAATTGTCTGAGAAGCATACGTGTTCAAATAAAAAATTATAATTTAGGTTGATTTAAATAATTTTATATTGTTTAATACAATATTCATATTGCAAAATTTAATGTTGATTAAAATATTTATTTATTCATTTTTCATTTTAAAAATAAATAATAAATTAGTTCTATAAAATTCTTATATGATTTAATATTTTTTTATTTTTTTAATATGTAAAGAAAAATTAAGTGATACTAATTTTAAAATAGAGTGAATTAGTTAATACTTTGGCTCTGTTTGGCATGCCACTTTTTGAGCTTATGTCTTATAGCTTATAGCTTATAAGCTCATATAACAATAAAAGACCTGTTTGGTAACGGTCTTTTCATTACGAGCTTATAGCTTATTTTACTAGCTTATAGCTTATTTTTCAGACGCTATTTCAAATAGCGTTTTAGCTTATAGCTTATAGCTTATCATTTTTTCTTCCATTTTTACCCTTATTATTTTAGCTAAAATCCACTTTTACCCCCTATAATTTATTTTAATTTAAATTAAAATAATTATATATTAAATGTCCTTTATGTCATTTTAATTAATCAGCTAGTTGAATTGATATCCTTTATTTTAAAATGAATTGAACTTTTATATTTTTAGTTATACATTTTAATTAATATCCTTTATAATTTTTTAATATTATTCTATGCGAGAAAATCCTGATTACTTTAAAGAAATTTTAATGGGTATAAATATTTTTATAAGTGTAAGATATAAGATGTACACACATTTTTTATATTTCACTATATCTTTTTTTTTGGACTATTCACTTATTTGGATGTTGGAGTGTTAACTTTGTAGGTCCACCCTTGTGTTCTATTGTACCAAAGATTTGCACTATCGAATTAGAAGTTTGTCATCGCAATTCAACATAATTCTGGTTCCATTTGAGACATGTAATAACACATAGCCAAAGATCGTGTTGGCTCTTAATTCCCAATAAATGGAACATGTAATACCACATAACTAAAGATCATGTTGGCTCCTAATAAAGGGGAAAATTGATCCAAACATAGCGAGCTACAACAGTTCTCAACAAAGAGAAAATGCAGAGTAAAACCAACCTAGAAGGTGCCAACCCTTAAGGCGAACATATTAATAAAAGAAAGAAAAACAACTCAAAAAACAAAAATCGTTCAATCAACTTGGTAGCAGAAGAGAAATTTAATTTGCATAATGATGATGTCATTGCAAAAGCCCAAAAGAGCAGCAAAGGCACACATGAAAAATTAATACAAAATAAATTATTCATCAAGGTCTCATTTGGAGACTCCACTGTCTTCTATAATGACGTCACCCCAAACCACTTTCTCTAGGTCTAATTCTGACTCGAGAACCTGAGTGTTTGGACACAGCAACTCCATCTGATCAGTCATGTCTTTACAAATTTCAAAGAGATCTTAAGACCCTTGTTGATAATTTCGTTGACGCTCATATACATCGCCGTCAATTTTTCAGCACGAATCTCCTGCTCTTTGATATGAGAATCTTTCTTTTTTTTACAGTGCATCTTCGACCACAGACAATTGAAAAGTCAGGGTCACGATAGAGAAACCTTCGCCTCTTTAAGAGCCTTCTCTTTAGTCTCCAAGACACATGTAGTCCAGACACTCTCGAGGTCAAAGTAGAAGAGAAATCATCAATATTCACCTCCATTTTAATGTCAGATAATCTTGTCATCTCTTTATGAAGGCCATACAATTTATTTTGGGGACGCGGTCGATCATAGACGAACACATTATAGTGTTATTGGAATTGATTTTTATAGTTCATTTAAATATTAATTTTAATTAATTTTTTTATTACTATCATGTCCTTAATATATGTTTTCTAGTTAATAAGAATTGTTTTTGATTATCTAGTTATTTTACAAATTTGTATCTAAATTATTTTTATAAAACAACTATTTTTATTGACCACAAAAAATGAGGTACCCGACTTTTGGTTTTTATGAATGTCTAACTCCATGTGCTTTCTTCATATACGTGTTCAAAGTTTGATTTAATAAAAAGTTTTACTACAATTGTAATTCATCAATACTAATAATATAAATTAATTCAGTAGTAATTAAATAAAGTCAAATATTTAACGTCTTCTAAGTAAATCTGAATTTTTTTTAGTTCGTATTATAAAAATAAAATAAAATAATAGATTTGATAAAAAAAATTAATATATAACACATTAAAATTAACGGTAGAAAATGATAACTATCAACTATATTTAAAATATATAAAAATAAAGATAAAATAGATTAAATTGATTTGATAAATATTATTTTAAATTTTAAAACTAACAAGTCAGAGATTAATATAATATATAATATCAATAAAAATATATTAAAGAATATTATATATTTGTGTGATGTTGTTGCCCTCAATGTGAGCAAAGTTTGAATTATTCTATCTGACAAAATCTTTAGCTCATAAGATGTGTTTGAAACGTTAACTTTATTCCTTCCAAACGATAGGGAACACATTCACAAAATTTTACAAAAAGATTGATGATTTGGAGAATATTGATGATTGAATATGAAGACAAGACTATACTCTTGTTTAAATAATTACTCAAATTCTTTAAACACTTCAAGAACACCCTTTTTTTAAGGTAAGTAAAATACTATTACTTTGAATGAAGTCCCAATGTCTTTGAGATCAAAGAAATTTTCAAAGATGAAAGATTTGATAATTGACGATAAATAATGGCAAAGGTTTGGGTGTCTCAAAAGGAAGAAGTGAGCGTAAGGAGGTGTCCAAATCCAAGAGGTTTGACAAATTAAAGTTAAGATGTTTTATTTATCAAAAACCTAGTCACCTCATGAAGGATTATTTCAAAAGAAAGACCGATGAAGATTTTGTTCAAATTATTAGTGCCTTAGATAAGGACGATTCTGATAATATTGGTGCACTAATGTTGTCAAATTTGAGGACTGGAGAAAGCTGGGACATGAACTCAAATTTATTTTATCTTATGTGTCAAAGGAAAGATTACTTTGAGACTTTGAAGTTGGAAGAAGGTAGAGTAGTTCACCTTGGTGACAACAAGGCTTGCAAGTTTCATGGTATTGGCACGACCAGACTTAAAATGCACGATAATCGTGAGTTTCTTCTATACAGCGTGAGATATGTTCCAGCTAAGGAGGAATTTATTATCCATAAGCATGTTTGATGATACATGTTATTGCATTAGAGTTTAACATAGATTGTTGAAGATTTCACATGGTGAGTTGATCACAACTAAATTGTCTAAAATATGTGGGTTATATATTTTAAAAGGTTCCAATGTTGTTGTTCATTCATCATCAACTACTGAAGACTTTTGTGACAAGAACAAGCTATGCGATTTGAGGCGAAGGCATGGTATATGCATAGAGGTTATTTCACAAAATTTTAATGAATTTTGTAAAAGACAATGATAAAAACACATTAGACCACTGAGTTTTCATTGAGTTTCTGGGCTAATACTAGTGCAAAAACAACATACGTGGTAGATAGATGTCCACACATGAATAAAAATCTAGATATTTATGAAGTTTTAGAGTAGGAAACATGTATACTACTTTGTTTCAAAGGTTCAGAACTTTGCTAATTGATCAAATCGAACTAATTTAACTTAATGAGGTCGTGAGATGTGTCTTCAATGGCTATCCAAGAGGTGAGAAGGGTTATGGTCGTGAAAAATGAAATTCAAAGTATTAAAGTTTACTACTCATATATGTATTACTTTTAGTGTGTCTTGGAAGAGAAGGAAGAGTAAATACCTAGAGATGAAGATTTCATAAGCTATGACGGGTAAGACTCAATTTGAGGGGGAGGTTCGTGCTATAGGTACTAGTAGTAATGAGTGAATGATTGTAGAGGTCTTTGATTATAATTTGAGTCATATAAGATAAGGGTAAAGATTGCACCATATTAAATCTACGATTATGTTTGTCTTGGTAGTTATGCTTTGAATGATATTGAAGGATTGTAAAACTAAAAAATAGAGACTTTTAAGGAGGTATTCAAAAGTAGATAGAGTAAAATATGGTTGAAAAATCATGCTTGTGGACTTGTTAAATTACCTAAGCAGAAAAAGGTAATTGTAAGCAAATGGATGCAAGTGAAAAAATAAGGTTCAAGCGTCACTTAAACTTGATAAAAGTCGTTGAATGATGATTCAAATAGGAGAAAGCAACAAGGTGGTTGGTGGATAAATTAACATCAGTACGGTTTGGAGTCAAGGTGGATAATTGTAGAAGTGTGTCTTAAAACCTAATGTAATAAAGAAAAAAACATGTTTAAAGGCTGCTAGAAATCAGAAAGTAAAAAAATAGTAAAAAAGTCAACGAAAAACTCCAAAACTGTAGGAAACTGTTTGGGAGCCATGATGGCTTCCGAGCGGAAGTCTGAGCGGAGGCAGACAACCAAGGCTATATGTTCGGCAGACAAGTGGAGTTGACGGCGACACGATGACGATTGATCATATTCTGACTGTGGCGGCGACGGGCTTGGTTCGTTGAATATATGGTATGGTTCGAACGGTTCACATGTATCATGTTTTATTGTTCCAGTTCGCAGATTTGTTCGTTAATGAATTTTGGTTTGAGTCTATTAAAGTTTTGTTGAATTTCTGCAATTATAAATATGCATCTCTATTATTTTTGTCGAAACAATCTTCAAGTATGCATAATTGAAAATAAAGAGAAAAGATGAGAATTCTAAGAAAAACTTAAAGGAACAATGATAAAGATTTATATGTTTCTATTCTTGGAGTTTATGAAACATTTATAGATAATTAAGGGGATTGAAATCATCTTAAATTTGTGTGATTTATATATAAAAAATTGGAGATATTAAAAAAAAAATACTTGTGTATAAGTTATGATTTGTTTTTAAGAATTTGGGTGATTATTTTTTTTATAATATCTTAAAAATAATTTTTGAAAATATAATAGTCGGAGAGTTCTCTCCCTAAAATGGATCAATTTAATTAAGTTGGATAAACTAATCTGTTTTGACACTATAGTCTTTTATCTACTTCTTTTCTTGTTTTGGGTTGGCCTACACTATTCACACATTATTGTATTGTTTGAGACTATGTTCTTTGCTGCACACGTAACTTTTTTAGTTTGTTGGAAACTTTCAATAAATTAATTAAAATGGTTAGAATTTTCACAAGATAATGTTAATGTATTTTATTTAGGGGTGTTCAAAACCAAACCCACCCAATAGAAAACCGCAAACCAAACCAAATCAAACCGAAACCGCAAAAAAACGCATTTGATTCGGATTAGTTTGGGTCATCTTTTAACAAAACCGCACGGTTCGGTTCGGTTTGCGGTTTGTATTTTGTAAACCGAACCAAACCGAATCAAACCGCATTATGTTACAACTTAACTTTTACTTAACTCAATTCCAACCCAAACTTAAACCTATTATACTTAAGTCTTGTGATTACGAACAATTTTCTAATTCTTACACATATAATTTCAGTGTCGATCTTCTCAAATCTTTAATAACATTATCGCACATTCTTTGCCACATACATCTTCCCTCTTCTTCTATAATATCTACTCTCTTATATTCTTTCTTTTTCACCTTCTCATTTTTATGTAAATATTCCGTATTTCAGTTTCGTTTTTATCGCAAATCTTCTTCTCTAATCTCTCAACTTTTTTTTTCACCTTCACTAATCTCTCGTCTCGTCTCTTCTATTTTTTGTTTCATTATAATAATTTTTATATTTTTTTATGCTATTATTTTATGTTTAATATTTCACTTTTGTCTAATTTAATTTTTACATATTAAATAAAAAATTGTTGTCAAAATATGACAAGTTTTGTCGTTATTTGATGGTGTATGAATGTCTAAATACAAAATTGTGTTGTCATCTATATGTGTATGTATGACTCAATAAAATATTTGTAAAAAACCGAACCAACCGAATCGAACCAAACCGCATTAGTTTGGTTTGGTTTGGTTCGGATTTTTTTTAAAAGCCAACCGAACCAAACCAAACCGCACGATTTTTTCTCTTGCGGTTCGAATGATTTTTTTCGTCAAAACCGCCCAATCCGCACCGCGAACACCCCTAATTTTATTATATCTCATGAAAGAGACTGAAATTTCATTTACAACAACGCCTCATGTTTCAAATATAAATTTATATTTAATGCATGATAACGATTGATTGAGAATCCTATTATCTTTTCAACAAAAAAAATATTATTCAATTAGTTCTATAACTGTCGCAACTTGATTGTTAATTTGTTTTTAGACATCAACCTTCCCTAGTTCTTTGTATCATTTATAAAATATAACATTTTATGCATTGAACTTAATTTCTTTGACCAAAAGGATGTATCACGGATGTTAATGTTATCACAATCCCAAACAATAAAAACAAGTTTGTAATGTTCACTAGCTTTAGTAGCTTTTAAGAAGATTCAAAGACCACACATTGACAATGACTAATTTACTTTTCATATGTATCACCAATCTTAATTTATAGTTTTAGTTTTATTTACCTTTCTTTTTTTATTTTAACACTATTTGAAGAATAAAATTTTGTTTTGGTGAGACATTAGTTTTGTTTTGGTGTAGACTGTTGTGGATATATACTCTTGCATAAAATATCTTGTACTAGAGATTGATGAGATAAGGGTTGGTCACCTATTAATGATCAAGAATATTAATAGCAAAGAGGATAATGGCTATGAACTATCTACACTTATTGATGGTAGTTGGGAGGAGTAAAAAAATTGGGTGAAATGGAAACATAATGGCTAGTACGTGTTGGGTGCAAATGTACACCTACAAATAATCTAAACAACCATAATTAAATAATTTACTAAATATAATTTTATAAAAAAATTGTAAAAAAAAACATATTTAACTATATGACAATGTGGATTTTGAGTTAAATGCTAAAAGCGTATTGGATAACGTGAAGACATCATCCGAATGATACGGATTTTAGCGTTGTTATTTACGAATGCAAGTGTTTACTAGTAGCTTCTTTGTTTATGAACTCTCATCTTAAGTTCACTAGGAGACAAACTAATTAAATTGTTTATGTCTTGTCTCAGGCAGCTCCATCTTTAACTAGTTTTCAAGTTTTTATTGACGTACCAACATGTATGCAAATATATTTTTTATTTTTTTTGACAGAAAAGTTATTTCATTAACAAGCCAACTGGGAGCTAACCGAAACAGAGTTACAAATAGGAGGCAAACCAAGCCAAATTCTGGAACCTAGACTTTTGCCCAATCCAACAAGATTATGAGCGTCACTATTAAGGGATCTACTAATAAAAACAACATAAGCAAATTTAAAATTCCTAAGCAGCGTTTGACAATCTATAATCAAATGATCAATATCAGCCAGCAGCGATACCGAATTAATGCAGTCCACAACTGTCAGCGCATCAGATTGGACAAGAATCCTATCCACCTTGACGTACCAACATGTATACAAAATTTTATTACTAATGAAATGAAGTAAGTTTAGCAAATATCTCATAGAACGGCAAGTTAACTTGTCTAATAGAATGACAAGTTTAGCAAATATCTCATAGAACGACAAGTTAACTTGTCTAATGTCACATTTAAGTTAAGTTTTTAAGGCAGCAGCCCTTTTAGTACACATGTCATATCAATCGTTAATCCATAAATATTTAGAAACAAGTATGTTTTTAGTGATTGCAATAGTGACACATGCAATTTCTTGTATACCAAAGTAACAAAATTAATTAAAATTAAAATGGAGAAAAAAAACAGATAATCTTTAAGTGTATTAAGTATAATAAAGCATAAATTCCCAACATATTAACACAATTTGATTCAAAGATTACTAAGAACAACTAGTCTTTTCAAGGTGTAACCTTTATGTTCACCTCATACATGTTGTTAGAATGATCAAGCTAATAAAATTTGAAGTATCACTTACTACATGATGTTAGTGTATAATTAATTTAAAAAAGCCTTAATGTAACAAATATTTAAGATGACTTTTGCATATGTGAACTTTGTTTGTTCTCATTACATATCATTTGTACGTCCATTAAGATCTACAAACTACATTATATTTTTAGTGATTGTGATAACGATATATATAACTTCTTGTATATTAACGAAATTAATTAAAATTAATAAAATGGACAATACATTGCCAAATAATCTTTAGTTATTAAGTACATTTATGCCTTGTTAACATAAGATTAATTTATAAAATTATTTTATGCTATTAGGAAGATCCTAAAGTCCCACATTGGTTGAAGATAGAGCATTGAAAGAGTATATATAGAGGGACACTCCTCACCTTACTAACCGGTTTTGTATGGATGAGTTTGGTCAAACTCTAATATGGTATCAGAGCCTATCGATCGGACTATGGGCCGCCCACCGTTAATATCCACACACCAAGCCCAAAAGAATGCCGGGCGTGAGAGGGTGTATTAGGAAGATCCTAAAGTCCCACATTGGTTGGAGATAGAGCATTGAAAGAGTATATATAGAGGGACACTCCTCACCTTACTAACCAGTTTTGTATGGATGAGTTAGGTCAAACTCTAATATATGCTTAAAATATTTGAGATGACTTTCGTTGGACTTTTTGTAGCACAACACTCTAACCAACTAAACTAATAGGTCACACTATATTCTCTTTTGGTACATATTTTACATCAATCCTAAACCCATAAATATCTAGAAACAACTACCTTTAAAGTGATTACAATAGCTAAGGGTATAATCATCTCCATCAATTTGGTTTGGTTTGATTTTTAGTAATTTTTTAAATGGAACCAAACCAAACTAATTGATTTGATTCAATTTGGTTTGGTTGACCGGGTTACACTATTTTTTCAAACATTATATCCATTAGTGTATTTTCCACTATCGTATTTTTTGGTGTATTTTATGATATTATTTTAAAATAATATATTTTATGTAATTTATTTCATGCTCTAGTTTTTCAAACAAATTACAAGTTGTTCTTAATCTATATGAAACAGTGACATAATTTTTATTGCATAATGAAATAAGTTTACTATCAAATATAAAAGTTGGCACATGACATCAGAAGGTTGGGAAGGAATTTGAAAGCTTAGCAAATAAAACATCACAATAACAACAAAAAGTTTTAATATATATAAATTAACATGTTTCACACCATACACACATCAAAATCATTTTGTAACAAAACTAGAAAGAATTTTGTTGAAGAAGAAGAAACAAAAAAGGTTTAAAAAAATAAAAAACTAACGAAGAGAACTTGAACACAAAGAAGATGACAATAACATATCATAACGACTTTAGAGAGAGCAACATCAGTGGCGAGCGGAAAGAGCATCATAATTTTTGTGACTTATGGTTTCTACTTTACATGTTTTTGGAGTTTGGTTCTATATGTGTGTTTTTCTAAAAGGAAAGAAATATAAACAAAGATAGAGAATGGTTTAAATGATACAAAATTTGGGCTTAATAATGGATTAAATAAAATATTTAAAGCGTTATTATAGTCTTTAGTTCGAATCATCGGTTTGGTGGTTCCTAAAAATAAAAACCCAGAACTGGTTTGGTTTGATTTTGGAACCTAGCCGGAAACAATAAGTTTTTTTCAGTTTGGTTTGGTTTAGATTGTCAGTTTAATTGGTTTTTTCTGATCCGCTTACACTACTACAATAATGACAATTGCAATTTTTTGTATACACAATACGCAATAGCTTCTCACAATTTGAATCAAAGAATGCATACTATCACAAAATAATATTTTAGAAAACACCTTGATGTTACGAACATTTCATATTACTTTAGTAGATGAAAACTCTTTTGGTTCACATTGCAAATTATTCATAAAGTAAAATATGGCACATGCAGGTCTCGAACCTGCGACCTTTGCATTATTAGCATAATGCTCTAATTAGTGTTTTAAACCTGGATCGATCATTGCCCGATCAAGCAATTGGGTCACTGAGTTACTAGTCAAACCTGCGACTTTCTTATTATTAGCATGATGCTCTGACCAACTAAGTTAATGGTCCACATGTAAACATGGTGTTTAGTTTATTAATCACAGTGTTAGTAAACAAAACATCATTTCATAAATATGGATTCATTTAAAAATCATGGACAATTAATTTTGGGGCAAAAATTCTCAATAGCTTAACTCAATTTAAATCAAACAATACAAAGAGCAGTGTGACATTTTAACTTGTCTAATATCACATTTAAGTTATGTTTTGAAGGTAGGAACCTTTTGGTACACATTTCATATCAGCCATTAATCCATAAATCTTTAGAAACAACTACTTTTTAGTGATTGCAATAGTGACACATGTAATTTCTTGCATACCATAGTAACATAATTAAGTAAAATTAGTAAAATGGAGAAAAAAATCAAATAATCCTTAAGTATAATAAGTACAATGTAGCAAATATTTTAGATAATGTTTGTGTAAATTAAAAATGGCCCATGCAGGTCTCGAACCTGCGACCTTCGCGTTATTAGCACGACGCTCTAACCAACTGAGCTAATGGGCCATACATTGTCATACAAGTAATCAACTTATTTAAGCACGGTGTTACTAAACCAAACTAAATTTCATAAATATGAATCAATAGAAAAATCATAATTTGCTAGCACTGGTGCAGAAATTATCAATAGCTTAACACAGTTTGAATAAAAAAATACAAAAAGCGATTAATGGCGTAAACATGCGACATTTTGGTCCACCGTATGCATGTTGTTAGAATGAGCAAACTAATTAAGCGCATATCATTGCAAGCTATATGTTGTCAAAATAAGATTTGTTTGAGGAATTTAACAAATACCTCGTGCTATAGAAGAATTAACATGTCAAGAATCACATTTAAGTTGAATTTTGTACTTGTGATCCCTTTTGTGACACATTCACACAAATCCAAAATCCATAAAGCTCTAGAAATAACTACCTTTAATGTGATTACAGTAGTGAAAAATGCAATTTCTTATATACCAAATGCTCAATAACTTCACACAACTTAACTCAAAGAATGCACAGTATCACAAACTAATGTTTTAGAAAACACCTTGATGTTACAAACATTTCAAATCACTTTCGTAAATGCAAACTAAAGCGTTATATTTGTAAAGGATCTGACAAGGGTGGGAGCTTTGCAGCTCCCAGGAGGGGTGACGACCATATGTCGCCCTTTAGGAGGCATCGCCTCGCCTCATGGACCTTCCACTCACCCAAATAGGGGAAACATGGAAAATATGTTTCTCGAGAGAAGTCAAAGTCTGTATTTGTGAGGGCGGTGATCCTTCCCAAGGAAACCCTAGGCCTAAAGACCTCTATAAATACCTTACCCTAGCAGGATAAAGTAGGCATCATAACTTAGATACTCAAACCTATACACTATACTTGCATACAGAGCCTTTCACATCACGTAAGAAAGTCCTATAAAATCACCATAAAGTAGTAACACCACCATACAAGGCTTCTTGCCGTCGAAAGCAAGCCCTTACCATCCTAAATTGTTATAAACCTACTAATGCATATGAGTATCCACTACCCTTGTAGGGATACCATGCACACTTGTATTTTTTGACTAGTACCGTAGCATCCATCGTGGCCCCTAGTAAAACTAACATAGACCACACCTCTTTCATTCTCGTTGATAAGTGTCAAAATGTCGTTATTTTGAGTATATATTTGTGGCACTTATCGATTCTATTATTTTGGTTTTTATAATGAAATCCCAACTTTTGTGTAAATATTTGTATACTTAAGTTTTGATTCGTTTAATGTATCATTTGATAATTTTTCTTTTGTTTTATAGGTATGTTGAAGGCGCGGCTTCGAATACGCAGTTTTGAAGCAATAAGGAGAAAATTTTGCAAAAGCTCGCTAAGCCAAGTTGTAGCACGCTTAGAGATTCAATAATAGAGGCAACACATTCTTCATAAGCTCGCTTAGCGCGATTAACTTGCTAAGCAAAATCTCTTTTACTGTACTAGATATTTAGTGTAATAAAGTGTAGCTCGCTTAGCCAGACTAACTCACTTAGCGAGCCTGTAAAGATTTTGTTTATATGTTCTTAATTTGTAACATATTAAGTTATGGTTTTTGGGGTTTTTTATCCAAACTCCATCAACTTCATTCTTTGGTAGATTAGGTTAGAAAACAACTATGAAATTTGCATTTGGTTGATTGAAGATGGATTGATCGTTGATCGGAGCTGACAAACCGGGAGATTTTCAATTTATTTCTCTTCTTCTTTGTGTATTTACTTGTAGTTGGGTTTTGTTTATGTATTTACTTTGAACTCATGTATATTTGTCGCCTATGGTGTTTTACAAGTCTGTCTTGATTGTTGTCTGGGATTTTTGCTCTGTGCTAGGGTTTTGGGTTGTTATAGACATATATTGCTCGAATCCTTATCTAAGGTGATTATCTGTTAGTTTATGAACTCTAGAGATAAATTTAGAGCTAACGATCTTTATGGGTGTCAAAGCTTAATGTTCTGTGTTAGTTGTGTTAGTTGAGAGATCATCGATACAGTTGATATGAATGTTTGTTGTGTTGTTGAGGTTGGCTGAGAGATCGTCGTCGAGATGATATAGTAGTTCTCTCTCCTTTGGGTTAGAAGTGACTTAGGATGTGAGCGATGTTGGATGACATTGATGAGTATTGTAGGTTGAGTGTAACTGGTCGATGAGTTTAAGTTTGTGAGAAGTAGATTATATGCATGTTTGATAAGTCTTTTTGTTTCCAAGAATGAATTCTTTTTGTGTTGATATTTACTTTTTTGTTTTCATACTTTAATCCATTCAAATTCGAGCTCGAAAACATCAAAATCGTTGAATGACATTCTAACAACCATATTTGCGGACACGATAAATTCCTGGATAAATATTTCTAAATTTTTTGTTGCTTGCCGCTATTCCGCTTCAATAAAATGGTGCCGTTGTCGGGGATGGTTAGGGAAAGAGTTAGTTAGAGAATAAGCTCATTGTGAATTTTGACTTTCAGTTGTAGTTTTGGGTCTCATTGCCTTTCTCGTTGGAGTTGTTGCTCTTTTTTTTAATTTCATCATTGTATTGTACTTATAATACCTCCACTAGTATCGTGTCACTTTGAATTTGTTTCTAGTTTCCACTTTCCACCAAAAAGCCCTACTATCACTTACAGTAGTAATATAATTTGTAGGAGACCTGACTGAAAAATTTACTTTGTTGATCCTTTAATAGGGGTACATGTTGAAGTGTACATAATTTTGATTCACATTTGGAAAACATTTTAAAAATGGGTTTCTTTTTAGCTTTCAAAGAAGTTTTCCCGATTCTGTCAATTTGTTAATTTTACAAGAAATCATGTTTTGGGAAATCCTGTTATCTTCTTTATTTTCTTTTCCTGATACATAACCAAGAATGCTTTATTCTTGGTTATCTTTAATGACAAAAAGAAACTATCAAGGCTGGTAATGATGCATTGTCAAGTCCAAAACCAAAAACATTAAACAGAGGTTTGTATTGTAATTTTTCTTCCTACTTATGATCCAATTGGATACTACTCTAAATTATTGGTTTTCTTTTATTTAAAGTTTTTAAAATTATGTTGTTATGGAAATTTATCTTGTACTAAATTCATGAAGAGATGTTCAATTTGTGTTCTATGGTATTTTTTTTATTTACTAATTTTACTATTGTCAATGTTTACAAATATCAACACTGAAAAGAAGAGAACCAATTATACTAAATTAATATAGAGATGTTCAATTTTTGTTCTACAATAATTTTTTATTTACTAATTTTACTATTGTCAATGTTTGCAAGTATCGGCACTGAAAAAAAGAGATCCAATTGAATCTATTAACCTTTGGTTTTGAGTTGTTTCTTGTCATGTCACTTATGTTATGGAATTACAATACTTCCATCAATACAATGTCCCTTTAAATTAATTTCCACTACAATACATGAAGTTGAGCTGTTTATTCTATATGAAATTCTAACAAATTCAAATAAAGATTTAGGACACATGAAATTTTTGACAAAAAAAGTGTGGTAAGGTACTGCTAATTACTATTAGGACATATGAATTTACATTTTTTTTTGACAGATATGAATTTACATTTGAGAGTTGCATAAAGGATACACATTATGACAAACTAAACTTTAAAATACTTGACAATTTATTAGTAGATTTTGGATCCACATATTTAGTAGCAAGAGTGAAAATATCACTCTGTTTACTGCAATCGAGTAATACATAAGTCAAATTACTTGTTTCGTATTTATGATTGTGTTTCATGATTGGACCATGAACAATGCCAATACAATCTTGTTTTAAAATTTCCAATTAGTATGTCCAACATAAAATTGCCTCTTATCCATTTGTCTAAGAATTTGACACACATTCCTCTAGTAACCTGGTAGCATTTATGTAAAAACCCGAACTTGATAGATTTGTGAATAAACTCAAGCTCATGTTCACTTCTATATTACCTAAATTACATCACTTTGACCACTATAACCCTATATGTGAAACCTTTAAGATAGTTCACTAGAAGAGACCTCACAATTGTTCTATATAATCTACTTCATATGTCTTGGCTGATGCGTGTAATGAATTTATAGTCTAAAAAGTTCCTTGCAGAATCAGTTTTACTACATAATTCTAATTCTGGAGTTTTGGGACATAGTTTATTGTTTGCAATTAAACTAAGAAAGATGTATTGGTCATAAGATAATAGGTTGATTAAATTGAATTGGGACTGAACAGGTAACTTCATTTATTTTATCAAAGTTATACTTGTTCTTCTGCATAGTAATTCGATCTTGCGAAGCTTAATAGGGTATTTATAAGGTAAGAAAATAAAATTACACTTATGGTCCCTAAATTACAAAAAAAAATGTTAATACTCGTGCCCACAAAATCTCGCAAAAAATGGGGCGGAACAGAGCGGTCATATTAGAGAGTGCAGGCCTAAACACTTGGTCTGTTCTGCACTAAAGTGCGAGTTTAATGGGCATGCCCAACATGTCAGACTAGTTTTGCAACCCATAGTTTTACGTAAGAATCAACAACATGCTTGTTAGCCAAATCACCCAAGAAACATATGACACCAACACTTTCTACCATAGTTAAAACACCCTAACATCACAACACCAAAATATCTAACAAACATATGGATACCAAACACTAGAACAATCAATTCATCATTTCTCCAACAAAGCATTCACACCAATATCGCCATTCAATCGATCAAGCCGTTCACCAATAACTTCATCAACCCAAACAACTCAATCCAACAACAACGACATGGGCAACGAACTTAGTTACGACAACACGTCAATGCAGACACAAGACTATGTGAAATTACAATAACTTATTAGAGAATCTGGTGATGGTGATGTTTCAGGGACCTGGGATTAAACACCTGAGGTGAATCAACAAAAGACCTGTACGAGAAAGGGTACATAAGGGGTGGGAAACCTGTGATATATGTGATCAAACAAGTAATCGTCATTAGTGTAAAAAATATTCTCGTATATAATCTGTTTTAAATTAAATATTATTAACTTTTATTCAATTTTTTAAATTAATTAATTGGATTAAAATAAAATAAAAAGTATACAACACATAAGAGCCAGATGAATTGACGTCTTTTTTTAAAAGCATTACATAAGCGTCAATTGGATTGATTTGACCTTTAAGAGGCGTCAATTCAATTGGCTTGGTCTTGACCTCTAATTTGTTCAATGTAGACGCCAATCCAATTGGCTTGTGCTCTACGTTGCAATTTTTTTTTTGAAATATGAGTAGTTTTAAAATTAATGGAGAAAAATGATTATTTAAAATAATTGTTGAAAACCATGGTTATTTTGAAAAAAAAATCATCATTTATAACTTTTATTTTTCTCACAGTTTCATTTGTTAGGTTAACATAAATTATTTATCTAACTTATTGATGCACCACTCTAGTTTATAACTTTTATTTTTCTCACAGTTTCATTTATAACTTTTATTTTTCTCTGAGTTTTGTTCTTCAATTTTTTTCCAAGAGCCCACTTTTTTTGTAATCTACATTGAATCATGAACTTCATTTTTAATGGATTTAAATCATTAATAATCATTTTAATTGTTGTATTTTCAGGTGTTTGTCTTGGCTAGTGACATTTTGAAGAATGTGGAGTATGATGCACTTTGCATTGTTTTCAATAAATTTCATTCACTTGTGCAATTTAAACCAACAGTTGTTCAATAAATCCATTTATTTTCAATTGGTTGGTCTTTTCATCTTATTAGGAGCATTATTGGTTTTATCATTAACTTGGTATGACTTGCTAGCCTGATTTAGAAATTTATTCCCTGTCTTCAAGGGGTTTTAATGACACTTATGAGATGCATAAGCTCTAGATCAATAATGCAGCCTCGGATTTTCCTTGCTCCACAAATTATTGAAACCAATTTTCTTTTTAAGCTAATGTCACGATTCTGGTATATTATTTTCTTTGTTCGGAAATCCGAAAATCTGTTTCTACGAATATAGTGGTATTATTTAATTCTTATGTTTGTTTCATGGTTTGAAAACTAATTTTCAAATATGATGTATTATCGGGAATAAAAAACTTTCATTTTGGTATACTTTTATCCTAAAAGTAATGAGTGGATATAAAAAATTAAATAGCAACTTGTATATTTAACTTTTACAAATAATCTTAGAAATGCAGTGAATATTAACCAACTACATTTTATGAAAGTTTTTGTGATTAAGATAATATTTGTATTTGTGATTAAGATGATATTTGTATTTGTGATTAAGAGGAGACAATATTTGAAAATTAATTTTGAAGAAAAATACAATTGGGTTTATTTTGCGCGAGTCTGTTTTTTTTTTAATAGAAGTCACTATAAATGTAAAATGACACTCATTCAAATTTAGTTAAACTTTTAATTTCACGGGTCACTAACACCATAATACTTAATTTTTTTGAAGTGACCAAACCTTATCAAATGATCTAAGATATGAATGAATTACCCGTGTTGACGTATCTTTTTAGTAAAACTTTTTTTTAAATGGTTAATTTCATACTACTAATATCTTATTAGTAAAATGAGTTTTTTAAATGGTTAATTTTCATTTTATACATGCAATTTGGTCAAATATTTTTACTTCACATTTTTCGTATCGTTCATAAAATACTGCACTACAAATAATGCACCCGGGCGACAGCACGGGTCTCTGACTAGTTCATATCTAAAGATATAGAGTTTGGTTTGTTAGTTGAGTTGTAATTGAGCATTTAATATTTTGATTATTATATTAATTACTAGGATTAGTGATTGAGAAAAAATGAGAGAGATTATCATATTTAGGGAGTCCTAAATAGAATGACACGTGTAGAATTAAGAAGAGAGCATTGAACAAGAGTTGTTCATCTAAAACACTTTGTACTGATTCTATTGAGCGTTGTTAATTTCCTTTCTTTGGTTGAAATTCCTCAGACGTAGATTCCTTTCTTTGTTAATTTCCTTTCTTTGTTAATTTCCATCATATTTCAGTTGAGTTTTATAGATGTGATTCCTTTTTATACACATTTACATCAATAATAAATCCATAATTCTCTAGAAACAATTAGGATTAGAATTAACAAATAATATCACTATTATGAATAGAGGTGAGTGTAGTTTGACTTAGGGGTGTGCAAAAAAATCGGTTATCCTTAACCAATTTGATATCCAAATTATTCCACTTTTTAAAACCCAATTCAAATGCTAAAATATAAAATTGAGTATCCATTTTATTATCCAAATATAAACCAGTACCCATAATAATAATAATGTGGTTTAGTTATTGGATACCCACATTTCATTATGTATTAAATTTATATATTTGTTTTTTTTCTTCATGATTCATCATATAAATATGAAAGTTAAATTTCTCTAATAACATATTAGTAAGTTATGAGTTTAAAATATAACTTTAATTTTACTGTCTAAAATTAATTTCTATACTTTACATTCCTATGTTTAATGATTAACTTTTCTAAATCAAAATGAACAACTTTAATTTAAAAAAACTAAACTTTACAACATAAACAAAATCGCGGTGCTACAATAATTTTGTTAAACGTAACATAATTATTATATAGAATTTGTTACGTTTAAAAAAAATGGTTTTCCAATAAAAATCAGTTTTGTTAAACGTAACATAAACTAATTTTGTTAAACAGATAAAATCAGCTATAAATTTTTTGTTATAAACCATTTTAAAATTAGTTATAAACGTAACGAAATGGTTTTCCAATAAAAATGATAAAATAATTAAACTGATATTAAAATTGAATTTTTTTATTAAACTTTTTAAAAACTGGTTTCTTTAAAAAAAATGGTTTTGAGAGAAACCGGTTTTATTCCGTTTTTTTTTAAAGCCGATTTTTTATGAAAAATCGGTTTAGAACTGAACCGATCTACATGTAAACCAGTTATAAAAAAATAAACCAGTTTTAAAGAAATGGTTTTAAGATCCAAACCAAACCATATATATGATTTAATTTGGTTTGATTATTGATCCATGCACACCCTTAGTTTGACTTAGACAGGCCATAATCACAAACTTAACGATGTACTTTAACCCAATAGCTTAAGGTTTGGGAATTGCTTATTCACTAATTGGGCTCAAAATAAAAACTTTAAAAAGTCAGCTCCATGTAGGATGGTCCTGTGTACCTTATAAATAATCTCAAAATGTGTGTTGGATATGAAAATCAGTCAGGTAACTTTACTCAATACTAGCATTTAATCCTTTGAGGAAGCTGCTCCTGGATAGTTTTGTATTCTAATGTTTTGGGTAATGGGTAAGTTTCTGCATTAAGTCGCTGAGCACTTTGCAGTGATTGTTTATGACTCTTAAAACAATGTGCCTCTTTACCAAGGCAAAACTCATTTATGGCATCACTGAATGAAGTTTTATTATACAGTAATAAAAAATGGGTCATGCTAACATGTGCCCTAAGGACACATGTTAAGGATACTAAAATTCGAAAAAGTAAGTGTAATAAAGTCTAATTTAAATTTTCAAAACATTGAATACACGTTAGCTTTTCCCATAAAAAATACTACCAAACATGTTGCCTCTTTCCAAAGGCATATATTTCATTTATGGCATCACTTAAAAGAAGTTTTTTTAGTATACAGATTTGAGCACAATTGTTTTTTTTTTTTTTTCCTTGATTCATTCTCAATCTTCTCAACTACATCAATCAACAAATTGAAAAGAAAACTTTCCAATTTGGACATAGACTAAAACACAACACATTTTTTTTATCAAGCATTGAAAAAATATTCATGTTTGCCTCAAGTGTGTAAAGTCATCTACATAACAATTACAGATACACAGTTGCCAACAAGTGAAATGCCAAACAGTTCCAGCATTCTGATTCTTAACACATTGCAACACCATGAGATAGTCCTATGATGGCCAGTTCGGAATATTCGCTGTAGCTTCATTAACCATTTTTACAAGGGTCACCTAGAAAACGAAAGCCAACTTGTAAAACTCTCTACATAGTAATCTCAATTCTTAAATTTCACAATCATTCTTAACAAGAAAAGCTCGAGGGAAACAAAAAGTAAAGGGAATTCGAAAAAATAACCGAACTAACACAAAGGGAGATGAAACATACCACACTTTCTGGAACACCGGGTGGTGGCAATGTCAGATTTTTGGGAGGAGCAACACCATCGTAGGATCTTTTATCAAACCTCCATTCTCCAATCTTCCCATAGGTCAGTTCGCCCTGAATATTTTAAGCTATTAGATTAAAAAGAGGCTTACATGTAGTGTTGCTTTATTAAGAATTTAATTATAGATGAGTACCTTCATATTATAGTCGCAGCCATAAGTGTAGTGAATTATGTACTTGTTGCCAAGTTCTTTGTCCCATGGAGGCTAACAAATAATAAACAAAGAAAATGTTTGTAAATTTGAAGACCATGTAAGCCTGTCTTCAAATACATTATTGTTCAAACACTATTCTATGGGATTTCTATAGAACACAGAATGCAAATCATGTTATAAACCGGGCCAAAATGCTTCTTAAGCATCTATGAAGCACTGACAGCAACAAGACACTGACATGTCAACACCGATAACAATTAGGAAAAATCAAAGTAATTGAATGTAATCACACCTTCAATATGAAGTATCTGTACTACATAGTTAATCACTTATTGTGATATATAGGTTTAAATAAATTCTTCCAAAAAAGGCTTCTAGAATAATCTCCACTCACCGTACTTACTATACTTACACCAAGGCCCTTGCAGGCCACTGAAATCCGTTGACTAAATGGATGTACAAGACTAACTGTGTTTTACTTAATGTCTTGCGTTATGAACTGATTATGAACTGATGATCCTAGAATAGTAGTTCTTAATTGGAGAGTGTTGTAAGCTTTAATCAAAAGTTCTCACTGCTATCATATATTGCTTATTGCTACATGAGAACGGTTCTTGGCTGGCCAAAATAGTCTTACATTATTTGGGAATCGAGGCTAAGGTAGTTTATATATGGGAATCGAGGCTAAGGTAGTTTATATGCAACACTTACACTCCTCAACCCAACGAGGCACCTTTTCTAAAGGACAATACCACGCAGCCGCAGTGGCGCGGATTTGAGGTCAACCGGAACAAGAACCTTACTAACACACAAAAATATACTAAAAAGAGAACCTTATTGAACCTGAATCATAAAGTCTTTGTGTAATATGTTACGAACATCATGAAGAGCAGATGCAACGGCGTAAGCATACCTAAACCAATGATACAAAATAGCATAAAAAGTCAATCAAGTTTTTGTGAGGCTAAGAAAGGATAATACGAATTCGAGAAGAGAAAGAAAATCACATTTCAAGCACCCATCCAAAAGCTTTATCAGTTTCCGGATCTTTTTTCATCGCCAACGAAACATTCATCCAAGTAGGAGCAATCTTCTTAAGCGATTCCTATCATATTCGCAAATCAAATTAAACTTTTTTCCTCAAATCAACAATATCCATAATCACCACAAGAAACTAAACAACACATACCTTGCCAACAATAACTGGTGAATTCCCAATTGGATCTATATTAGTCACAGGTCCATTTTCCTCGGAGTAGTACTTCCTTAGCACATTCTCGTATTTCTTAGGCTCAATATAAAAGAAAGGGAACGCAGCTCCCATTCCATTTCTGGCTAAATTCGGTATAGGTTTCATAATTATATGATCCGGCTCCGACATCAATATGTAACTGATATTACAAAACAAAACACATTAATAAAAGTCAAAACCAAAATCCTAGAAAAGCAAATGAAATTTAAAGTCAAACATATCATACTCTTCTTTGATATCTGCCTGTTGAAGCCATTGTACAAATGCCCATGGTCTATTAAGAACTATGTAACCCTGCCATACACAACACTCATATTTAACAATTTCTTCCCTAAAAACAAGTTCATCCTATGAAACACAGACACCAGAAACACGACACCTGACACCGACGCTAACACAGTGGTAATAATTTGAAATAAAAGAATAAATTGAACATAATCGTAAGTGTTAATGTCGGTTTCGAACACATTGATACAGAGTTACAAACACAACTTTTTCCAGTGGTGTTAGTGCTACATAGAGTTAAACATGCATCATATATACAACAAAATAATCAAAAAATCAAATTGAACCAAACCCAGAAAACAGATTCAAACCAATGAAAACAAAGAACAAAAACCAAAACCTGATCCATTCCAGAAGGCAAAGGCTGAGCAACAAAAGTAGGGATCTCATCCATAAACTGATCAGCTTTCCCAGAATGCAAAATCCTGGTAAATCCACCCATATCAGAATCTGAATCTTCCTTAAACTTCTTGAACCAATAATACATAACCCTACACTGCCAAGTATTGTAAACAGAATCAGAAGCAGTAACAGCAGTATGAAACAATCTCTTAGAAGATTTTTGTTTCTCCAATGGCATCTTGATTATTGGGTCAATGGTGATTGAAGGACGACGTGAAGGACCACCAGGAAATTCTTGTTTCAAAGGAGCATTTCCTGAGATGATTATGTTGTATGTTATGAGTGTGACTGAAAATGTTATGAGGATTGTGAAGAACATGTTTCCACAACCCATTTTTTTGGTTCTTTGTTGTTCTTCTTCTTCTAGTTTTGATTCATGAGAAGAAGAAGAAAGAAGATGATGAATTATGAGGCGGCTATGTGTTTTCTAACTGCTATATTGTCTGTATCCAGATGTTGAAAGTGGAAACTCTTAAAAAGTCTTCTACACTTTCTTTTTATATTAATGTTTTCATTAAGACTAATTAATAAAAAACATGCAATTTGTGTTTTTTTTTATGGGTCTAGTTTGTCATTGTTTTTTGTTTTGAATAATAATGTTTTTTTTTCTTGTCATGTTTAATTGGATAGGTTAACTTGAGTATATGTCATGATTGATGTTTTTAAAAACCATGATTAAATAAGTTATTGGTCCTTATAAATATTGCGGTTTTTATTTTTAGTCTCTCTTTATCTTTAGGCAAGGTTTTTGATTAAAAAATCTTTGCCAAAGTTTCAGAGGAACTAAAAATGAAACTATAATATTTATAGAGATCAAAAACTTATTTAATCCTAAAATAGTGAACACTATATTTAGATAATATTTATATTTTTAGATCTCTTTGATTGAATTTATTTTGTAATTAGTTTTCTTTTTCTTTTTTTCTTTTTTATCTCAGGAGGTGAGAAAAGATGAATAATGAGGATATTAATATTCAGTTTAAATATGTTGTGTATATAAAATAGCCATTGGAATTAGAGAAAGAAATTTAGGAAAAGAAAGAAGACAATATTAGTGTCACTAGCATTTAGAGAAAGAAATTTAGGAAAAGAAAGAAGAAAATATTAGTGTTAGCTATTTATATGCTATGTTAATAATTTGAGTGAGTATTGATTTGTACTAAATTATATAATTTTGATAATTTAGATTGATTTGTGCTAGAACTAGATTTTATCAGAAAGTATGAATTTAGACTTTGTTGTGGTAGTTCTGAGTTTCAGATGTGGTGGATAAGGGGTTGACCTGCAAGTTTAGCACTTTAACGTTTAAATTAGTATGAGAGTGAAAAGTTGTGTTTGAATGAGAAATGATTTGAATAACTATGAATTGGCGTGCTTTCTTTTTTAAATAGGGGAAATAGTTGGTAATTGCACGCATGTGAAATAATGCGAAATGCGACCAATTGTTGGATAAATAGGGGCGGATAACATGACATTCACGTGAGGGATTGTCTGCTACGTGCAGAGAAAAGGTATATATATTCTACGTTTAGTAACTTGCTGCTTCATCATTAGGCATTCGTCTTCTAGGCTATGCGTATGGCCCAAAACAATTTCTCCTCTCCCAAACTCTTGCTTCTTCTTTGCAAGGCGAGGGTTTGCGACACACAACATCACTCGTCCATAAGATCCGTGGAGGTGGAAGTCCTAGAAGGGACGTTTTCGTTCTTGGGATAGGCACATTAAATGACTTTCTAATAAGACATAATATAATGTTGGGAGTGACTCACAAGTCTGTTAGATAGTAATGGTGTTTCTCCTTTATTAGAGTACTCAAGTGCTTTAGAACCGTTTCTGAGAAGATCTCAAATGTTGGTGGTGTGAGGCAGATTGTACAGTCCTCGATGCCTAAATAGAGTATAAAAAGTTTTTTGTGATGGGAAACTAACACACAATAACAGACCAATACGCGGCGGAAATACTGGTATATTATTCAAAGAAACTAATCTTATTTTTAAGACACGACTAAGTTATTTAAAATTCAAAGGAAATTATCATTCTATTTTGTGGTTAACGTTTGACAAGCGTAAATCCATTGGTAAGCCTTAGGTTTGGTGTTCCCGATAAACACAAAATTATTGATAAAAACCAAAGAATTTCATATAGATTTAATGGCTTATAAATAAGAACTTTACTTTCCAAGAATAATATTGGTTCAAGTTCCGGTATAGTACAATCCAAAGAGGTACTTATATCAAATAACCATTCAAACTGAAATATCCCTTAAACTCAAATAGAAACCTTGTATCAAATAGGTACTTTTGATTTCAAAACTGCTTTTTCGGTAAAAACTCATGAAGAAACCATATCAGTTCAACAAGAATTTCAAAGTATTCCTCTTCTATCTAAAATTTCTCTCAAAAAATATATAGAAAAGGTTATAGATATATTTATTTGGCATCTATTCAAGTTGTTTTTAAACCTCTTGTCCATAAAGATTTTGATGCACACGTTTATCCCGCTCTAAGAAATAATGGGCTTAAGAGATATAAATCATCTCTTTTAGATATGATTCAAATCAATATTTGCAATGGGTCGCTTCAAATTTGATTCATAGATATGCATTCATGAAGAAAACTCAATAAACGATAGCAAAAAAAACATAAGACAAGCAACAACATAACTATATTTGGATTCTCCATGTAATGTATTAAGGACATGAAACTTTAGTCTCCCCTTGGGGATATACATCTTCAGTCTCCCCCTTTTTTATGCTTGGCAAGCTTTCACTTGGAATTGAGTCGAGTTCGAGCCAAAAGCAAAAACCTAGTGCTCCCCCTGAAACATTGCACACAAACCAAACATAAAACACATAAAACAATTCTAGACTCACGTTACAACTTCTCCCCCTTTGACAACATCATAAAGAGATAGATCAAAGTGAGTCTTAAAACCAAATAACCAACCACAAACAAAAAATATTCATATGAAAATATGAGCCAAAAGGCCAAAAAGAATACACAACATCAAAGATCAGATACAAAACACGAAGATAGATATGCTACATGCAACAAAATGAAAAATAGACATGCAACACTAACATTCAACATTATACAATTAAGTGGTCAAAATTATTATATAAAAGAATGCATTAACAACATAAATAATGCATGAACAAGTATACAAATGCTCAAATGCACATAATTAGCAACACACATTTTAAAAGACTTAAATGCAAAGAAGACCAATCATAAGAATGCTAGACATGAATGCGTGAAATAAAGAAGGTAATAAGAAAAACAATGAACATATTCATAACAAACACTCAATGATATAAAAATGTATACAAGAGTTATAGAAACATACCAATGTAGTCGACAAAACTATAATTTGCTATAAAACAGAATTCTTATTCTATTTAAATCACGACGAATCTAAGATTCCCAAATACCTAAAGATCTTGTGAAAAGGTTCTGATGACAATGTTTTTGTAACATCCCTTTTTTCAACACGGTCTCTAAGAAAATGATGTCGGGTCTCAATGTGCTTGATTCATGAATGAAGTACTTGATTCTTAGTGAAGCTTATCGCACTAGTACTATCACACTTAATCGAAAGGCAACCAAGTTTTAAATCATTATCTAACAATTGTTACATTAGCCATAAGACTTATGCACAACAGCTACCAACATCTATGTATTCAGCCTCGGCGGTATAAAGAGCATTGTTCTGTTGTTTCTTACTGTGCCAAGAAACTAAACAACTTTCAAATAAGTGATAGATACCACTAGTAATTGAAATTTCTGGTACAGGCAAAACATGTTAATACTAATGTCATTACATCAGAACAATGTCAAGACAAATGTTACGACATCTGTCTCCAAACTGAACAGACTCATCAAGCTGTGTTTGATACAGAAATAAAAATTGCATAATGATAAATAAAATAGAAAGTTGTTAACCTAGTTGAGTGCAACATCACCTACTCTAGGGGCTACCAAGCCATGAAGGAAATCCACTATCAGCAGTATTAGTTCAAAGCTAAACAGTCTCAGTTTACAACTTCTCGCCTAATCACTACTCAGTGCAACTTCTACCTAGAAATCGACATCTAGATATAATAAATCACCATTCCTCTTCCTAAATCACCTCAATAATACCTAACAGTCCCAATCCCAGTGACTGCATCAAGAAATAACTCAACAAGAAGATTACTCTTCCAAAACAAAACTCAACTCTCTTGCTTCAAAGCTTCAAGAGTGAGAACAACACTCAACTCATTACCTAAAGGATTCTGAGTGAGAACATTATGTCTACCACAAGTATCAAAAGATACAAGGGTGACTTACACCTACACGAGAGACTCTCAAACCTGCAACTCTAAGTTCCCATAATTTACAAATTATGAAAAGTTCAAATTACATTAGGTCAGATCTTGAAAATTTCCGCCTTACCTTGATTATGCGAGAATGCTTCAACCTTGATAATGGAATCTCCTTCTTCTCACTCTTGCTCTGCTAGGTCTTTCTTCTCCTCTCTAACAAATTTTCTCCTAATTTCACGTATCTGAGTTTTTCTATCCCTCTCTTCTAATTATATTATAATTTTTGTTTTTATTTTAGTCCAATTATCCTTTTACTCCCCTCACCTCTTAACATCACATCCATCTCTCTTATTACTTAATACTCCAATTACTACCCTGCCTCATATTTCTTATTTCTCTTTGATTTTAAATAATTAACTAAATTATTAACTTCTCCCACTTTCCTAAAATGATTAAATAAATCAAGTAAATCATATAAATTCACCAAACACACATAAAATAAATACTAAAATAAATTAAAATTCAATTAAACAATTAATTGAAAATTTGGGGCGTTACACTTGGAAGGTTGGTTTCTCCAGAGACGTAGCTTGACGTCAGCCGTTGATTTTTTGAACTTGTCGAACTGCTTTGTCCAATGTTTTGGCGAGGAGCTTTTTGATCATCAGGGTAGTGATTTCCCGACTTCCGTTCCATTTTGGAGTGGGTACTTACCTTCAATAGATTCGGGGTATGCCTCTGATAAACCTGGCCTAATGGTCGACTTTCCTCGGATCGGGAACTATGGCTAAGCGCGAACGATGTTCCTTAATAGACTCGTATGATCTTTCCTTTATAATAGGAACTCTGAGCGGTGTCCAGAAATTGCTATTGACTGATCTTCTTGTAACTAAAGTCTTGGGTATCTTTCTTCGGGTATGCTCGTCGGACTTTTGCTCTTTGATTTGATATGAGGAGACCCGATGCATCAAGTGGAAATCATATAGTACCCACAAGATGCACCCCAAAATTGGATCAACGCCCATTGTTAACTATGAACTTGTTGTATTCGGGAGCTATTAATTATGAACACTCGGTATCCTTCTGACGTCTCCTCTATAATCACCCCAACAATGGTGGGAAGTATGGGCGTAGTCAGGTCAAACGGTGGATTACGAATCTTCAGTTCTACCTTCAAAGAAAATACATTCGGGCCCTGGTGTAACCCTAAATCTGGATCTGAGATTTTCCTTTCGCTATTGTGCAAATTTCTCAAGGAAATAAGAGATCTTAACTATGACAAATGGAAAAGGAGATAGAGGTTAACTAAATTAACTGTGACAAATCTCCATGTTTGCTTCAGAAAGCTCTCGATTATGAGATATGAGGAAGCTGTGAATGGTGAAACTGAACGATGAACGTGGATACCCATAAATCGTTTGAATCAGAAGTTGAATGCATTTCTGATTTGGTAACCTAAGGAGGCTATGAACTAGTAAATCAAAGACTTGGATATGAATTGCAAGATTCCAGATCTATAGCTTCTACATTTTTCTCGATGGTGTTCATGAAACGAATGTAATTTTTGCAGAAATCGGAAGTCGATTCCCTCCTATGACGCAATTGTCCTATTTGAGAACCAAAAATGGATGATCTAGCTCCACGAAAGAATAAAAAATGAGGGCAGTTGGATAACTGGTGGTCTTGAACGGTGGCTCTGATCTCCTTCACGGTGGCGTTAGGCAGACTTGTATGGTTAGTACTTCAGTGTCCAAGTTAGTTTAAGATTCAAGATGAGTATCAGGGCCGACCCAAACTATTTAGAGGCCCTGTGCCAATTTTAAACCTTAGACTTCTAATAAATAGAAGACAATATTTTTCTTAAAAATCTATCTTATAAATTAAGATATATAAGGGAAATATAAATATATTCAATTGCTTTTCTAATTCTTCGATGTGAGACTATTTTGTAGTAATTTGAGTCTACCATATTTATGTTAGCTAATATAGTGTAGCTTGCTCTTAGTTGTATGCAATAGATAATATATATATATATATATATATATATATATATATATATATATATATATATATATATATATATATATATATATATATATATATATATATATATATATATATATATATATATATATATAATTATTAATGAAAGTAAGAACAAGATCAAAGTATAGTATTTTTATTCACCACAAATTTTTACTTATCAAATTGTGTTTGCATATATTTGTTGTTCATGATAATTTAACATAAACAAAAATTAAAAGTAATTTACATTTTTTACATATTAATTGCAACACTAAAATTAAAACTTGTAAGAAAGACAAAATTTTTGTTGATATAAGATGATAGTTTTGAAAATACTTATTTTGTATAAATAAGACTGAATTTATAGTTTTTTTTTCTTCTTAAAATACTACTTAATCGAGTTCACTTTAATAATATTCAAATTTTAAAACTCAAAACACTATCAGGTAAAGGAGTATTAATTATGTGAGCAAATAATTAGTCTTTATTTTCAATTATTTTATTTATTGGTGCAAACCAAATGCATATCATAGAAAAGCATATGGCCTTGTATGTAAATATTTCTCAAGAAACCCATAGATTAGAGAAATTAGTTACTGATTAAATATCAAGAAGTATTAAAATAAGACATTATGTTGTTATTACCATTTGAAATAGAGTATGGTGTGACATTTGTCAATATACCATGTACTAATATGACATTTGTCAATATAGTTTGTAGATTTAATTATGTCCCACATTGGAAGGTGGAAAAATATTATATAAGTAAGTTTGGATATAAATTTGAATGGTAAGCTAGTTGTAAGAGTAGGTAACAAAACTTAAAACTTAAATCCACTCTCTAGCCTAGCATCAGTTATATATAGCCGTGTAAATAAAGCATATAATTAAATAGAATAAAATAGCTAAAATATATGATTCTTTACTTAAGATTTTTTGAGGCCCTTTTAACTATGAGGCCCTGTGTTGTGGCTCTGTTTGCACAGGCACATGGCCAGGCCTGATGAATATAATAAAAGTGGAGATCGGAGATTGTTCATTACTCTTCACATGTGAACTATTTTTATACCTTTGATCAAATAGCGTGAATTTGAGATGGATGGACCTTGGTCAATTTAGACTCTGACCTGTCCAAAATAGTTCCTGTATGAAACAAAGATTTAACTTAAACGACCATTTTGTTATAACTTTTAAACTTGAAAGACTATATTTAATATATATTTGTTTATGCATTTATGCAAATGAAAATGAAGTCGTAAGAAAATTCTCAAGTGAAATACAAACAATATTATTCAAGAACAAATGAAAGATACTCAGTATCGAGAATATATTAAATTTGAAAATTAGGAAAATGGTGAATAAAGAAAAATTAATAAAACTTTTGTTTTGTGATTGTCTTTAACAGAGATTGTCAATTTGATTTAAATTGTAACATTTTGAGTTTAAGTAAATTCATTATGTTCAAGTAAATGTTTAATATATAAATAAATACTATTAATTCACCGAATTCTCTCATGTTCTTCCTCTACTTCATAATCCGTGTTGTACTTAGCATTGTTGAAATACATTATGTACAAAAGCATAATAAAATTTCACTATTTTTTAAAAGTTTTTCATATAATTCTTCTTCAAAATATTACTTTTTATGTTTATTGTACTATGTGCATTTTTCACTGAGAGTACATTCTTTCCATGAAGGCATAAAGGATTCAATAACATTGTTAGTGAAATTAGAACATGCACACCACATTTACTAAAATTTTTTGGCATGGTAATGACATAATCTTTTTTATATTCTAAACTTAAGATGAATTTTTTTCTTGAGTTTCCTAAAATATGTTATGTGTGTGCTTTTCATTAGTTTATTGCACATATAAAGACATAATACAAATAAATCCATAATCACCTTAAACATAATTAGTTATCCACATTAGATCCGAACGACACTTGTGTAATTAAGTACTCTTACAATTTTAATTTTGGTGTTCTAGAGACAACTATGATCAAAAGCAATTTTCACACAAGTAAAACAATCACTATAGCAATGTTGGATTTAACATATTGGCGAGGAATATTCAACGGCAATTAATAACACTAGGATATATGATGAAATTGACTTAGAAAATTCAAAATTGTGACTATACGAAAAAAAACAAAAATGAAGAAAACAAAAGCGATTCATGCACAAACAAACCTTAAAAGAGATGGTGTTATGTGAAAGGCAGAATATTCTAGAAAAAGAAAAAAACAACAGCTTATAATTGTTTCATAAAAAAGAATAAGGCAGTTCACATCCTTAAAAAATGTAAATAATTTATGAGTGCAACAACATACGAATATAATTAACTTTTTTGGTTACACCTATATACTTAAAATGTATTTGTAAGGAACATCAACAACAAATCCTATTAGATTTGTAGGGTGGATATTACCACCTTTCTATATTGTACCTACAATTTAGCCTAATTTAAGAAAAAAAATATCAAAACAAAAGTATAATTTCCACATGTGTAATTAAGGTTTTTTAGCACAAATTTACCTAAACATAAACACGACAATGTGGTTTTAACACAAAAATCGCTACCACGTTCATTTCACGGAATCTTCGGACTTTTCCCAACTCAATAATTCATTAACATCCTCAACTTCTTTCTCTTCTTCAAATTCTTTTTCATCCTTAGGAATTTAACTTATTTTATATTTCATTATAAAATTCACACTCATTCAATCACATCACAAAATAAAGAGTTTTATTAATTATTGTTCAGTAACCAAAATTTCCTATTATTCATTTCCTATGGATAATGGGATTCCCAGACAATCTTCTATAAGATACAAACTAAAAAATACAATATGTTGCTTTACGGGAAATATCCATCATCATGATTCTTCGTTTGAAGAAGGAGACAGATCTTATAACAAATTACACATTCCAAAAACACCAATTTCACCTACAAGTTCATCAAGTTCTCCATGCTCATGGTTCAAGAAATCTCCCCCTAGTAATGTAAGTGATTATTCACGTGTTAGGGGAAAAAGCTTAAGGACACGTGTGGGTCGCAAACACGGTCATCATCGTCAATCCCATTCCGCGGATTTTAGCTATGACCCTTTAAGTTATGCACTCAATTTTGAAAATGAAAATGCCCAAGATGATATCCCAATAAAAGATTTTAGCTCTCGACTGCCTCAATCGCCTCCTTCTTCTTCATCAACGACTAATTACTCTGATAAGCTTCCAAAAGAGATAGTTGGATATAGTTGATCAACACCATACACATAGGTAGATAGTATATGTTGGCATCATTATACCAAAATACTTGACAATGTTATGTTGGCATCATTATTTCTATTTACATGAATGTATCTCCTTATACCAAAATTTTATATTGATAATTTTTCACTTATTTGATAAATATTATGAAATCGTAATGTTTAGGACTTTGTATTAAAATCAAAATCTCTCTAAGAAATAAAAGAGAAATATAAATCACCAAATTGATATTTAAGAATAAAAATGAGTTTCAAAAGAAAGAACTATTGGTGTAGCAACATCATTTTTTGATTATTGAAGAGTGGTTCACATAAGTAGTGGTAGACAGAAAAATTATTAAAACAAAAAATCGCATATATATAATTTAACCCATTTGATTTATAATGAGACAAATGCAAAAACTTTGTAGAAAATGATTGACTTTTTCTAAGCCTCTAAACTAGAGAATAATATATTGTTCATGTTAACTTTTTTTTAAGCCTAAAAACTAGAGAATAATATATTGTTCATGTTAAATAGTTTCATAAGTTTGAAGTATAAGGAGGGGACTTACATTTCAGTTAAGTTACTTTAAGTAACTCCTTAATAAGATATCAAGAACGTTTGATAATGAAAGTTTAAAGTTATTTCTATTGATATCTTATGAGAATCTTGTTAGATATTTTGAGTTTATATCACAAGTATAGTCCTTAATAGTATTGTGTCTTTGCAAACAACTAAAGGTGATATTCTTGATGAGAAGGTGAGAAAAAAAGACATGATGTTATTCATTTTAAATATGAGGTACTTGTCAGTGAATATATAGGAGAATTAATAAAAAGTAACTAAAGGATGATAAGAGAAGAGTAAAAACTCATCAAAACGTCAAAGAAGTAAGTAAGGTATCATTATTGTCACAAAACATGGAACATATAAAAACAATTGTTTTTAAAGCAAAAAGTCGACCATCATCTCCTTTTGAGAAAACACCATGTTATTTCTCTATTTCCAATTCCAACGTGCAAATTAGATTACATGTAGACAACTACAAATCTCTTTCCCAGATAAACAACAAGTACAAAATTGCAGCGCATAAGATTATGCATTAGTGACAAAATCACTAGACACACCTAGCCAGTGAATAATATCACACCAAAGAGAACCAAAAAATAATTCAAAGAAAAATGGTTAGAAGATTCATCCAATTTATATCCACCTATACATTGTAACAAGTCCAAATTAACCAAGACTCGATGAATAAAATTAACGTTAGTCAACAACTTGTTTAGGAAAAATATCAAAGCAAAGATAGAAACATTCAAAGGTAATAGTTTATGTCATATAATCTCCATATGTTCTATGAAAAATAGTTGACCCGAATGAGTTAGGAAATGACATATCTCAAAAATTGAATACCCTTTAATTGGATTAAGATTCCATCTCCAAGTGTCTTTAATATCTACTTGCAAAAAATAATTTTCTAACAGCATACAACAGTCCCAAACATGTTCCTCTTCTCACGATTCCATCAGCACCCCCCCCCCAACCTAAACATATGTACTATTGAAACATTCTTCAACAATTTTTTTTATAAAGTTTGCTAATTATGACACAAAGAAACTCTCCTTCCAACCACCAATATTTCTTCATGGAATTTTTCTAACCATTACCTACCTTTCTACTACCATAAGCTTCAAACCATCGAACCACGCTCATACCAAAACCTCTTCGAAGATAATCAAATCTCTCCACCTCAACGATATTTTTGTCACCATTCCCTTAATTCTATTGTCCTCCATACCATAATTTTCTACCAACACCTTAAACCAAAATCCTTCTTGATTCAAAAGCATTCATCACTACCACTTCCTTAATAAAGAAAATTAAACTCTTTTTCTCTCGCCAAACCCTAAACTGCTTTGATCTCGATAAAAACATACCATATCCCAATTAACCTAATAAAAATTCCTAACTTTCTCACTCTCCCCAAAAAAAAAAAAACATTTAAGAATAGATTCAATGGAAGAAATAATACATGTTGGATCCTTGAAGAATGAAAGAAAATAAGCCTCTAGCAAGGACAAGACAAATTTAAACATAACAAGGTGACCACCTATAGAAATATGTATACTTTTCCAACCCGATAATTTATTATGATTTCTATTAACCAATAAATTCCTTAAATGCAATGAGAACTACCCCCCAATTAATAGGCACAAATAGAATAAAGAAATCTGTCCAATTCTACAAGTTAAGTGCAAAAGTGGAATCTGTCAACCAAGACTAATTAACATCAACACCAACCAACATACATTTGTGGAAATTTACCTTAAGCCTTGAAATTAATATATCCAAAGAGTATCACTGTAGCTTTAGTAAATATAATATTATCCCAATTCTTCTCACCAATAATTAAAGTGTCATTTGCAAACTAAAAATGAAAAATGCATAACAACCCTTCAGGCCCTTCATTAATCATAAAACCATTATACAACCAGATATCAACTAAAGCTTGCAACATAACATGTAACCCTTCAGCTGTTAGCAAGAGCAAAAATGATGATAGAGGGTCCCCCTATTGAACCTCTTACCAAGGCGAAACACATTCGTTGGGCTACTATCAACCAAAACAAAAGTAGTTGTTGAACTAACGCAATCCACAAACCACTTTCCATTTTATCAGAAAATCCATTTCAATCATCATTATTTCTAAATAATTTCATTCCATCGAATCATAAACTTTTTCAAAGTTCACTTTAAACATACTCATCTACTTCTTTGATATATTGACATCATCAACCAATTCATTAGCAATAATAATTCCATTCAATATTTGTCTTCCTTTTACAAAATCTGATTGAGATTCTGAAATCACTTTTCCAATGATAAATTCCAATCTATTTGTTAACATCTTCACAAAAAGTTTATACATGCAGCCAACTAAACAGATGGGTCTAGATTCATTCAATTTCTATGAATTATCAAATTTAGGTATTAAAGCTATAAATGTATAATTTTCTCCTTTAACCAACCTATTTTGAATATTTTTTAGCAAAAATCTCATAAAACTGATTTTTAAATCACCCAAAAATTCTTAATATAGCCAAAGTTGACTACATCAAACCTTTGACTCTTGAAACTATCATAACTTCACATTTACTTTTTCACATGCTCCTATTCTTCACTAAAAGGTTTATATAACTAAAGAGTTTACTCATAACTAATAAACTTAAAATGAAGACTCTCAATATCAGGCATGTCAAGATCTACCTACTAAAGGTTGTCAAGTGAGGATATGGAGTAGGAAAACAATCTAGAGGGGGTGAATAGAACAAAAACAAATTTCGATTGATTTTTCAAAAATAGAATATATTGCGTGCGGAAGTTTTAAAAAGATAAATATGCGAATTATACTTTGATCGGATTTTGATCACGTCGACAAATTCACAATTTAAAAAACTAACATATTGTTTAACAATGAGTAATTGAACTATTGTATATTACGCAAGATGTGTCCTATATGATATTTCGATTATGGTCAGATTCTAACAGCACATGTTTCTCATAATTTAATCACCACTGAATCTCAATTAGTCACCAATTATAACAAAACCTAACCTTACGTAATAAAACGCTACCAATTGAATAAATGATAAACAACGCTAAGAATTCAAAACCTAAACATGCAATGTCCTACGAAAATTAAATGCGGGAGTTAGAGAGATAGAGAGTACGATGGAATTTATAGTGCTTCGACATTCGTCCTCGCTTTTATCAAAAATCAGGATAAAATCTACCAGTTTATTAGAATAGACTATTGAATTTTTCTTTTCTTACAACATTTTTCTTTCTAAGTAGTGGCTTTTTGGTGCGTTAGTTTATGGTAAAAATTTAACAAAGGTATTTTGAATATTATAGAAAGTTGAGGGGTTACCAGGTTTAAATAGGAGTGGCGGGACAAAATTTCTTAAAATACAAACTGGACTTTACACATCAGCCCATCACAAGGCCCATAACTCCCACTTTTAGGCAACATGCTCCCTTTGATCAACTTCTCCCACACCACTATGTTGCATAATTAACTTCCATATTATTATAAAAATTTCATTGGCCTCTCTTTTTGTGTTCTTGAAAGAAAAAAATTATAGCAAATATAAACACAATTTTAATTAATCAATTGGTTATAGAGAAAATAAAATAAAATAAGTTAAATGTAGTTTGTAATTAATTTTATCTTAAAAATAAAATAAAAATTAATTTTTATTTATTTATAATTTAGGGGAAAAAATACATTTTTATAGAACGGAAGGAGTATGTTATATAATTTTTTTTACATTATCTATATTATTTTTGTTAATTTTTTAATTAACATTTTTTTTAAAGCAATTGAAGAAGTTGTTTACCACCCCACTAAAATGCCATAAAAAGAGGCTCAAATGAAAATTTTAACGCAGTTCTCCTAATTTTTTTATGTTTCTTTCTCATAATATGTGCACAAAATTAATGCTAACATTTAGTTTTAGGAGATTTTTTTGTTACAAAATCTAAAGAAAACATAACTAAATTATTATATGGACCAAGAAGTTCCAGCAGAGTCAGCTATAAGAATGATCTTGAAAGCATCATTAGAAGAAAAAAAAAATATGCGTGTAAAATAATTTTACATTGTCAATCAATCACGACTATGTTAAATGTCAAGTTACACTGCTATTATTAAAAATAAATAATATGATATGGTTGATTGATGAATCTCAATTGAAAGACAATGTAAAATTATTTTATACTGTCAGTGCACTATCTTTAACTTTTTATTAGGAGTACCGCTACTTAAATTTTTTTTATGGGGCTAATAAGCTTAACAATGAGGGGATGAAGGCGGTTAAGTAAGATTTTGGTGACAATTTTATAAATAATGTTGCACAAGTTAATCGGTATCAAGTATTTAAAGGTGGTTAGAGAGTCCACTTTGGGAATGAGATCAATGAGGGTGTTTGAAACTGCAAGATCAAAATAGCTTGTGGCAAAAGCAATTTTTACCATCATCTCCAACAATGTGACAATATTGTTTGAAGAAGATGCATTAAAATCCTTCTAGGCTAGGAGCTCTAAAATGTTTCATGGATTTTAAGGTCAAAGTAAATTCTTCCTTAGTCACATGAAGAGTATGAGAGGAAAACCCATCAGTATCCATATGGGGGTGAGAGGTAGTAGGCAACAAGCTTCTTTGTGTGCGAGGAAAGTTGCCAAAAAAGAACGACTTTGGTAGTCTTAAGATAAAACAAGATAAATAAAAGGTGTAAGAGAGTTGAGCCATTCTAAATATTTACACATTGATATTTGAGAGCGGGTATGAACATCAACATCAACCCCAATCAAAGCAAAATTACCAACCAACAACTTTACGAGTATAAGAGACCTCTCTCTCTTCATGAGACTTTTGCGGATTTTATAAAATTTTCAAGGGAAAATTTTAGTGGCCCTAAGAGATGGGAAGAGACATAAAAAGTAAATGAGAGTTGCCCGATTATAAAAGTGAGAAAGATGAGAAAATGTTGTGAGCAATGTGTTGGATAACAAAATGATCTCTCGTATAAAGGTCTCTTGAAAGTCTTATTTCGTGTATCTTATTTCTCTTTCGCAAATTATAGTGAGTGTGAAAGAAATAATTGTTCTTGTCTCAAAATGTAACCCATTGCTTACGAGATTTCTTCAACAAATGGATTTCTTCTTTAAAGAATATGTGATTATATTTTTCGTTAAAGAAATTTTTTTAATTGGATGTGTGATATTACAAATCAATCCTCTTGTTGTCGCCTGGTCAGGAGTGTATTTTGTGGCCCAAAAACAATACAGCCTAAAGGATTAGATAGTTGGCCACGATTATTCCCAAAAAATAGAAGCGTCCAAAGAAAGAAGGTAGACCGGATTCATATTCATATTACAAAACAAAGTATGTCATACATAGGTCTCAAAGGTAAATATAAAGAAAGTTACAATATAGAAAATAAATTCAATGACACTAATATGTATTCACATTTGATTGGAAATATATCTTGAGTGGAATTAAACTTTATTTATCACGAAGTTGTGCGAGTACAAAAAATAGGTCCAAATAGCTCGAAGTGTGTTTGTGCACTTAGACGAACATATGGTATTTCGTGTGATTGTTTAATTTCGAAGAAGATGAAATTGGTAGACCCATATGTATGGATGAGCTACACATGCATTAGAAAAGACACAAGATTGATGATGATGGTGTGATCAAGGCTCCATATATATATATATATATATATATATATATATATATATATATATATATATATATATATATATATATATAGAGAGAGAGAGAGAGAGAGATTGAGAGGTGATTCAAGAGAGATTTTCAAAAGTTAATTATAACATGAAATTACATATCAAGAGTCGTTGTGGAAGATATCCGATCCAAAAACCACAAATATGAAACCATCCGCTGGTAAAAACTTAGGGTGCTCTTAATTAGGTAAAACCAACTGAGTTACAATTCAACCAAGCGGTCTCCATCTTATTTCAAACATGTCGATACACTTTATCCAAATTATCCAATTTCATAATCAAAAAATAATTCAATTAAAGGTGCTTGCATCACCATACCATCGACTTCACCACCTTTATAAAAAATGACACACATTAAAGAGAAACATGATTTTATGCACAAACATTGTTCGAATAATAGATGTTAAAGGTGATGGTAATTGCGGTTGTCGCACTATTTTATCTTTGCTAGGTAAGGGACAGGAGAATCACACTTGTTCGTCAACATCTTATCAAAGAGTTGAAGGCCCACAGTCATACATGTGGCTATATGAGAAAAAGAACGATATGATGAAATTCGCTATTAGAAAGATCCTAAAGTCGCACATTGATTGGAGATAGAGCATTGAGAAAGGTTATATAGAGTGGCACTCATCACCGTACAAGTCGGTTTTATAAGGATGAGTTAGGTCAAACTCTAATGTGGTATCAGAGCATATCTATTGGACCATGTGCCACCTCACCGTTATTATCCGTGCACCAAGCTCAAAAAAGTGTTGGGCGTGAGGGGTGTGTTAGGAAGATCCTAAAGTCCCACATTGGGTTGAGATAGAGCATTGAGATATTTTATATAGAGTGACACCCCTCACCTTACAAGTTAGTTTTATAAGGATGAGTTAGGTCAAACTCTAATATCTGCGACGCTCTTATTCCTTGTTTTAACGGTGTAGCATCAAAGGAAAAATGGATGTGTTTCTCAAATACGTGTCATCTACTAGCAAATGTATATAGCTGAATGTGTATTGATCTGACAAGATATGCTTTTTCGGTTCGAGTGGACCATTTTTATAAGGATGAGTTAGGTCAAACTCTAATATCTGCGACGCTCTTATTCCTTGTTTTAACGGTGTAGCATCAAAGGAAAAATGGATGTGTTTCTCAAATACGTGTCATCTACTAGCAAATGTATATAGCTGAATGTGTATTGATCTGACAAGATATGCTTTTTCGGTTCGAGTGGACCATTTCAAAATTCAGACGAATGCATTATTTTTATTGGATGACTTTCCAAATCACAACATTTTGTTCATGTTTATTTGAAACCAAGATGTTTTATACCACGAACACCGCTTGAGTGGACATCTCATTTAAAAAAAAAACATCAAAAAGAAAATTTAGAATCTTAAAGAAACTGAGTTAAAATATTCTATTACTTCATTTCAATGGACACCATCATTTCGTTCCAGGCAAATGACAAGACACGTACTAGTAGTTTCATTTTGAAAAAGTGTTGGCAAAAACATTCAAAATACAATTATTGTAGTATTCTTCAACTTCACTCCTCAAATTTCTATATCAAACAAAGATCACAAAAGACAGATATTACTCATTTCGCACAACACAACAGAAAATAGACAAAATTACTTGTCTTCTTATTTAGGTTTTGTCATTTTTCAAGTATTTTGAGTTTATTATTGAAGAACATTGACAACAAAATTAAAATAGTACTAGTAAGAAGCAAAAGCATATACCATTTCTTATTTCTACACCACCCCCTCAATATTATACACATACATAAAATTCAGACATTAAAGTGTGTACAAAATTCATAATCCTATAGTATACACAATTTCTAATGAAACTTCCTAATTATGTAACATCATACACGTATTAAATCCATCAACAGGTCTTCAAAAATCAATCACATTCAAGGATTAGATTATGAAACTTGCTTCATTTACGTTTAACAAATCAACTTTTTAGTGCATTTATCATCCCTAATATAAAAACAAAACTAGTTTTGAGACCTTTTGCGCTTGCTCTTCAAGACAGTAGAAGATGAAGGATTGCTGTGCCAATTTCTCTTCCTTTGATTGATAAACCAGTTGTTAATCTGCTTTAATTGTAACCCAGTTTCTTGCACCAACCTTGCCTTATCTTCCTCCTGAAAAACACACAACTCATTCGGTTAATTAAGCGTTAATTAAGGATTTGTTTATAAGCTATTTCTACGATCGAGTATGAAATAAAGTTAACTTACCGTTGGATAAGGCCATTTAGAGTGTGATTGCCACCAAGCCTTAAGGACAGAGGTTGTGTCACCGGGAAGTTTCCCGGCTCGTCTCTTGCGTAAAATTTCCTCTCTTATGTCGACAATTTTCTCCTTGTAACCCTGTAATGTATGATAAAAATAAAAGAAGATCAACCATATGAATAAAAAGTTATGAAAACAAGGGTGTAGATGAAAATTCGATAACAACTCTTACATGTTTCAATTCATGCTTTAGCTCTTGCCTTACGCGCTCCATTAAAGACCTTTCATTCTCTGTTGGTATAAGAGGGCCAAATCCCATGTTATCTCCGCCACCATCAAAACTACCATCAAACATATTTGCGTCGCTGTCTACTTGTTCATCTTCGTCATCAGACATTGTTGCCCCCGTACCTTCTCCAGGTGAAACTCCTGTTCGTTCATCATGTAACATAACATGTGAGAAATATTATCGATTCATACTTGTTAAGCATGCTTTCAGGCTTCATCAGACCTTAAAGTTAAAAATAAGTTTGATAGATAATAGGTCAGAGAAGCCTAAAGTTTTCAACACTAGTGGCAACCGTTACTAAAAGTAGACAATAGTTTTGTACCTGTTAGACTTTGTAAGGATTGTTCTATCTCCCAACAAGCCATTACTGCTTCCATGGCATGGACACGGACATGTTGTTGCAATTGTTCTTTGAAGGAACACAGCAATAAAACATAGTGTGACTGTAACAACAACAAGAATGAAATATCAAGATCGCAATTCGCAACTGAATCATATCATTCATATGTAGTAAACTTCTATAGTGCAGCCAGTTTTGTCCACCAACACAAAATATAGAGAAAACATTATATCACAATCAATATGCAAAATTGGATTCTATGCAGTCAATTCACACATATATCATATATGCATTCAAGGTATTAGTGACCGTCCGATCAAGATCTGATGGTTCAGAAAATACAGATATAATTTTTGAATTATAATTTAAAATACCAAACTTAAATCTGAACCGTCCGATTGATCAAGATGTCCAACAAATAGTTGATAGAAATATCAAATGTGAAAACTCATTAATCACAATTTTCATGAACTCTACATATCAAATCTACATATACAGTTAAACAGCTACAAATTATGGTTTACCGCACCCAAATTGTGTTTTTTTTTTTTTTTATATAAAAGAACAACATTAAAGTTTGTAATTTCTATTAATTATTTTGTTATTTAGACACACGAAAATCAACACTATACGAAGAAAATGAGTGTGAAAGTCTGACTAAAAATCCAATGTGTGAGAAAAACTAATACAGTAGTATTAAAGTCAGAAAATGCGGTTTTGATGTGAGATTTTGTTTGAAAAGTCATTTCTCAAATGAAATGGAACAAGAAATCTGGCAACATTTTTTCTTTTTATTGAAAATTTGAACATAAGTCATAAGAAAAAGAGTGAGAAAAGAAAGGCATAGATACACGTATGTACACTAGTAATTATAAATTTATAATTAAAATTAAATCCAAAACCACAAAAAAAAAAATTATCCAATCGAATTTTAAGCCAATTATAAGAAAGAAGAAAAAAGAAAAAAAGATAAATATGAAAGAAATTTGAGGCTGAAAAACAAAAGAAAAAGAATATACCATGAAGTGGTCGAGTTCTTTGTCATCTACACCGACGATGTTCTGTCCGAAGGCGGCATATTTCTCGACCACATTCTGAGACTGTGCCAGCTGAGCATCAATCCTCGGCAACTGGTCCACCGGCGTCGCAATCCTCAAACACGCCACATGTGCCGACAACAACTGTTCATACAACGGATGCGACATAATCTCCGCCTTCCATCTCCCCGTCTGCCAGTCTCCGACCACCGCAACATCTCCTTTACCGTCGCCTTTCAAATCATCTAAATCGTGTACATCGGTGACGTCGTCGATGACTTCACCGTGGGGCCGATGGAGAATCGACTGGGAAAGCCATTGGCCGGAGTTTTGAACGGAGTCGGAAGCCGTTTGGAGGTTAAGAAAATTAGAAGCTCCGTTACCGTGACCGTTAACGTTGCCGTTATCGTTGGTGGTGTTGTCGTTGTTAACGTCGTTATTGTTGTTGTTGTTATTGTTGTCGGTGTAGTGGGTACGAAGGATGGCGTTGTTGAGCCAGTTAGGTGTGGTTTGGAGTTGGTTTGGGTCGGAATCAGGTTTGGAGTTAGGGTCGGGTGAGTCTGGTAAGATGGAACGAAAAGTGTTGTTGTTAGATTGGTCTGTGAAATGGTGGATTGGTAACTCTTGTGAAAGATGCTGGTTGTGATAAGCCATAAAATTGTGTTTGTGTTTATGTTTATGTTTTATGTGTTTCAACAAAAGAGAGAAAGTGTGTGTTTGTGATGTTTGGTTTGGTTTGGTGTGGTGAAGTAGTTTGTGATGTTTTATTGTGGGACTAGAAAATGAAGATAAAATATTGTTTTTTTTTTTTTTTGGAGAGAGAGAGAAGACAAGACAATGGAAGATGAAGAAGAGGAGGGTAGAGTGAAGGGAAGGGAGGGAAGAAGGGACGTTGTTGTGATCGGAAAATAAATCCAAATAAAGTATGTGTGATGTGTATAAAGTGGATATATAAATAATGAAATATATATTTATTTTTTTGTATTTTATTAAATTAAATTATTGTAAATTGAATTCTTGATTAATTAATTGGAAAAGGTAGATTGTAGAAAGAATGAGACAGGCTCATATTTGTCTTTCATGAAGGGTTGGTTTCATTTTATTTTTTATTAGTTTATGTTGTCTGGTACTTTTTATTTTTTTAGATTAATTGGTATGAAGTAAAAAGGTGTATATGAATTTTTTTTCTTAATATTTTACACGTATATTAAAATTATTGGCAAAAGTATAAATTGTGATGCATTTGATGTTGATTTTAACATTTTTTATCTTTACTTTTTAATTCTTGATTCTTTTTTTCTTTTGAATAGACATGGGTCATTTAAAATTCAATCAGTCTAAAAATAAATAAAATGTAACTAATAAAATAAGTGAGCATGCCTAAGAGCAAATCCTCTATTTATATTAGTTTTAGCCCTAAGTTGCATTGTTTTCCTCTTCTTATTACCGGATAATTCTTAACTTTGGCTCTGAAATTGCCTACTTGATATCATCTATATAAAGTTGACTATTTAAGTCATATTTCAGTTTATATACATTGAACATATCTTACAAATATTTTACAAATTATTTTGTGAGATATTGGATCGAACTCTAGTATGACCGAAGGGTAGCTTCTTGGTTCGACAGGGTTAAGCATGAAGTCGAAGGTTGTTCAAATGCTTGTGTCGAAGATGCTAGGGTTGCTAGCATGTTAAATTAGGTTTTAGTGTTTAAACCCTAATTTGTTAAGTTAGCTTGTTTATTAAGTTGGCTTGTGTAATGGGCCTTCTGAAAAAAGCCCATTAGTTAGTATGTTAGGTTTTATTATAAATAGCATACTAGTCTCTCATCATTGTTAAGCTGCAAATCCTAATTTAGGGTGGAGAGGTTATTTGTTAGAATTCTTCTTTACCCACTTCCCTATGGGAGTCACCCCCAGCGAAAACCCAAAACTGCCCCTGCTTCGGAGATGCATCTCCGAAGTTTTTTTTTTTTGAATTTTTTTTGACTTCGGAAATGCATCTCCGAAAACACCAAAAAAGTGGTGTTTTCGGAGATACATTTCCGAAGTCAAAAAAAATTCAAAAACCGTGAATATTTTCGGAAGTTCATTTCCGAAAATATTGCTGCATATACAAATTTCCCTCCTTCACTATTTCATCATTTTTCTCCAAAACTTCCCCAAACCCTCTCCAAAACCCAATCAATCTCCATCCATTTTTCGTCCTAAAATCAAGTTTCAAACCGTTGATCACGTTAAAGGGAGCATAGAAAGCTACAATTTCAGGTAAACATCACTCATTTATTCCCCTATTTCACTACATTGATTGAAGAAATTTGTGCTGAAACTAATATGGTTCGGAAGTTCATTTCCGAAATATATTACCTAACAAATTTCGGAAATGAACTTCCGAAATATGCCCTGGCAGTAAAAAAAAACTGTTTTGGCCAACTTTTGCTAATTTTTTCATTTGTTAGGTATGGTGCATCCGGACAACATTGTGCAAGACGATCCAGTAGTTGTCAGCGTTAACAACGATCCGGTTATCGACGTTAATCCTATGATCAATGCGGTTGATGTTCGGCAAGAATTTACAAATGATCGGAGCTTCGGTAGTCGCGAACAATTGATTGAGTGGGTTCGGAACGAAGCTAGTAAACTTGGATTTGGAATTGTTATTTTAAGGTCGGACAACGGAAATAGTAGGCGGAAAGCTTTCGTTGTTTTGAATTGCGAACGGGGTGGGAGTTACGTACAATCAAACCGGGTGCTAAAACACGACGACACGGGATCGAGAAAGTGCGGGTGCCCTTTTAAGTTGCGTGCTACTCGGAGGGTTGATGATTTGTGGCGGTTAACCGTAATTTGTGGAATTCATAATCATGGCTTGGATGTCAAGTTACACGGACATCCAATGGCGTGTCGTTTGTCCCGCGAAGAGAGGAATGTGATATCGGACTTAACGATAGTCAAAGTGGCGCCTCACAACATACTTGCCGATTTGAAGCGTAAGAAACCGGATAGCGTTTCAAATATCAGAAAAGTTTACAATGAACGACACAATCTCAAAGTTTTGAATATGGGCCCTCGGTCGGAAATGCAGCAACTTTTGAAACTACTAGGTGATAACAATTATGTTTCAAGCTTCCGAACCTCCGAGGACAAAGTTACGGTGCGTGATATTTTTTAGACTCATCCCGAAAGTATCAAATTATTCAACACATTTCCAACCGTTCTAGTCATGGATTCGACGTACAAGACAAACAAATATAGGCTTCCTCTTCTAGAGATAGTTGGTGTGACCTCGACGGACAAGACTTATTCGGTCGGGTTTGCTTTTTTGGAGTGTGAAAAAGAAGACAACTTTACATGGGCCTTGGGAATTTGCAAGTCTTTGTTAGTTGATCAAGAGGTTATGCCAAACGTCATTGTCACCGACTGGGACAATGCTTTGATGAATGCGGTTGATACCGTCTTCCCGACATCGACCGTGTTACTTTGTCGGTATCACATAACTTGCAACGTGAGAAGTAAGTTGAAACCCGCGGTTGGGACAAAAGATAGGCCGAATGAAAACGGTAAAGTTATCAAAGCCGGTGTTGTGGTTGAGAGGATAATGGCGGCATGGAGGGAAATTTTGGATGCACACTCCGAAGAGGTGTATACCGAGAAATTGGTACACTTTAGGTCTTTGTGTGGTTCCATTAAGACATTTTGTCATTACGTCGAATCCACCATTCTTGACAAAGTTAGAGAAAAAGTCGTGTGCGCTTGGACAAATCGAGTTAGACATCTTGGTTGCACCACGACTAACCGAGTTGAATCCGCACATGCGGTCTTCAAGAGGTGGTTGGGTGATAGCAAGGGAGATTTGTGTCGGGGATGGGACACCGTCAACCAAATGCTCCAAAATCAACACAATGAAATTCAAACACCGTTCGGTCGGAGCAAGACGGTTATGGAACACCGGTATAAGGGCCAAATTCTATTCTCCCAATTGATTTACAACATATCCCGGACGGGTTTGAATTTTTTGTTTCATGAAGCGAAGCGGTCTGAGACCACGGGGTCGGATAGTTCTTTATGTGGGTGTACCATTAGAACTACATACGGCCTTCCATGTGCTTGTATACTTTCAAAAAAGAAGAAGTTGAATTCACCAATACGCATGGATGAGGTAGCCGACCATTGGAAGAAACTTCGTTTTGATGATTTTGACCCGCCGAAGGAAAATGACTCCAAAATCACCATCTCCGACGAGTTAGAAGTGATAATGGAGAAGTTTGCTAAAGCGGATGACACCACCAAAATGCACATAAAAGAACAATTGCGAAAAATTGCATTTCCGGAGACCACCGATTTGAAACCGCCATCTCAACTGGTTAAAACGAAAGGTGCACCGAAAAAGTCCAAAGTTACACAAGAAGACACATCAACAAAACGATCTCCATCCTACTTTGAACATGTTGATGCATCATTCCCGGATTCACCGACACCGAAGTCCAAGTGTAGTGGTAACAAAGGAGCCCGTATTTCGAAGCCACCTCTCACACCGCCGATCAAAAAATCACCGATTGTCTACATTGATGAGATGCCACTATTTATGCACAAATATATCGATAACATCGTTGATGTTGGAGGCGACGGCAATTGTGGATATCGGGCCGTTGCGGGTTTGCTCGGTAAAGGGGAAAATAATCACACTTTAGTCCGACGGGAACTCATTGCGGAGTTGACTTCGTATCGGGACATCTACGGCCGACTATATGAAAATCAAGAAAAGTTTGTGAAAATTCATGATTCACTTGTTCCATCACTTACCGGTATCGCTCCGATTTCGAAGTGGATGTCATTCCCCGAGATGGGTCATCTAATAGCAAGTGCATATGATATGGTGTGTGTCGATTTGACGAGGTTTGGACTAAGTGATACTTTCTTTCCACTTCATAGTCGACCGCCGTTGGATGCGTCAAGCCGCATCATATGCATCGGGTATCTACGATCGCGGCACTTCGTCCAAGTGTTTTTGAAACCGGGGTGTCCTATACCAGCTACTTCTTGTCAATGGACGGCACATCGTTCAAATGAGGCGGAAACTTGGCCGAATCCGTTCGTTTCGAGAATGGCGGAGTCTGAAGAAATGATGAGCCAAGAACGCGAGCAAAATAGAGAGCAGTCGAAGAACGTACCTATTTTGGACTTAGGATCCACCGATTGGTTCAGTGAGTTTTAGTTTGTTCCGGATCGTTTTTTGTTTGTAATGATCATTTTTGTATGTATTGTTGTTTATCATGTAAAATCGGACCGATTCAATACATATATAATATAGGGTTAAATAAGTTTTTGGTCCCTATAAAATTACCAAATTTCGTTTTAAGTCCCTTCAAAATTTTCCTTCAAATTTCAGTCCCTACAAAATTTTCCTTCAAACGTACCTATTTTGGACTTAGGATCCACCGATTGGTTCAGTGAGTTTTAGTTTGTTCCGGATCGTTTTTTGTTTGTAATGACCATTTTTGTATGTATTGTTGTTTATCATGTAAAATCGGACCGATTCAATACATATATAATATAGGGTTAAATAAGTTTTTGGTCCCTATAAAATTACCAAATTTCGTTTTAAGTCCCTTCAAAATTTTCCTTCAAATTTCAGTCCCTACAAAATTTTCCGTCTAAAAAAATGGTCCCTGACGTTAAAAGCCACTAACGGCTGCTGATGTGTCAAGACAGGTGGAAATTTTTTAAACCAATTGTTAATTGTTTTAATCCAGCGTGTTTTTAAACCAATTGTTAATCCACCCTTATCTTTAACGTTGTCTTCTTCATCTGGTCCCTCTTCTTCTCTCTCGTGGTCCCTCTTCTCTCAACCCTTTCGTTGCCTTTTCATTCAAGTGGTCCCAACAACGACAACTCCTGGTTTTGAGTGCTCCGGTCCCAAAAAACGACAAGGTAAGTCCCACTTTCTCATTCTATTGTTTAATAATTGCGAATTTCTGTCTTGAATATTGTTTAGGGTTGGTTGTTCCTTGCATGCCATATACCATTGTTTAGGGTTTTATTTTGTTGTCAAGTCACTGTCTGATATACCATTGGTTTACGTGAAATGTGTAGGGAATGGGGTTATTTAAGGTTGTCTTTTTTACCAATGGAAAATTTGTAAGAGATGAAGGGGTATCATATGAAGGGGGCGATGTTTTTGCTATAGCTGGTCAGGACCCAGATTTCTGGTCATATTTTGAAGCATGTGATTTACTTAAGTCTTTGGATGCTTCATTTATAAAGGAAAATGTGAAAATGTGGTGGAAGTCCAAACATGGCTCACTTGAAAATGATCTAAAACCACTTGTTAATGATGAGGATGCAACATTGTTAGCTATGTGTGCTGAGGAGACAAAGTCTGATATTGAGATATATACTGAGCCAAAAGAAAAAGAAAACGTTAATGTGGAGGAAAGTGAAGATGGTGAATCAAGTGAAGACTCTTTGGATGGCATACATTTTGATGATAGTGAAGAGGAGAGGATGAATGATATTGATGAAGATGTAGGTGAAGAGATCAACAATGGTGCAGGTGGAGTAGAAAATGGTGCAGGTGGAGTAGAAAATGGTGCAGGTGGGATACATACAGGAATGATGACAGCAGAGATGGAAAGGGAACATTTAATTGATGATGAATACTTAACAGATGAGCTTGATAGTGGGGCAGATGATGATAGTGATGATGGTAGGCCTTCAGTGATAAGGTTTAGGGATGATGAAAAACTTAGAAAGGAGTTTAAGTTCAAGGTTGGAATGGAATTTTCATCTCTGAAGCAATTTAAAAAGGCTGTACTGGAACACAATGTGTTGAATGGTAGGGAAGTTAAGTTTGCCAAAAATGATGGGGAAAGGTGCAGGGTTATTTGTAAGGATAAACAACAATGTGGTTACACTGTTTTATGCAGTAGAGTTTTGAGAACTGAATCTTTCAGGATTAAGACTTTAATTCAGAAGCACAAATGTGGAAGAAAGTTCTTCAACAAGAATGCTAATGCTGATTGGGTGTCTAGAATAATTGTGGACAAGTTGAAGAACAATTCATGTATGAAATTGAATGAGATTGTTTCTGATGTTAGATTGAGGTTTGCCACAGAAATTACTGGATGTAGGGCTTTCAAAGCAAGGCAAATAGCTAGAAGGGTTGTTGAAGGTGACTCAGCCAAGCAGTATAGTATGTTATGGTCATATGGAGCTGAATTGAGAAGGGCATGTATAGGTAATACATTTAAGTTGAACATTTCTGGTTTGCCACCTAAGTTTGAAAGGTGCTACATGTGCTTTGATGGTACAAAGAGAGCATTCAAGAATGGTTGTAGACCTTTCATAGGATTGGATGGTTGTCACTTAAAGAACAAATATGGTGGAATATTGTCTATAGCTGTTAGTAGGGATGCTAATGATCAGTATCTTCCACTTGCCTTTGGTGTTGTGGAGACTGAGTGTAGGGACTCTTGGAGCTGGTTTATGAGGTTGCTTCTTGAAGACATAGGTTCTGATAATAAGTGTTGCTTCATTTCTGATCAGCAAAAGGTGTTATTTGTTAATCTTTCTTTCCTTATATGTGATTATATGTGATTTTAGATATTAACTTAGGTCTTTATATGCAGGGATTGGTGAATGTATTTGAGAAAGACTATCCTGAATTTGAGCACAGATTTTGCTTAAGACATTTGTATGTTAACTTCAAGAAGAAGTTTGGGGGTGGTACACTCTATAGAGATCTAATAATGGCTGCAGCAAAGGCAACCTATTTTGAAGATCATGAGGCTAAGATGAATCAAATTAAAGAGGCAAATCCAGATGCCTATGAATGGATGAATGCTATTCCCAAGAATAAGTGGTGTAAGCATGCCTTTCCCTTCTACTCTAAGTGTGATGTTCTTATGAACAACCTAAGTGAATCTTTTAATGCTACTATTTTGATGCAAAGGGATAAACCTATACTTACCATGTTTGAATGGATTAGGAACTATCTAATGGGTAGGTTTGCCACTCTTAGGGAGAAGGTAGAGAATTACAAAGGAGTGATTATGTCTAAGCCACTTAGAAGGTTAGATAGGGAGATAGAAAAAAGTGCTAGTTGGCTGCCCACTTATGGAGGTAGATTAACATTTCAGGTTACTCATGTAATGTTCACAGATAGTTTTGTTGTGGACTTGGCAAAACATACCTGTTCTTGTAATTTTTGGGACTTGGTAGGGATCCCATGTAGACATGCTGTTGCAGCCATACATAGGAAGGTAGATAACCCCATTAACTATGTACACAAGTGTTATCATAAGTCTACCTATGTATCATGTTACAATGAAGTTATCAGTCCTATTAATGGCCAAAACAAATGGCCAAAGACCACTGACCCTGAAATCTTGCCACCTAGTTATAAGAGAGGTCCTGGCAGACCAAAGAAATTGAGAAGAAGAGAGGCTGATGAAGAAATTCAAACAAGGTGGCAAAGGACTAACACAAGTCATAGGTGCAAGATTTGCTTTGAATATGGACATAACAAAAGGACTTGTAAGAAAAACAAACAGCTAGCAGTTATTGTTGGTGAAGTACCAAGAGATGTACCAAGAGATGTACCAAGAGATGTACCAACAGATGTACCAACAGGTGTTGCACCCACACAAGGAAGCCAAACACCTAATGTGGGAACTTCTGGAGTCAAAAAAAGGGTAAGTAATTGAACTAAATTGGTTACAGTTATTTTGGTTGATTTTCTTACAATTACATTGGTTGCAGGCTTCTGTGCAAGTAGGAGGGAAATCAAAGAAGTCAAAGTCTACTGCAAATGTAGGAGGGAAATCAAAGAAGTCAAAGTCTACTGCAAATGTAGGAGGGAAATCAAAGAAGTCAAAGTCTACTGCAAATGTAGGAGGTTCTGTGCAAACTAATGATGTGCCACAACATGAAGCTGTAAGTGAGAATCAAGCTGAAGATGTGCAAGCTGAAGATGTGCCTCATAGCAATGAGAATCAAGCTGAAGATGTGCAAGCTAATGATGTGCAAGCTAATGATGTGCCACAACATGAAGCTGTAAGTGAGAATCAAGCTGAAGATGTGCAAGCTGAAGATGTGCCTCCTAGCAATAAAGCTGTAAGTGAGAATCAAGCTAATGATGTGCAAGCTAATGATGTGCCTCATAGCAATGAAGATGTGCCTCATTCACAAAACACTGTCAGTTCAGCTGAGGCAATGAAAAAGTATTGTGGAATTGATCCTGATGAATTGGAGGCCTTGTTAGATGATGAGGAAATACTTGATATTGCACCATTGAGAATTGATATTAGTCCTGTCAAGAGTAAAAGATCTGGTCCCAAGACCTTTATTGGGAAATGCCCCAAGGTTCCAAAACCTGTCAAACCATCCATTGCTCCAAAGGTGTCCAAAGCTGCCAACAAGCCAACTGTGTCAACTATGAGTGACCCTGTAAGTTTGTAACAAGTGGTGATATACCTTGGCATGCTGTGTTTATAAACCAATTTTAACTGTTTTTTGTCTTAACAGGTGAAGGCAATGATATCACCAAGGAAAAAGTCCAATCTTGCTGCATCTCCAATTAGAAAGAGTGATAGACTAAGGACTTTGAAGGCAAAAAATATACAGGGGCCTGGAAGGGATCAAAATGATCCACTTGAAATTCCTGATGAAGACTCTACTGTGAGCAGTGCTAGTGGTAGAAAGCCATGGGCTGACATCCAAAAGAGCATGACTCAGTGATCCAAAATTGTCCTACTGTTTTGTTATTTACTTTGAAACATTTGTGTGATGTATTATGAACCACTTTTGGATGTTTCTCTTTTGTTTTGAACTGAATCTAAGATGTATTATGAAGATGTATTATGAACCACTTTTGGATGTATCTCTTTTGTTTTGTACTGAACCTAAAATGTATTATGAACCACTCTTATGTTATCAGTTGCTTTGGTTTTTCATTTATGTGTATCATAACAAACTAAATTGAAACAAGAACTACATTGTATTTCATTAAACAAGAACATCAAACAATAACATCAAACAAATACATCAAACAATGAACATAACCAAACTACATTATCAATTGTTCACAAGCCTAAACAACTCAGTAATTACACTTGAACAAAAAATACAAATTAATCATAAAGGACACAACAAGAACCAACATCTTTATTTTTCCATGAAATTCCAATATTTTCAACTTGGCCTTTAAGTTCTTGTTCTTCTTCCTTGCATCCTCATACAATGACTTCATATATCCCACAGATTCCATGACATCAAACTCTGAATTCCTAATGGTAAGATCTTCATTTCCAGAAATTTCACCAACATCTTCAGCCCATATGAATAGATTACAAGTATCAACATTCTTCTAGTAAGGACATCTCCAAAACAACCTCCCCTTATTTGGCCCATTGTGACATTGATACATCACCATCCGAGCTTGACACCCACAAAACCTACCACCAAATCGCGATTTCACTGAAACAGACGACATAGGTGCAGATGAACGAAGAAGAACTAAAATGAAAGAACGAAGAAGAAGCACAAAGTGACACTGAATGAGGAATTAGGGCAAAAGAAGAAGAAGAGGAAATAGGTCACGATGGAGGCAGAAGATGAAGAAGAGGAATTAGGGCAAAGGAATGATGGGTGGTCCTTTTAATAACACGCTGGATTAAAACAATTAACAATTGGTTTAAAAAATTTCCACCTGTCTTGACACATCAGCAGCCGTTAGTGGCTTTTAACGTTAGGGACCATTTTTTTAGACGGAAAATTTTGTAGGGACTGAAATTTGAAGGAAAATTTTGAAGGGACTTAAAACGAAATTTGGTAATTTTATAGGGACCAAAAACTTATTTAACCCTATAATATAAGTATGTTTTATGTCATCTTTGTCTAATTTATGTTTATTGTGAATTCCATTTGTTCAATTTACACAACACACTAAGCAATCAACAAAATGCAAAATTTTGTTCTGTTTCTGCATAATTCGGAAATGAACTTCCGAAATATGCTAGTCTGCCTCCAATTTTCGGAAGTTCACTTCCGAAAAGTCCCCTGAGGCAGGATAAGGTTTGTTGGGCCATCATTGCTCCAATAAGTCTATAAATACAACACACTCTTCTTCATCCTCTTCACACCACAAAACACAAATGACACAAACCTACCCCCACCTAGCATTCATCTACTTTGAAACCGGCTACCCGATGCCGTTCCAATTTCGCTTCTCGCGCGACACGCCGTTCGCAGAGTTGATAACGTCGCTCAACACGCTTTTGCGCTATCCCGAGAATCGAAAGGTTGTCAAGCTCGAGTACCGCTCGCCATCGCTTAACGACGAGGGAGCCGTTGAATTCACACCTTTTGAGATCAAGAACGACGAAGATTTAGCAGTTATGTGGACAACGTTCGACCGATTTTCTTCAAAGGGCCCGATCGAGTTGGACGCGAAACTTCAAAGATCGGCGGACGACGTTATCAAAATGTTGACTCATCCCCACCTACCCGTGTTTAACAATATGTAACTTTAATCTTATGTAATGTGATCGATGTAATCTTCACCCGATTAAATAAAGCGAATCGTTCTTGTTTTTCATCTTTCTTCTGTCCAGACAATATTTCGGAAGTACATTTCCGAATTCCTCCAAGGGGTGAATTCGGAGATGAACTTCCGAAAGCACCACATTTTCTGAAAAATAACTTTATTTCGGAGATGCATCTCCGAAATCAATATTTTATATTAAAAAAACACTTTTTCGGAGATACATTTCCGAAAACACCTTTTTTTTCAAAAAAAGTACGTTTTTCGGAAATGAACTTCTGAAAGTAGGGGTATTGTGGTAAATTCACCGGAGGTGGCCAAGAAGGTTAGGAGGTGGGTGAAGAAATTTTCTATTTGTTATTCTTGTAAACTTGTAATCTTGTTTTAAGAGAAAGTGAAAGAATAACAGTTATAACCAATTCTTGTGTTCCTCTTCTTCCTTGTCCTTTATTCATCCCTTATTTTATACTTTGTTCGTGGCATTGAATTCACAACAAATTGGTGCGGTGAGCATGGAGAAGATGCCTTCAACAAAGTATGGGATTGAAAAGTTCACCGGAGTGAATGATTTCGGTCTGTGGCGCTTGAAGATGAAAGCCCTACTGGTTCAGCAGGGTTGTTTAGAAGCGTTGAAGGGAGAGGCAGCCATGAATGCAGAATTGACGGCAGCGAAGAAGACGAATATGATCGAGAAAGCACACAGCGCAATTTTGTTGAGCCTTGGTGATAAGGTTCTCCGGCAGGTATCAAAGGAGACGACGGCATCAGGGTTATGGGTGAAACTTGAAAGTTTGTTTATGACCAAATCGCTGGTAAATCGACTCTACCTGAAGCAAGCTTTGTATTCATTCAAGATGATTGAAGACAAAGTATTGGCTGAGCAGTTGGATATGTTCAACAAGCTGATTCTTGATCTTGAAAATATTGATGTGAAGATCGATGATGAAGATCAAGCGCTGTTACTATTGTGTTCTTTGCCTCGATCACATGCTCACTTCAAAGAAACTCTCTTGTATGGAAGGGAGTCCCTGACGTTTGAAGAAGTTCAATCAGCCTTGTACTCTAAGGACTTGAATGAACGAAAGGAGCATAAACCTTCGACTGTTGGCGAAGGTTTGGCCGTTAAAGGAAAACTCTTACGAAAGGATGGTAAGTTCGACAATAAGAAAGGCAAAAGCCAGTCAAAGTCTTACAGTGGCGAAGCATCTGGCATTTGATGCTACCATTGTAAGAAGGAGGGTCACACAAGAAAGGTGTGCCCTGAACTCCTGAAATATCATGGAGGTAAGGATAATGGCAACGCTGCCATTGTTCAAGATGATTTCGAATCATCTGATGTTCTTGTGGTTTCAAGCAGTGACTCTAAGAAGGATTGGATTATGGATTCAGGTTGCACTTGGCACATGACTCCAAACAAAGACTTGTTCGAGGAATTATGTGATCAAGATGGTGGATCAGTATTGCTGGGAAACAACAAGGCTTGCAAGATTGCAGGTGTTGGATCTGTGAGATTCAAGCTCCATGATGAGTCAATAAGGTTGTTGACTGAAGTCAGGTATGTTCCTGATTTGAAGAGAAATTTGCTTTCTCTTGGTGAACTCGACAAGAAAGGATATGTTTTCCAAGGAGAGAAAAGTATCCTAAGAGTCATGAAGGGTTCGAAGGAAGTCTTGAGAGGCGTGAAGAAACAAGGCTTGTATACCCTTGAGGCTGAAGTTGTAAGTGGTTCGACAAATGTTGCATCCACGAAACCTTTGTCGAAAACAGAAATCTGGCACATGAGATTGGGCCATGTCAGTGAAAGGGGTCTGGTCGAATTAGGGAAACAAAATCTGCTTGGTGGAGACAAAGTCGAAAAGCTGAAGTTTTGTGAACCCTGTGTACTTGGAAAATCTTACAGAGTGAAGTTCAACAAAGGCAAACAAAGAACACATGGATCCCTTGATTAAATCCATGCTGATCTTTGGGGGCCTACAAGGTGTCCATCACATTCAGGAGCAAGGTATTTTTTATCCATAGTAGATGATTATTCCAGAAAATTATGGGTATTCATCTAGAAGACTAAGGATGAAACTTTTGAGAATTTCAAAAGTTGGAAGACTCTGATTGAAAATCAGACTGGCAGAAAGGTCAAGGGGTTGAGAACCGACAATGGCCTGGAATTTTGCAATGAGGCATTCGACAGTTTTTGTGCTGCCTCTGGTATTGCAAGGCATAGAACTACTGCAGGTACTCCACAGCAAAATGGTTTGGCTGAAAGGTTTAATCGAACTATTTTGGAGAGAGTCAGATGCATGTTGACTAGTGCGGGGTTAACAAAGGTGTTCTGGGCTGAGGCTGTTTCGACAGCAACATATCTGATAAACAGATGTCCTTCGACAGTGTTAGATATAAAGACACCTGAAGAGGTTTGGTCGGGACATCCACCTGATCTCGACAAACTGAGAGTATTTGGCTGCGTAGCCTATGCTCACATTAGGCAAGACAAGGTCGAACCTAGAGCTCTGAAATGCATGTTCATGGGATACCCTGAAGGAGTCAATGCTTATAGGCTATGGTGCCTAGAGCCAGGTCACAGGAGGTGTATCACCAGTCGAGATGTAGTTTTCAATGAAGCTGAAATGGCTTTGAAGAAAACTGATGATGTTGTTCGAAGTACAGAAACATCTGACAAAGAGCTGGAACAGGTAGAGATTCCTGTTGAAGTGGAGCATGTTGATGCTGAATTGCATATCCCTGATGAAGTCGAAGAAGAAGTAGAAGATGCTGAGGAAGTTGAGGAAACTGAAGATGACTACCTATTGTCGAGAGATAGGTCGAGAAGAGTCATAAAGGCACCTCAGAGGCTTGGGTATGCAGACCTTATAGCTTATGCCTTAATCTCTGCAAGTGAGGTTCTAGACGAAGAACCTAGAGACTACAAGGAAGTTATGAAGAGTCGAAATAAGACTGAATGGCTGAAGGCCATGAATGATGAGATGAAATCTCTTCATGATAATCATACTTGGGAACTGATCAAGAAACCTGTTGGGGCAAGGTTAGTCAGCTGTAAATGGATTTTCAAAGTTAAGGAAGGAATTGAAGGAGTGACGTCGAAAAGATACAAGGCAAGGTTAGTTGCAAGGGGTTTCACTCAGAAAGAAGGTGTCGACTTCAATGATGTGTTTTCTCCTGTTGTGAAGCATAGGTCCATTCGAATGTTACTTGCCATGGTAGCACAGTTCGATCTTGAACTGGAACAGATGGATGTGAAGACTGCGTTCTTGTATGGTGATCTAGATGAAACGATCCTGATGAGGCAACCTGAAGGGTATGTCGAAAAGGGGAAGGAAGATTATGTGTACAAGTTAAAGAGATCTTTGTATGGGCTGAAACAATCTCCTCGATAGTGGAATAAGAGATTCGACAAGTTCATGGCACGCATAAGTTTCATTAGAAGTCAGTTCGACCACTGCGTTTACTTCAGATTTCGACCTGGTAATTCATTTGTTATTTTGTTGCTTTATGTGGATGATATTCTCATAGCAAGCAACAATGTTGAAAATGTGACGAGGGTGAAGGCTGAACTCAATAAGGAGTTCGATATGAAGGATCTGGGAGCTGCTTCCAGAATTCTTGGAATTGACATTCGAAGAGATAGAAAGAAGTCTAAGTTATGTTTATCTCAAGAGGCATACCTACGGAAAATTCTTGAAAATTTTGGTATGTCGAATTCGAAGCCAGTTGTGACTCCAACAAAACCTCAATTCAAGTTGAGTATTGATCAGTGTCCCAGTACTGATGTCGAAAGAGCCTATATGAATAGCATCCCATATGCTAATATAGTTGGTTCTTTGATGTATGCTATGGTCTGTACTAGACCCGACATAGCATATGCAGTAAGTCTTGTAAGCAGGTACATAGCGAATCCTGGAAAGGCTCACTGGCAAGCATTGAAGTGGATTTTAAGGTACATAAATGGGTCTCTGAATAGAGTCCTAATTTATGGTGGAGCCTTGGGTGAAGATAGTAAAGCAGTAATAAAAGGATATGTCGACTCTGATTATGCAGGTTGTATGGATTCTAGAAAATCTATTTCTGGATATGTTTTCAATATGTTTGGCACTGCAATTAGTTGGAAAGCAACACTTCAGAAGGTTGTTGCTCTATCAACCACTGAAGCGGAGTATATTACCCTAACTGAAGCTGTGAAAGAAGCATTGTGGCTTGAAGGTTTTGCGAAGGAGCTGAAACTTCAAGGTCGAGGTATCACTTTTAAATGTGGTAGTCAAAGTGCAATACACCTGTCGAAGAATTCAGCCTATCATGAGCGAACTAAGCACATTGATGTGAGGCTGCACTTCGTCAGAGGAGTAATCGAGCGTGGAGAAGTCCAAGTGCTGAAGGTTTCGACTAAAGACAATGTTGCTGATATGATCACCAAGACATTACCGAGTTGCAAGTTTTTCCACTGTATGCAGTTGCTAAAGCTGCATGAAGAAAGCTAGTTTGTTCCCTTGATGTTGTATAGTTAGATCCAAGGTGGAGATTTGTGAGATATTGGATTGAACTCTAGTATGGCCGAAGGGTAGCTTCTTGGTTCGACAGGGTTAAGCATGAAGTCGAAGGTTGTTCACATGCTTATGTCGAAGATGCTAGGGTTGTTAGCATGTTAAATTAGGTTTTAGTGTTTAAACCCTAATTTGTTAAGTTAGCTTGTTTATTAAGTTGGCTTGTGTAATGTGCCTTGTGGAAAAAGCCCATTAGTTAGTATGTTAGGTTTTATTATAAATAGCATACTAGTCTCTCATCATTGCTAAGCTGCAAATCCTAATTTAGGGTGAGAGAGGTTATTTGTTATTCTTGTAAACTTGTAATCTTGTTTTAAGAGAAAGTGAAAGAATAACAGTTATAACCAATTCTTGTGTTCCTCTTCTTCCTTGTCCTCTATTCATCCCTTATTTTATACTTTGTTCGTGGCATTGAATTCAAAACACTTTTAAATTCATTTAGGCAGTATTTGGTAAAAACAACGATCGACTGATAAGTTAACTGATAGCTTATAGTTTATGACAGATGGCTAATAACTGATAGCTTATAGTTGATGGTTGATGATTTATAGCTGATAAGATAATTGAAGTATTTGGTAAAATTAGCGGTTCAATTAGTTGATAAACTAAAATGACCTAAAAAACATTTAGGATCTGTTTGGCAAAAATAGCGGTTGACTGATAAGCTAGCTTATAGCTCATGACTGATGGCTGATGACATATGACTTATAGCTTATAGCGGATGATTGAGACTGATAGCTTATAAGCTCATTGAAGTGTTTGGTAAAATTAACGGTTCAATTAACTTATAAATGTAAAATAACATAAAAGATATTTAATATTGTTCTTTCCGGTTGAACAGGTGGCCAACAACGGTATGCTTGATCTTCGGTGATGGTTGAGAGAAAAAAGTGGGGTTGTACCTGCAAGGCACTCCGATGCCAAAGTAAGTGAAGGAACAAGGAGGTACAACCGAAAGTATAAGATTTTGGGTGAGAGAAAATGAATTACCTTGCCCTCTAGAGGTAGAGGGTTGTTTATAATGGTCTCTTGGGAATGGATCCCTCATTTTCGTGGGCTTAGGCGCTATTCGCAGCCCAGAATGTAGGAGATCTTTAGATTAGGTCTTGTCAAGTCTTCCCGGAGGAACTAGCCGTTGCCGAGCACGGGATATCCGCATGCTCGGTTGGTAATCAGTTTTGTCCGATAGAGAAGGGGAGTGCCCTTGCCTGTGGACAACGCGCGTTGGGTCAATGTCTATTGGGTCAAAAGGTGGATTGGGCCAATTAGAGCAATTGGGCCGATCCAGAACAAATATATAATTATTTTATTTTAAATTAAAATAAATTATAAGGGTTAAAAATGGATTTTAATTAAAATAATAAGGATAAAAAAGGAAGAATATATATAATAAGCTATAAGACATAACGTAAAACGCTATTTGAAATAGCGTCTGAAAAATAAGCTATAAACTAGTAAAATAAGTATAAGTTCGTGATGAAAAGACCGTTACCAAACGGGTCTAAATTATCATATGAGCTTATAAGACATAAGACATAAGCTATAAGCTCGAAAACATGTCGTACCAAACAGAGTCTTAATATATAATTATTTTATTTTAGATTAAATTATAAAGGATGGTAGTAGTTTTATTTATAATAATAAGGGCAGAATAGGAAGAAAAAATGATAAGCTATAATTTATAAGTTAAAACGCTATTTGAAATAGCGTCTGAAAAATAAGCTATAAGCTCGTGATAAAAAGGTAGTTACCAAACAGTCTTTTATTGTCATATGAACTTATAAGCTATAAGACATAAGCTATAAGTTCAAAAATTGTCTTACCAAAGAGAGTCTTAGTTACGCTAACCAATGGACCTTTTGTCTTTGGATTTCAAGTATTCATCACTTTTTTTCCTTTTACAAATGATAAAACAAAAGGAGAAAAATTAATAAAAAATTATCTATGAAAATATAGATTCATTGGCATCACCTAGAAAAAAAATCATAATTATAATAAAAGGCTCCGCAAAGGAATACACCACTTCATTTACAAGACACAGTTTGTTCCTAGCGCACCCCAACTACCAGCAAATAGTCAAAAAGGTAGAGCCAATGTTGATAACATGTTTAATTCAATCATATAAATTATTTTCTTGGAAGAATAGGGGGTCTAAAAACCATTATATTTTTAAAAATGAGTAGCAAATTGCAGTTAAAAGAATTGATATAAAGTCGTCAAAGGAAAAACTTGACTTTCTCGGGTGTAGAAATATAATACACCCACTTTCATGAATTATTGTTTGTTGTATTCTAAATAAATTATTTTTTATTTTATTAAATCAAATTATTGTTTAGAGTGGATATAAATAATAAATTCAAATAAAGTATGTGTTGTATGTATAAAGTGGATATAAATAATAAGGAATATATTTATTTTGTGTATTTTATTAAATTAAATTATTGTAAATTAAATTCTATTGATTAATTAATTCAAAAAGGTAGATTGTAGAAAGAATGAGACAGGCTCATTTTTGTCTTTCATGAAGGGTTGGTTTTATTTTATTTTTTATAGTTTATGTTGTGTCATACAATATTTTTTATTTATAATTTATACGTATTTTGAAACTATCCAAAAATAAATAAATTGTGATGAATTTGATGTTAACATTAACATTTTTTTATCTTTATCTTTTAATTCTTAACTCTTTATATTTCTAAAAAAAATGTACATGGGTCATTTAGAATTCAGTCAGCCTAAAAATAAATAAAAATAATTTTATTTTTATTCTCTCAAAATGATTTCTTTAATAAATGATTTATCTAATATTTTTCATCTATATTCGTGCTCTCGGAGAAGAAGCTATCTCTCAGAAATGGTAAGCAATATAAATTAAAATACACATTGCAAGCAGGAACCATGGAGTTTATGTATTCTTTAGAATTACACCAAGTATAAACACTTTAGTGATAAAAATATTCTACTCACTACAATTCATTCTCGAAGATACATGCAAGGCGGAAATCATCTTCCACTACCTTTGCATACTCCTTAACTAATGAAATATTTTTAAGACACATCTTTAGCAGGTCATCCTCGTTCTTCTTCCAACCTTCACGGTTCTTTTTTAAATATACCTCTAACTTATTTACAGTATCATGGAAAGAATTCAATGTCTGCTTTGCCTCAGCAATAGCAATTTCATCTTTGGTTAGTGTTGTTTGTGGAAGGGCTAGAGCTTCTTCCTTCTTCTCCACCTCCTGAAAAAATGACTGGGATTTTTAGAATGGAGAGTCAATGGAGAAGGTCATAACGGAGGAACATTCGATGCTAAGAACGTTAATGGTAAGTGTTTTAGGATATTAATGATCTAACATCGGTGGAGTATCGATCAAGGTGCCAATTGATATGGCATATTGTAAGTACAAAGTGCACCTAAGAGGGGGGTGAAATAGGTTCTTAAATTTTTTATCGGTTTTTAGCGATGATTGGATTATTTTTCTGGTTTATGGTGAGTTTATGAAAGTATTAAGATGTTGAAAAATAAATGACACAAGGATATATCATGGTTTCCCTCACAATTCGAGAGTACTCCAGTCCCCGTAAGAGATTTCACTATATTGGTAACTTGTACAAGACAAACCAAAACACCAAGAACAATCATCTTGGATTTCCACTAAGAGGACAATCCTCTCAAAGTGACTCTCTTGCTTCCAACAATCTTGGACAACAAGGTATTTCTAGTTTTACAAGACTTTGATTTAAAATATATAATGTATCAATCACTTGACTGATCTTCTCTACCAATCATGCAATTTATAAAGATAATAGGTGCTCAAATGTTGATGAATATGTTATGAATTTTCTGGACAAGTTAATGAAAATAATGCAGAAAATTCTGTGAAAGTTTGATAATCACAACACCTTATTTGAAATTTGAATGAATAAGAGTTTGTAAAAATTGCAATGGAAGAGGTGAATTCAAATATGAAAATATAGTGCCCATATAGTGCCTTAGGACCTTTTAGAAATGATGCAAATCAATGAAACTATTTTTTTTAAAAGGAGTAAGTTGGAAATTGCTCAAATCTAAAACAAAAATATTTTTGGCTCTTTTTTCTCAGGAAATCGATTTCCATATGTGGTAAATCGATTTCCATGAAGCGTTGTGAACATTTTTGAAAAAATTTGTTCAAGAAATTGATTTACCCATATAGGAAGTCGATTTCCACAACCAAAAATGCAATTTTTCAGAAATGTGAAAATCTGAACACGTGGAGGAAATCGATTTACCCCCTGAGGGAATCGATTATCTGAAGCTTCTATGTAAAAAATATTTTCTTGTCAAGCCAAAACATATTTTCACTATATGAATAAAAAGGTTAATGCATGCATATGAATCATTGATATTTTGAGCACTTATTTATCAATATAAAAGTGTGTTTGTACCTATAATGCTTAAGCTCCATAGTCTTCAATAAAATCTTTGAAACTTGATAGTTGTTTTAAGACTTGGACACTAGAATGGCACATTGTGCTTCTAGACTTTTGCACATCCTTTCTTGAATCAATTGCATATTTGTTGACTTCATCAAAACAAGTAATTTGGAGAAGCTTGACTTCACAAATGTATGGTTTGGAAGAATTACAAGAGCATATCCACAATATTAGGATCAACAGGAAACATGTCCAAAATCTCGAAAAGGACAATCAACACGACTCTTTCATCAACGGGAATATTAGTTTACAAAGCCACAAAGAGGTTAAAGGCTTTGCAATTCTCCAAGAGTGAGTTTTTGAGCGAAGACGATGTCGACAATACATTAGCAGATATTATCAAGAGTTCGTGGGGAAGTTTGAAACAGTTTAACTCAACATGGGTTACAAATAGTGAATTATGGGTGACACATGGACGCGTTAGTGGGAACCTGGAGATTGGAAGTTAGGTGAAATCTAGCACTTCCCTAGTGGTTAGAACCATCGTCGACAGTTATTTGTAACTAGAATAAACAGCAGACTCATACATTGTAACAAAAGTCACAAAATTCCATACATTTTTTCCATACAACTGGAGTACCCGAGTCAAAGAGCAAAATAGTTCGCGAGAAACATGTATGTGTCTGCGTCCAATCTTTTCATCATTTTCTTGTTTCCTTAAATGAAACATTCACTCTTCCTGTTTTATTTTTTTAACCTTTTTTTAATGTCACTTATTGTATTTGATCTTCTTGTTATTTATCAAAGCTCGTCTTCATTTAAATTTTATCTTTATTGCCTGTTGCGGAGACATTGTCTTGGTTATCCAGATGATTGACTATCAAATGAACACTTCTTCATATTTTAACTTTGTTTTAGAATGTGTTGACTTCTAGAGTCTCTTTGTCCAGAGTTCAGAGTCTGCTTTGTCTAGAGTCCAGAGACTGCTTTCATTATCTTAAGATTTTGGACACTTAATGAAACTATTAGTGTACAAAATTATTCTATATATGTTGTTATCATCAAAACTTAAGAATTCTATATGTATAACGAAACTTGTCCCAACATGTATCCTCTTTTTAGTCGACATCCATCAAGAAACACGTCTTTATGTATTGCTTATTTTGATTTCTCAAAACCATATGAGAAGGGACAACACCATTGACGGAGCTCAAACTCTCAAAGAAATACACCAATTTCCTTTTCAATTAAATCTCTTTTTGAGACAAATCGTCCGTTTTATAAATGTAAGATCTAGAATCTACCAAGAAACGACTATGACGCTAGAACTTATAAAACATGTTTGAACATTAGTCAGGAAACTCGGGTTCTATAGTACATATGTTAGCATAACCCGCTGTATTGAGGGGCGTAACCAAGTATAACCAGTCTTTGAAATGGGTAATGCTCTCCGAGTAGACCTCGAACATTTTGGTACACTACGTGAGAGATATCACACATTGGCTCTGCACTGAGTCAGCAATGTTGTGTTGGGCTTTAAAGAGATGTAAAATTTTGATGTAAGCATAACTAACTAATACACGAAGAATTTGATTTAAGCTAATTTAACCAGATGCAATCGCAAAAGAGCGATTAATAAATGGTTAAGCACACCAACCTCAAAATCGTTAAAGAGGAGGAAACAACCTATCAAGGAGAATAAGCATTCGTGAAGAGGAACAACGCACCCTTCCTATTTATTACATATCCTCTTATCTTCCTTAGAATGAATGACCCCTAATCATCAAAAGGTCCCACTAATATGAAGTCAATGTCTAAACCTCCCTAACCAGCAAAATCAGAGGCAATATTTAACGTCTCTTAGTCCTTCCACGCCAGATTCCATAAGAAATAATGTTGATTAAGATAGGACTTTTATCGTTTCTGTTTTTAATTCCATCAATGTCCCATCAACACTGCTTTACTTTTGATTCTCTTATTGTCTTTGGTCTTGAAGTGTTAACCTTGCACCCCCATGCTATATCTCATCAAAATGCTTCATCATTGTGAGACGTAATTTCATCACTTTCATCGTCTACTAATAGTTCCTTACATAAAAAATAGCCAAATACTCTGAGATGAAGTTTAAGTTGTGTCGTACGCTTTTTAATATATTTGTGAAATTGGTTAGTGAAATACATATAAAATACGTGTTGTTGAAGTATGACTTAAAACCTTAAGCAATGAAGAGAAAGGAAACATGTTTTAAGATTGTAGAAACTTGAACTTAGCCCAAAGGGAGGGTGACGATGGAATTGGCGCGACGATGCAGAACGAGGCAGACAGTGAAGTTGGCATGACGGGAGGCTTGCGATGTGTCGGCAAAATGGTATGGCAAGAAGGCTAGTAGTTAATGGTGGCAACACGATAGTGGGTTCGGTTTCAACAGATGGGTTGTCCTGTCAGAGCTCGAGTCTCATTTTGTTGGTTCGCATGTATTTGAATTATGTGTTTTGCTTCAAGAATTCGTTTATTAATGATTCGTATTTTGGGCTTGTTATGGATCCGTTGGGTTTCGATAATTATAAATATGTATCTCCACAACTCTTGTCCTCATAACCTTTAAAATTTTAGAGTCAAAAACATATATAAGAGTTTGAGAACCCTAGTTGTAATCTTAGAGAAACGAGGGTAAATTCCTAAGAGTGTGGTCTTGAAATTTGGAAAACCCTTGGAGATATCTAATGGGGGTTGGGAAACACTTCTAAATACTTTGGGTTTGTCTAGTTCATATATAGAGAGAGTTTGAGAGATTGAGAAATACTTGGGTAGAAAATATGGTTCGTTCTTGAGAACTTTAGTGATTATTTTCTTGTAACTATTTTGTAATCTTTTGTAATAACTTTTGGAAGTATAATGAATCAGAGAGTTGCTCTCTCCTCCAAAGTAGATTGTTTGGTCGAAATAGGTAAACAGGTTATTATGTTTCTTGTATTTCATCTTTTTCTGTCAAATTAAGTTGTAGTCTCATTGAACATATAGTTGTTTTTGTTGAAGACCGTTTATTTTGGTTGTTATTGTTCGCTGTCCTCACACATCAATTTTTTTTTGGTGTGATTGAAACTTTAAATTTCATAACATGTGTGATTAATAACATACATTCAAGAGCACTTTGTATAGATGATCATACCTCTTAATTTGATGTACTGGATTCGAATCCAACTATAGACTATACATCTATAGTAGTATTAAATTCTTTTAAAGGACTTTATAGTTCTCGTCACGAAGATACCCGATTCATAAAAAAAAAATAACATGCATTTATTTTTTGTAGTTAATAAAATATTGATTAGGAAAAAATATTTTGCCTCCTTTCTTTCTTCAACCCTAGTTTTCTCTTTTTCTTCATCCATTAAAGAGCGGTGGATTTAGGGTCATTTTGTTTTATATAAAATCACCCCTATAAATTCTGTTTCGTTTCATTTTCATTCAAATAAGTAATTTCACATATATTTTTAGTTTTTTTCTTCGTGATTTCGTTGTTTTAGTGCGAAGTTGTGTTGGTCGCCTTCTTATTGCGGCAATATTTTGTTTTCCCGTCTTGATGCAGTGTTTGTTCGGTTCAGATTGACAGATTAGTTTCGATTCAGTGCATATTTAATCAATGACTTTGACATCGTCAATGTTGTAGACTCGGAGACATGGATATTCCGAACATTCCAATTTCGTCATATTTGTAGATTTTGTCACATTTATAGCCATTTTATCTTTATATGCTGTTAACGTGGTTGCTTTGAATTTGTTTGCAAATTCATTTTTTTCCAGTTTATAATGATTTTGAATTTGTATTATTCGATGTATTCCATCAATTTGAATGAATGAATGTTGTTTTGAGTAAAAAAAACATTGATTAGAGTATACTAATGATACAAGAAGAATGCTTTAAATATTTTTTTCAACACTCTCTCTAACACCTTTTTTTTGGTAAAATATGTGCATGCTTCTATTTTATTTGTAATAATTCGTTTGCAAATTTGAAAAACATGTGTTTTACTTAATATAAAAGTGAATGTTTGAGAAAATGTTAAAAATAGAATACTCATTACCCAAATTCAGTTCCATTGATATTTGTGTAAAGATAACAAATTTTTTTGTTATAAACTGGGTATCTTCTACGACAACGGAAAAAATTAATGCAGCAATGTTAAATCTTTTAGGGACAGTTTGCCACCTATTATAATCTTACAAGGTTAAGTCTGTGTTTGGAATTTATTAAAAACCACGATAGAAAATTACGGTAGATAAAAACTATCAATAGTAGCTTCTGAAAATCACGATGGGAGGACTCCAAACGTGCGATGGCGGCAGTAAACCGTGTTTCCAAACACACCATATATTTAATTCCAAAACCTTTGGTTACATTGAAAAACATCCAACCACCTCATCTAAATACTTTGACTTTTAAAAAATGAAATCTAATTACTTGCTTACCTCATGTTCATAAAGATATTATTAGAGATTATTTATTAGACAATATTGATATTTTTAATCTAAGTCTTGGTTTAGTTCCCTTGTGTATTTTTTTTATTGAATTCTCTTTTTGTTTTTTAAAAAAATATTACTAGACTATTTATTTATTTTTAAGTGAATAACATAATAAATAGTTATTGACATGTGGCAAAAAATAGGAGCAAGGACCACTTATATGGGACCAAGGGAAGCACGCGTCAAAGTTAGGCATGTGGGGTCGCTCCAAGGGAAGCTCATAGGGACCATTTATGTCTTTTGATTTCTCTTATACCTTACCTGCCTCCTCAATGACTCAATCTATGCCTCCTATTATTTTGCACCCCTTTTACATTACATACTAGAGTAAATTAACCAGTATGCTCGTAATAAATTGTTACTTTTGTTTTTTTTTTTATATACAGAACACAAATATAATAATTAAAAATATATTATATTTTATTAAATTACTTTTGTTAACATATTAAAATCAATATTATATTTATAGTAATTAAAAATAGCAATTGTTTTTATTTATTTATTTTAAAATAAATTCCACTTATTAAAACAACACTTATTTAAAAAAGTGTATCACTTTTAGTTTTTTCAACACATTAAGATAATCAATAAATATTTTGTTTTTTCTACTATTTTATAACATTTTTAATCATAATATTTTATTTCATCTATTTATTTTTATTATAAAATATTAAATTTTTTATTGACAAATTTATAATTAATAATAGATTAAAATCAATGTGTTTGCTATTCATATTATGTTGTAGGAATTATGTGTTAAATTCATCTTATACATATTTCAAAAGGTTCAATTGCTATTCGGTGCCACTACAATTATTTAGCAATATGTCAAATCGTATTTCATTTCTACACATAAATATTTGTTAATATAATTAAGTTCAAAGTAACTAAAACTGTATTGGTCGAGAATAAGAAAACCCTAAATCCTTAATGAAATTAGAATATTGACTTATGATATCTACACAATAATTTTATGATATATATGTCCTTATCCATAGAATTATTATTAATTAGACCACTTTAGTTTTAGTTAATTAAATCATGACCATAACACATTAAAAATTACATTTGTGACCAAAATTCTAACAATCTTTCACTGATCACATATGTTACTTTACACGCGTGTTGGACTTTATGAGATCAAAATTTGCCAATATATATTTCAAGCTGTGATAATTGCATCGAACTCTAATGGATCGAAGAGTAGCTTCTCGTTTGACAGGATTTATGCATGTTGTCGAAGTATGTTCACATGTTGGTGTTGAAGACCTACATACTGTAGTCGAAGTGTGTTCTAGTATGTGGGTGTCGAAATGCTAGGGTTGTTAGTATTTCAAATTGAGCATGTTTGTTATGTCCAATTGTTTAAGTTAGTTTGTACCCTAAGTTAGCTTATAATGGGTATTTGTGAAAAAAACTATTAGTTTAATATGTTAGGTTTACTATAAATAGCATACTAGTCTCACATCAATGTTTACTACAAATTCTAATTTATGGTGAGAGGGCTACTTGTTATTCTTGTAATCTTGAATAAAGAGAAAGTAAATAATAGCAGTTATAAACTATTATACTCTATTTTTGGCATCGTTTTCCTAACAAATTGGTGTGGTGAGCGTGGAGAAGATGACTTCAACTAAGTATGAGGTAAAGTTCACTAGTCCAGCATGGTTGCTTGGAAGCGTTGAAGGGAGTGACACCTATGGACAATGCGTTAACGGAAAAAGAAAAGACGACCATGATTAAGAAATGCCACATCACAATTTCATTGAGCCTTGGTGATAAGGTTCTTCGACAGGTATCAATGGAAATGACAGCTTCAACGTTATGGGTGAAACTTGAAAGTTTGTACATGACTAAATCGCTGGTATATCGATTCTACCTGAAGCAAGCTTTGTATTCAATCAAGATGGTTGAAGACAGAGTGTTTGTTGAGTAGTTGGATATGTTCAACAAGTTGATTATTGATCTTGAAAATATTGATATGAAGATCGATGATGAAGATCAAGCACTGTTGTTGTTGTGCGCTTTGCCTTGGTCACATGCTCACTTCAAAGAAACTCTCTTGTATGGAAGGGAGTCCCTGACCTTCGAATAAGTTTAATCAGCCTTGTATTATAATGACTTGAACGAACTAAAGGAGCATAAACCTTCGATGGTTGGTGAAAGTTTGGCCGTTAAGGAAAAATTTTTGCGAAAGAATGGTAAGTTCGACAGAAGAAAGGTAAAAGTCAGCAGAAGTCTTACAGTGGCGAAGCATCTGGTATTCGATGCTATCATTGTAAGAAGAATGATCACACAAGAAAGGTGTGCCCTAAACGCATGAAAGATCATGGAGGTAAGGATAATGACAACACAACCATTGTTCAAGATGATTTCGAATCATCTGATGTTCTTGTGGTTTCAAGTAGTGACTCGAGTAAGGAGTGGATTATGAATTCAGGTTGCACTTGGCACATGACTCCAAACAAAGACTTGTTCGAGGAATAATGTGATTAAGATGGTGGATTTGTATTGCTGTGAAACAACAAAGCTTGCAAGATTATACGTGTTGGATTTGTGAGATTCAAGCTCCATGATGAGTCAATAAAGTTGTTGACTAAAGTCAGGTATGTTCCTGATTTGAAGAGAAATTTGATTTCTCTTGGTGAATTCGACAAGAAAGAGTATGTTTTCTAAGGAGAGAAAAGTATCCTAAGAGTCGTGAATGGATCGAAGGAAGTTTTAAGAGGCGTGAAGAAACAATGCTAGTATACACTTGAGGCTGAAGTTGTAACGAAAAATGTTGCATCCATGAAACCTTTGTCGAAGACAAAAATTTGGCACATAAGATTGGGCCATGTCAGTGAAAGGGGTCTGGTCGAACTGGGAAAACAAAATCTGCTTGGTGGAGACAAAGTCTAAAATCTGAAGTTCAACAAAGGGAAACAAAGAACATGTGGATCCCTTGATTACATCCATGCTAATCTTTGGGGGCCTGCAAGCTGTCCATCACATTCAGGAGCGAAGTATTTTCTATCCATAGTAGATGATTATTCTAGAAATTATGGGTATTCATCCAGAAGACTAAGGATGAAACTTTTGAGAATTTCAAAAGTTGGAAGACTCTGGTCGAAAATTAGATTGGCAGAAAGGTCAAGAGGTTGAAAACAAATAATGACCTTGAATTTTGCAATGAGGCGTTCGACAGTTTTTGTACTGCATTTGGCATTGCAAAGGCACAGAACTACTGCAGATACTCCACAGCAAAATGGTTTGGCTGAAAGGTTTAATCGAACTATTTTGAAGAGAGTTAGATGCATGTTGACTAGTGCTGGGTTAAAGAAGGTGTTTTTGACTGAGGTTGTTTTGACAACAACATATTTGATAAACAGATGTCCTTCGACTGCGTTATATATGAAGACACCAAAAGAAGTTTGGTCGAGACGTCCACCAGATCTCGACAAACTGAGAGTATTTGGCTGCGTAGCCTATGCTCACAATAGGCAAGACAAGGTCGAACCTAGAGCTCTGAAATGCATGTTTATGGGATATCCTGAAGGATTCAAAGCTGATAGGCTATGGTGCCTAGATCCAGGTCACAAGAAGAGTATCACCAGTCGAGATATAGTTTTCAATGAAGCTGAAATAGCTTTTAATAAAATTGATGATGTTGGTCGAAGTGCGGAAATTTCTGACGAAGAGCTGGAATAGGTAGATATTCTTGTCGAGGTGGAGCATTTTGATGCTAAATTGCATATCCCAGATGAAGTCAAAGAAGAAGCAGAAGATGCCGAGGAAGTTGAGGAAACTGTCGATGACTACCTATTGTCAAGAGAAGGGTCGAGAAGAGTCATCAAGCCACCTCAAAGACATAAGTATGCATATCTTATAGCTTACTCCTTAATCTCTGCAAGTGAGGTTCTACAAGAAGAATATAGAGACTATAAGGAAGTTATGAGGAGTCGAAATAAGATTGGATGGCAGAAGCCTATGAATGATGAAATGAAATCTCTTCATGATAATCACACTTGGGAACTGATCAAGAAACCTATTGGAGCAAGGTTAGTCATTTGTAAATGGATTTTCAAAGTTAAGGAAAGAATTGAAGGAGTGGCTTCGAAAAGATACAAGGCAAGGCTGGTCGCAAGGGGTTTCACTCAAAAAGAATGTCTCAACTTCAATGATATATTCTCTCCTGTTGCGAAGCACGGATCTAGTCGAATGTTGCTTGCCATGGTGGCACAGTTCGATCTAGAATTGGAACAAATGGATGTAAAGACTGTGTTAACAATTGTAGTGATTAGGTGCGAATTTTGTAAAACCAGAGATTGTTTAGAACTTCAAACTAATACTATTGTAGTGGATTTCCTTCCTGGCTTAGATGCCCCCAAATGTAGGTGATGTTTCAATGAACTGCGTTAACAATTGACCTATGTTATTTACTTCGTGCAACTTACTTTAAATTGTTACTTGTGTTGTTACGATGTCGTGACATTGCATTAAACTTTCTGGAAGCCCTGACATCATATACGACATTTGTTTTTAAGTGCCATAATTGCAAATAGTGACATAGCTAAATGACATAGATTCATCATGAAATGTGTAGCATGAATATCCCCAGAACCTGGCCCGTACATGTTGATTTTCAATTGGTCCTACTTTACTTTAGTGAGATCATTCAGTAAATTTATTGTACAAAGTATAAATAGCTGAATATCAAACTTTATAAACCAAAAAAATATCCAAAACCAGAGTATGCATACATAATACCGAACATAGAACACAAAATTCATAAATGACTAACTCCCACTAAACTAAAGATTCCTCGAACCGTAAAACACCCGTGTGAGCAGTGTGCCCATAAAAGACCTTGGGTGGAAGGCCATTTGTAAGAGGATATGCTATCATGGAATTTTCCCCTAAGTGTTCTATGGAACATGTCCAGTTTGCACCTTTTCTTTAACAACTAGGAACTTGATGTAAATATGTTTTAACTTAGTCGAGCTCATATTATTGTTGGAACATAAGACAGTTGATTTATTGGCATAGTATAACTTAAGTGGTCTTTCAATCTCATTGTAATACGGTGGGAGAACTGACTTTTTAGAAATGTTGCGGATAGCAAGAGTTGCCACCGACTTTTATTTTATCCAATTGGAAAGGCTAAAAGAACAGAAAAAGACCTTAAAAGGATTTTGAGTTCGGGGGGTAAGTTATACAAAGGGAAGGTGTAAGCACCCTTTGTATCCATGGTTATCCATGGGCTCTTAATTGCTTAGCTCACTTTTATTTTCAAAATGTTTGAAGTGTGTGAAAAAAATGTTTGAATAAGAACTTTAACTTGTAAATAAGCGTAGTCTTTTTAACAAGATTCTTTGAAAAGAAGTGGGAAAAGATTTTGAATTTGGAATTTTAATTAGAATAGAGCAAGCAATCATGAGCACCTACCCTAAGTTAGAAAAATTGTTCTTTTAGCTTTTCAGTTTGAAAGGGCTATCCATACCATAGGAGGGTAGGAAGTCCTTTCATTGGATGTAAAGGGTCATCGAGGAAGTATCGTTCGCCATAAAACTCTCCATACCATATAGAGGGTAGGTAGTCTTTAGGAAAGGATAGAATAGTCATTTAGGCAACAGGCGAGGATACCTTAGCAATGGGACAATCATCTTTATTTCCGAGGCAGCATTAAGGGACTAGATCATTTTTTTGTTAGGCAACTTCGAAGGGACTATGATCTTATGATGATTTATGAACTGAGAGCGACATTTGCTTTAGGTATCCTCGTATTCGAGGGAATTGACTATTTTTTAAATCGAAAGGCAACAGACAACATAAGAAGGGTTACCATAAAGGTGTGTGTGTGCAATCAATCATGTGGTTAATTCAGATATTTTATCTTGTAAGTTAGTGAGACAAATCCGTTTTAACAAGGCTTGCACTCCCTAGGATTACTAACCACAGCAGAAAATAAAGCAGAATTAAATGTCCTACGCTATTACAATAAACACCTGTAGGGCGAAAAAATAAAGGCAGAAAAATAAAACCCTAAACTATTACATGGCTTTGGGGCAGATACATAATAGAGGAAGAATTGGGCGCGAAAATAAACCTAAGCTATTACAAGGCTTTGGGGCAGTTACAATAAAATTGACAGATCAAAAATTAAAATTGTTACAACCTCGGAGCATATACAAAAATATGAATAATTTAGACAAATAATAAAAAGGCAAGGCAAAAGACAAACCCTAAACGGGGAAAAGTTAACCATGGTTAATAAAAAAGAAACAGGTTAAAAAAACCTAATGGGTAAAATAAATCTACAGGGTTAAAAACTAAGCCTAGGTTAATGGGCAACACCTACCTCTTGGGTTATCTATGATTTTTGAAGTTGAGGTTAATTACTAAGCCTAATTGCACTAAATTAAAATAACGAAACAGTTAATAGACTAAATAAACCTAATTAGCCTAATTATTTAACCTAATTTACCTAATTATTTAATTAATTAATCCTAAATTAAATTATTTAACTATTGATCCTAAAATTAATTTAAAACTAAACCTAATTTAAATCATAAACCTAATTAAAAATATTAACTAATTATTCTAATTAATTCAAATTAATTACTAAAATAAAATAATTAATTTTATAAAAAAAAAGATTCTTAGAGTGATTTGAATTTTATGGTTTGAGAAAAAAAGATTAAGGTTTTAGTGAAAATTTAAATAATAAAACAATAAACCAATAATTAGAAAAATGAATTAAAGAAAAACCAGGATTTGATCTGATATGGTATGTCTGGAGGTCCATGGGATGCCAATGGAGTTTTCGAAGAGGCAAGAGCTTTATGACTTAACAATGGTAAACCCATATTCCTGCACCGCTCCTCTTTAGGCAAAGGAAGTACCTGCAAAAATAGGATAATAATAAGAATAAGAATAAGAATAGTAATAATAATAATATAATAATAATATAATAATAAGAATAATAACAGTATAGTAGTAATAATAACAATAATATAATAATAACAGAAACAATTAATAAAAATATTATTAATAATAATAATTATAATAAAAAAAAAGGTTAGTAATGATAATAGTTACAATAAAAATCAAAAGATATTATAAAAAGGGTTTGACCTCATATAATTTACAATTTACTCAAGAAATAAAGAAAGGTTCAGAAAGTTAGATCATGTCTAAAAGAGCAAAAATTTCCAAGGGTTAAAAAAAAACTTTATGATCGTAAAAACATAAATTTAAACTAAAATGTAGCAACAATGGCCAAAGCAATGATTTTAAAAAAAACAGGCCTCAGGTATTATCATTGGCCAAAAATATTGTAATTTTAGATAAAGTATTTGAAAAAAGGTTTTTAAAAAGGGAGTTGAAAGAAAGTGTTTCGAAAAATAAAGAGGATGTCAAAAACATAAGAATTTTGATAAAAGGTGGCCTCAAGTATCATCATTAGCCAATGGTCAAAGGCCAAAAACTAAAGTTAGTATAAAAACATACTTTAGGGGAATTAGGAATGGAATGAAGAATGGGGTTGAAGGTGTTAAAAAAATAAGGGTTTAATTGTGAGAGAGTGAATTGAAAAATTGGTCATTTGTTAGTTTTTTTTAAAAGTGTACAAAGTGACTCAATTTATAGTGTAAGGTTAGGTTAAAATAAAAAAGGAAAAAATAAATTAACATTAATACTATTGACATAACAAAATTATTTGTTTTGATTTTATCTAAAATTAGAGAGAATCAAATCAAATAAATTTTAATGCCAATTGACTTGGACCAAAAGTTAAGCAAAAAGTACTATTTTATTTTTGATTTTTTTTAGCTATAAAATGCATAAAATAATGAATTACATTTAATACTTAGTATTTAAAAAATAAATAAAAAAAACGAAAATTAGAATTAAAAACTTCTTTTTTTGGATTTTTTGAATATTTTATGATTTTTGGTGATTTTTTGACTAAAAAATGCATAAAAGTGAAAATTGACTATTTAAAAAAATGCTTATTTAATTAGTGCTAAAATTTAAATTAAAATAATAAAAAAATGCAATTTTTATGATTTTTGAATAAATGGAAATAAAGTTAGAATTAAAATTAGAAAACAAATAAAAAAGGAGAAATGTTAGAAGTGAGATTCAACCCCGGGACATCACTCTTATACCTTTTAGCCTCAAATCCTTACCGACTTGGCTATGTCACTTATTTGAAATAAAATGACATTTGCAAATATATGAGAGCAAATTTTGGGGTATGACACTCTTCCACAATTCGCAACATAATGACAAAGTTCTTCGACCAAATACCATGGTTAGATGCCTCAAAACATGATATAAATTATACTGCCATGGTGGATGAAGCAGAGAGTGTGTGTTGGGCACTGCGCCAAGAAACTACACCACCAATAAACATGTAGATATAGCTTGAAGTGGATCTTTTACTATCTTGGCATCCAACAAAAATATAGTCAGAATATATAGTGATCTCCAAGTGACCTTACCTCCGATATGTGAGCATGTAATCTTTTGTTCTCTTTAAGTACCATATAACCCTTTTGCCTGCTTTCCAATGACCCATTATTGGATTTCTCAAATATACGTCTAACATCCCAACTATGAATGCAATATCCATATGCGTATATACTTGGGCATACATCATACTCTCTACATCTGACACATAAGGAATCCTTTTCATTTCTTGAATTTATATTTTTCGAGTTGGAATTCTACATGGCTAAGCAAAAGTTGATTGGGTCAGCTTCCATCATACCATTGTTTTCCTCATGTTCTAGGAGAAAGACTATGTAATCATCTATAATAACATTTCTTCTTTCTCTAGTTGATCTCTGTAAAAGTATTAGTTCTTGTAACACTTGTTCTTAAGGATCTTCAATTTGTTCTTCATGAATTACCAAATCTTCTTGAGTAAGAGAAAATTCAACAATGTCATGCGGAGGTTCCATAATGGCTTCAACAAAAACAATTGTATGAATCGGGTATGGAATTGCTACCGATTCTTCCTCTAAAACAAAGTTTCCAACCTTATTCTCCCCCAACTCAATATCCTCAAATACTATGGATGTTTCCGTCTCAAAAATTAAATTAAATTTGGGATCATAAAATTTATAGCCCCTATATCTTTTAGAATAACCAATAAAGTAGTTGCTCACTGTTCGGGAGTGGAATTCCTTTTTGTTTGGCCTTATAGGCCTTTCCTCATATGAACATCTCCATACGTGAAAATGTTTCAAGCTAGGCTTTCGCCCATTCCAAAGCTCATAAGGTGTTTTGGCAGCTGTCTTGGTTGACACTCTATTTAAAATATAAGTTGCATGTGGGGTGTAGGAAGCCATTCCCAAGCGAATAAGAAAGTTGAAATAGAGAGGTGCAAAATAGAAGTTGAAATCCTAGCCGAATGAAGATGGGGACTTATAATATTTCTCTATAAAAGGTGGATAAGTCGACAAAGGTTGTTTCTTAGAATGAAGCAGTTACTATGGACGAATGTGATGTGGTAACCGTTCATCATTTCTGGTCAAGAAGCTGTGACTTTACCTGATGCTCGGGTCGGGAAGATGCTCGATGAGATGGCTCCTCGTCAACCAGGCGTGCTCGGAGGAACAACCTGTGGAGGGACGAAACGTCGCGCGTGGGTGGCACGCGCTGACGTGGCATAGGTAATAATGGCCTAGGGTCTAGGAGGCGGCGTTTGTCAGAAGAGGCGACGCTTCGCCTTCCGAGCCCTTTCCCTATAAAAGGGGGCGAATCCTCTCACTTGGAAGTTTCACTCTCTCTGTTTACCTGCTCGGCATCAGACAGGCGTTCCCCGGAAGATACTTTTCCAGATTGTTCACCATACCATTCGTCTACCGAGAAGCTCATCCGGTCATCGTTGCCATGTCTTCACGTAAGTTCGCTTCCCTCTTCGTTGCTTTATTCTTTTCCGTAGGGTTTGTGTGCTTTATTTTCGAGGTCGTCGTCGTAGACGTAGGCTGGAATCAACGAGCGATCGTTGTTTCCTCCTCGGGTTATCCAGGCGATGCCCGGGGGTTAGTATGGGTCGGCGGACTAGATGACGTGGCGTTGGGCCACCGTGTTTGTTCGGATGATTTTTCGTTGTCATGTCGCGTGCTTTCGCGAGTCCTCGGCTGACGGGCGTCTTTCCTCGATGGGGGTTTAGCCGGGGGCTCCGCCGCTCCTGCTCTACCCTTTCGCTTGCATTGCGGTGGAAGGGTGGATTTGATGAACTGTCGAATTCACTTTCTCCCTTCTGCGTGCAGGTGAATCTGATTCGAGCGCTAGCTCGGAGTCCGGCTCGGGATCTGGTTCGTCGTGGAGTAGCGAGTCGGATGCCTCGACGGCCACAAGTTCAGACGTCGAGATTATCGAGGATCAAAATGCGCCCTCTCTGGCCGACGACGACCATGTTGATTCACCCGGCCCGGACGCCGAGGGAGGGGTCTCCCCAATGCCCTTGTTTAGTTACGAATGCACGGTTGCGGCCGACTGGATAGCCGAGGAAGCCTTAACGGTCACTTCCCGATATACTGAGTCTCTAGAAGGGGTCTTTACAGAAATCGAGGTTTTGAGAGAGGGCGAAGCGCCGAATTACCAAGTGACGTGTCCGTCTCAGGACGAGCGCATATGTTCTCGGTTCAACGGGGATGGCTTCGCGATGTACGAGTACGTGTTCAAGGAGCTCGGCATCCGACTGCCCTTCTCCGACTTTCAGAAATCGATGATGGCGTTTCTAAATTTGGCGCCGTCCCAATTGCACCCCAATGCTTTTGCTTTTATGCGAGCATTCGAGATTGTTTGTGACTACTTGGGTATTGGCGCCACGACCGCATTGTTCGGCCGGTGCTTTCGTGTTCAAAGACAGGCGGCAGACGGGCGATATGGTTGGGTGTCGTTCAAGAATGCCGAGCGGAAGCTCTTCGGGATGTACACGGACTCTGTGAAAGGTTTCAAGGATCGATACTTTGTCGTTCGTCCGCTCAGCCCGGCGGCTTACCACGATGTGTCGGATTCTGTGGTCCTTCGTGACGACGACGGGGAGTTAGTGAGGGGTGAGGACGGGCAGGTAGCAAGGGAATTCTGTACGAGGTTCCCGTTTTTCTGGTGGAAAGGTCACTTCTCGTCTCCCCCTAAACATTACGTTTGGGAAGATGGGGACCTGGACGAGCAAGACGCAGAGTCCTATTCGGTCCTATGCAAATATGTGGACAGCTTTACTATGTCCCGGTGGGTGACGAGGAATGGGAGTCCCATATTGGACGAGAATGGTGTGCCGGTCGTGGAGCAGCGGCCTATTAATACCAAGGCTCTGCTATCTTGTCGGACTCCCGAGGAGACTCGGGCGTTGTTAGGTTGTGCCTATTCACCCTGCTTTCCTTTTTCTGTCCTGTGTTTTCGCTAACTCCTTTTATTTTTTCTTTGCAGATGCCATGCCGGAGAAGGAGGACCCAGTCCTGAAGATGGCCCTGGATGCAAAGAGGAATCAGAAGAAGAAGAATCGGGGCACTGGTGCTGCAGAGAACTCGGCCTCAGCAGGTTCTCCTCGGATGAAGGAGGACGAGAGGTCTTCCAAGAGACCTCGTGCTACCGAGGGGCGTCATGAGCCGTCGAGCTTAGGTCCCGAGCGTGGTTTTGTATTGCCTCCTTGCTACAAGGATGGAGGTTATTTTGAAAAGTTTCCCATGGTTACTTCTCCGGATGAAGCTCGTCGGATCGGTGAGATGGACTCTCCGTCCCTTCAGAAACAGCTGGCGTGCGACGCTGCCGCCGTGGTGAGGGTTTTGGGGATGGCCCAAATGTTAGCCAGTGGTGGCTCGGGCTCGTCCGAGGCCCTGAAAGAGGCGGAGGCGGCAAAGAAGACTGCCGAGGACAGGGTGAAGACCCTGGAGACCGACCGCAAGGAGTTGAAGAGAAAGATCGACGCGGTTCTCAAGCAGAAGGACGGAGAGATTGCGGCGGAGAAGAAAAAGCTCGCCGACCTTCAGCTTGAGTGGGCTCCCTCGGCTGACGAGTCGTCGGATGTGGCCGTTCTGCGGACTAGGGCTGAATTCGTGGAGAAGATAGATAGCCTGAAGATAAGCTTGGCCGACATGGCTGAAGTCAGTTTCGAGCGTGCTGTCCGTCAACTTAGGCTTCTAAACCCTGGTTTGAAGGAGGATAACGTCGGGCTTTCTTCGAAGATTGTGGACGGCGCGTTGGTGCCCGAGTCTCCAGAGAGTGAAGAATAGGTAGTGGTCCTGGGCCTGCGTGCCCTTCTTCTTCGGCCTGCGTGCCATTTTATCTTTTGTTGGTTAATGCCCGGATTACTTTGGGGGCCTGCGTGCCCGGTATTTTGATTGTAACTTTTGGACATCGTCGACCATGTTGGTCGGCAATTTAATGTTTTATAACTTTGCTTGCTTATATCTGTTTATCTGCACCTTCGGCGTTATCGTTGTATGCTCGTGTTTTGATAACTTTCCTGTTGTGCTCGTATGACGAGGTATTTCCTCCATACTTAGAATATTTTTCGATTGTTTTAGGTAACTGATGGCTTATGCTCGGAACGCCGGAGAGTTACTCATATACTTGTGATATTATCGGTTTTGTGGACTATGCTCGGCCTAGATTGATTGCCCGGGCGTGTTGAGTACGGCCCGGGTGCGCAGAGCAGGTGTGCGCTGTTAGCGAGTACGAGTCCATGATCATGGCCAAGTCCTCGCGGCGTGAACGGTCCCATCGCGAGCTGGGGTTCTGCCATGCAGGTACTTCCACGGAGGGTCTAGGTGTAGAGTCTTCCGTGTGGTCGGTTCTCCCATTTTGTGGTAGTATCCGACCGCTGCTGTCGTGGAGTCCTCGCGTTCGTACCTACGACGCGGGTCCATACCCGGTTAGCACCTGTGTCGGATACAGGCGTCCGGGAGTGTTAGGTCGGGTCTAACTGTAGTAACGTCTGAGTTTTTCAGCGTTCCAGGGCCGAGCAAGTCTTACTCCGAGGAGATCCTCGAGGTAATAGGCGCCGTTCTCTGTTTTATCGTAAACTCGGTACGGGCCTTCCCAGTTTGGGGCCAGTTTTCCCTCGCGTGAGTCTTTCATGTTTCTGCGGAGCACTAGGGCGCCGATTTCAAATTCGCGCTTTATAACTTTGGCGTTATGGCGAAGGGCTATTTGCTGTTTTAGTTTAGCTTCTCGGAGGGAGGATCCTGCTCGGATCTCCTCTACCATATCGAGCTCTTCCCTCATGGCCTCGTCGTTAAGTTCTTCCTCGAGGGGGTATTCGGTGCGCCGAGAAGGTTCTCGGATTTCCACGGGGATTACGGCTTCGGTGCCGTAGGTTAATCTGAAGGGAGTCTCGCCCGTGCTCGAATGGGGCGTCGTTCCATACGCCCAAAGTACACTATGTAGTTCCTCGACCCAAGCCTTTTTAGCTTCGCCGAGCCTCCTTTTCAGTCCTCGGAGGATGACTCGGTTGGCTGCCTCCGCCTGCCCGTTCGTTTGAGGGTGTTCGACTGAGGTGAAGTGCTGTTTTGTGCCGAGCTTGGCCACGAATTCTTGGAACTTCCTATCGGTGAATTGGGTGCCATTGTCGGTGATTATAGCCTGTGGCACCCTGAACCGAGCGAGTATGTTTCGTTTGTAGAAGCGTAGTACGTTTTGAGACGTGATCTTGGCGAGAGGTTCGGCCTATATCCATTTCGTGAAGTAATCCACGGCGACCACCAGGTACTTATTCTGGTATGATCCGACTGGGAAGGGGCCGAGGAGGTCCATTCCCCAGGTGGAGAAAGGCCAAGGAGAGGAAAGGGATTTAAGCTCGTTGGGGGGAGCTAGGTGCATGTCGGCATGCCGCTGACATCTGTCGCATTTCTGAACATGCTCTTTGGCGTCCTGCTGCATAGTCGGCCAATAATAGCCGGCTCTGAGGGCTTTTCTCGCCAGCGACCGACCGCCGAGATGCTGTCCGTTAATCCCCTCGTGAAGCTCTTGCAGTACTTCTAGTGCTTGCGAGCCGTCGATGCATTTAAGGAGTGGGACGGAGAAGCCTCGTCGGTAGAGTTTGTTTTCGATGACTGTGTACGAGCATGCTCTCCTCTTAATGGCTGAGGCTTCCTTCGGGTCCTCGGGGAGCTCGTCGTTCGTGATGTATTTGTACACCGGGGTCATCCAGCAATGGTCGTCTCCGATGGCAAACACTTGTATGGCTTGCGCGTTTTTGCCTATGCTTGGATTTTTTGAATTCGGCGTTCTGGCAGTCGGCCAGGATTCTCTCCCGGGAGGTGTTCAAAGGAGTGTAGTCGTTGAAACGCCCTGCCGGTCCTCGCCGTTCTTTGACATCTCGGGACCTGTCGTCCCTTCTTTTGTCTTGTCCTCGGCGTGACCCTGGATCCTCGAGGTTTGAGCTGCGAGCGGCATTATTGCCTCTCGAGGCCTTGACCGCGGCTGCCTCGGCTTCTTCAAAGTCGATGAATGCCTTCGCTTTGCGAAGGAGGGCATTCATCGAGTGCACCTCCTCCATCTTGATGGCCTTCTTGAAGTCACTGCCGGGGAGTAGTCCTCGTTCCAAGAGGTACCTCTTCATGTAATCGGCCGTCTGCACTTGGACGGCCTCCTTGTTGAATCTTTCAAGGTAATCCCGAAGAGGTTCGTTGGGTCCTTGTATCACGGCCTCGAGATTGGCTTCCGATTTCGGTTGTCGTCGGGAGGCTGTGAAGTGGCTCAAGAAGAGTTCTTTGAGCTCGGTCCAGGAGTGGATGGAGTTCGGAGGGAGGTTCCTGTACCAATTCATCGCTCCCTTCCTGAGGGTGGTCGGGAAAATGCGGCATTTGATCGAGCCTCTGACGACGTGATAGTCCATGACCGCTTCGATGCTCCGAATATGGTCGTCGGGGTCGGTGGTCCCGTCGTATTGGTCCAATATTGGCGGTTTTTCCATCCCTCGAGGGAGGTGAGCTCTCCGGATCTTGGTGGACAAGGGGCTGCGGAAGTCCTCCTCGTCGCTCGGACCTGGTGAACGGTAGTGCCTGTTTCGTCGGGAATCATCTTGGTTGTCAGCCAACGCAGCCTTGGAGGGGCCCCGGCGGGCCTGTTCGGGGGAGGGGCTCCTTTGTTCAACGGCTTCAGGTTTCTGGTTCTTCCTGTTCTTTCTGGGTGGAGAACGGGAACGGGTCCTCCGGCGGCGATGTCTTCTCGGGGGAGACCTCGAAGAGGATGGAGATCGCTGACGGTATCTTCTCGGCGGTGAGCGCGAGGAGGAATAGGAGCGAGACCTGTGGCGCCTCCGCGGAGAGGGGCGACGTCGTCGCTGTCTTTCCAGTTCGTGAATTCGGTCGTCCTGGATTCTGAGGAGGCTATTCGTCAACTGTATTTCTTTGAGCAAGCGGACGGTGATGGGGTCAGTGTCCTCGGGAATGTTGAGTGGCTCCTCGTCTTCTCCATGACGGGTTCTCCGCCTCTCGGAGGTGTGGGTGAATGAGGAAGCATGTTGCCCGTCTCGGAGGTCGGTCTCATTCACATTCTGGGCATGTTCTGACCCATTGGTCGTTCGGATCTGCTCGCCGTTCTGAACGTGACCCTCTGGAGGAACTTGGTCAACATTCTGGACCTGTTGTAGGACCTGCAGCAGCTGAGTGTCCTGGGTTATATGCCCGGACCTTTGTTGCCGACGATCCCCCCGACGACGATTAGCTAGCTCGCGGGAGGATTCCTCGATCAGCTCGTGAAGGAGGAAAGGGTCAGAAGAATCGTCGTAGGCTGCTCGGACTGGATCTTCTAGGAAGGAGAAGGGGGGGTGTACCTGCAAGGTACTCCAATGCCAAAGTAAGTTGACGAGCAAAGGAGCGCAAGTACTAGCTAAAAGTGAGTAAGAATTGAATACCTGACCCTCTACTGAGAGAGGGTATTTATAGCCCCCAGCGCTGGGCCATGATCACGCTAGTGGACTGGATTTCCAAGCCCAACTAGGAGACTGCCAGGTTTCCTAGGCGGAAATATCGGAGGTGCGTGATGCCCTCTGTTCTGGTTAACCGCTCCGGAATCCAAGGGAGACGCGGTCTTATAGGGGCCACGTGGACTCCGTAGTATTCGGAGGATTGGGTGTGAAGGACCACTGCGCGGAGCAGGGTCCTCGGCAACGAAGGTGTTTGCGGGGTCGTCAATGCCGAGCATATCGGGTGTCATATGCTCCGGGGATATAGGACAGCCGAGCATGTCTGAGATGGGTGTCCTAAGTGCGTAGGAGGGCCGAGGAGGACGTGGGCCTCTGAGGTTTATTGGGCCGAAAATCATAGTGGGCCTAACCTTGGCCCAGTCCAGAACAGTATCCATAAGTAAAAAAAATGCGTAGAGGCGGTTAACTAAAGTTAGAGGATACATGACACCTACGGAAGGAAAGTCCGCCACAAATCAGTTGCCTATTTGTACTATAAATAAAAATTCCGTAACTAGATGTAGAGGTGTTCAAACTCATTACCAAAAATCACGCAAATCTCAAAGTATCCAGCGAAACGCGAAATGAGTTTAATGAGTGCAATGTACGTTTAATGTCAAGTTTTTCATTTGCCTTTTCATTAATCATTTTAACAGTTTCCAGTCAAAGTCTTTACATTTTCGACCAATTATTTACTGTCATTTTTTCTAAAACCAGCAACGGGGTTTCGATCATTGTTGACATCATCCAGATATTTATCATTCTCACTATATTTGAAAAAGTATAAGCAAGGTGTCCTAAGATTCACTAGTCGGTTTCGCAAAGCAAATTTCAATATGAGACTAGCGTTGTTTACCAATTTTCACAGTAAACAGGATCATAACCCATTTAAGTAACTGTCTTTTAATATTCTAAATTTGGCCTCTCATCAAATTCGAATATTGACTTATGATATCTACACAATAATCTTTTATGACATATATGACTTTAGTCATAGAATTATTATTAATTAGACCATTTTAATTTTAACTAATTAAATAATAACTCTAACACATTAAAAATTATATTTGGAATTCAAAAAAAAATAATAATTTCTCTTACAAAATCTATATAATACTTATCTACTATATTCTTTACATAAACTAATTAAATCTGTTGTGAAAAACGATACCAATAACAAAGTATAATAGGGAATTAGGGAAGAGAATAAGAACACAAGAATTGGTTATAACTGTTATTCTTTCACTTTCTCTTAAAACAAGATTACAAGTTTACAAGAATAACAAATAACCTCTCTCACCCTAAATTAGGATTTGCAGCTTAGCAATGATGAGAGACTAGTATGCTATTTATAATAAAACCTAACATACTAACTAATGGGCTTTTTCAGCAAGGCCCATTACACAAGCCAACTTAATACACAAGCTAACTTAACAAATTAGGGTTTAAACACTAAAACCTAATTTAACATGCTAACAACTCTAGCATCTTCGACATCTGCATGCTAGACCCATCTTCGACTACAGCATGCACACTTCGACACCAGCATGTGAACAATCCTTCGACTTCATGCTTAACTCTGTCGAACTGTCGAACCAAGAAGCTACCCTTCGACAATACTAGAGTTCGATCCAATATCTCACAGATCTCCACCTTGGACCTAACTCTACAACGTCAAGGAACAAACTAGCTTTCTTCATGCAGCTTTATCAACTGCATACAGTGGAAAAACTTGCAACTCGGCAATGTCTTGGTGATCATATCAGCAGCATTGTCTTCAGTCGAAACCTTCAGCACTTGGACTTCTCCACGCTCGATTACTCCTCTGACGAAATGCAGCCTCACATCAATGTGCTTAGTTCGCTCATGATCGGCTGAATTCTTCGACAGGTGTATTGCACTTTGACTATCACATTTAACAGTGATACCTCGACCTTGAAGTTTCAGCTCCTTTGCAAAACCTTCAAGCCACAATGCTTCTTTCACAACTTCAGTTAGGGCAATATACTCCGCTTCAGTGGTTGATAGAGCAACAACCTTCTGAAGTGTTGCTTTCCAACTAATTGCAGTGCCAAACATAGTGAAAACATATCCAGAAATAGATTTTCTGGAATCCATACAACCTGCATAATCAGAGTCGACATATCCTTCTATTACTGCTTTACTATCTTCACCCAAGGCTCCACCATAAATTAGGACTCTATTCAGAGACCCATTTATGTACCTTAAAATCCACTTCAATGCTTGCCAGTGAGCCTTTCCAGGATTCGCCATGTACCTGCTTACAAGACTTACTGCGTATGCTATGTCGGGTCTAGTACAGACCATAGCATACATCAAAGAACCAACTATATTAGCATATGGGATGTTATTCATATAGGCTCTTTCGACATCAGTACTGGGACACTGATCAATACTCAGCTTGAATTGAGGGTTTGTTGGAGTCACAACTGGCTTCGAATTCGACATACCAAACTTTTCAAGAATCTTCCGTAGATATGCCTCTTGAGATAGACATAACTTCGACTTCTTTCTATCTCTTCGAATGTCAATTCCAAGAATCCTGGAAGCAGCTCCCAGATCCTTCATATCGAACTCCTTATTGAGTTCAGCCTTCACCCTCATCACATCTTCAACATTGTTGCTTGCTATGAGAATATCATCCACATAAAGCAACAAAATAACAAATGAATTACCAGGTCGAAATCTGAAGTAAACGCAGTGGTCGAACTGACTTCTAATGAAACTTATGCGTGCCATGAACTTGTCGAATCTCCTATTCCACTGTCGAGGAGATTGTTTCAGCCCATACAAAGATCTCTTTAACTTGCACACATAATCTTCCTTCCCCTTTTCGACATACCCTTCAGGTTGCCTCATCAGGATCGTTTCATCTAAATCACCATACAAGAACGCAGTCTTCACATCCATTTGTTCCAGTTCAAGGTCGAACTGTGCCACCATGGCAAGCAACATTCGAATGGACCTATGCTTTACAACAGGAGAAAACACATCATTGAAGTCGACACCTTCTTTCTGAGTGAAACCCCTTGCAACTAACCTTGCCTTGTATCTTTTCGACGCCACTCCTTCAATTCCTTCCTTAACTTTGAAAATCCATTTACAGCTGACTAACCTTGCCCTGACAGGTTTCTTGATCAGCTCCCAAGTATGATTATCATGAAGAGATTTCATCTCATCATCCATGGCCTTCAGCCATTCAGTCTTATTTCGACTCCTCATAACTTCCTTATAGTCTCTAGGTTCTTCGTCTAGAACCTCACTTGCAGAGATTAAGGCATAAGCTATAAGATCTGCATATCCAAGTCTCTGAGGTGGCTTGATGACTCTTCTCGACCTATCTCTCGACAATAGGTAGTCATCGTCAGTTTCCTCAACTTCAGCATCTTCTGCTTCTTCTTCGACTTCATCTGGGATATGCAATTGAGCATCAACATGCTCCACCTCAACAGGAATCTCTACCTGTTCCAGCTCTTCTGCACTTCGATCATCATCATCAGTTTTCTTAAAAGCCATTTCAGCTTCATTGAAAACTACATCTCGACTGGTGATACACCTCCTGTGACCTGGCTCTAGGCACCATAGCCTATAAGCTTTGACTCCTTCAGGGTATCCCATGAACATGCATTTCAGAGCTCTAGGTTCGACCTTGTCTTGCCTAATGTGAGCATAGGCTATGCAGCCAAATACTCTCAGTTTGTCGAGATCTGGTGGATGTCCCAACCAAACTTCTTCAGGTGTCTTCATATCTAACGCTGTCGAAGGACATCTGTTTATCAGATATGCTGCTGTCGAAACAGCCTCATCCCAGAACACCTTCTTTAAACCGGCACTAGTCAACATGCATCTGACTCTCTCCAAAATAGTTCGATTAAACCTTTCAGCCAAACCATTTTGCTGTGGAGTACCTGCAGTAGTTCTATGCCTTGCAATACCAGAGGCAGCACAAAAACTGTCGAATGCCTCATTGCAAAATTCAAGGCCATTGTCGGTTCTCAACCTCTTGACCTTTCTGCCAGTCTGATTTTCAACCAGAGTCTTCCAACTTTTGAAATTCTCAAAAGTTTCATCCTTAGTCTTCTGGATGAATACCCATAATTTTCTGGAATAATCATCTACTATGGATAGAAAATACCTTGCTCCTGAATGTGATGGACACCTTGCAGGCCCCCAAAGATCAGCATGGATGTAATCAAGGGATCCATGTGTTCTTTGTTTGCCTTTGTTGAACTTCACTCTGCAAGATTTTCCAAGTACACAGGGTTCACAAAACTTCAGCTTTTCGATTTTGTCTCCACCAAGCAGATTTTGTTTCCCTAATTCGACCAGACCCCTTTCACTGACATGGCCCAATCTCATGTGCCAAATTTCTGTTTTCGACAAAGGTTTCGTGGATGCAACATTTGTCGAACCACTTACAACTTCAGCCTCAAGGGTATACAAGCCTTGTTTCTTCACGCCTCTCAAGACTTCCTTCGAACCCTTCATGACTCTTAGGATACTTTTCTCTCCTTGGAAAACATATCCTTTCTTGTCGAATTCACCAAGAGAAAGCAGATTTCTCTTCAAATCAGGAACATACCTGACTTCAGTCAATAACCTTATTGACTCATCATGGAGCTTGAATCTCACAGATCCAACACCTGCAATCTTGCAAGCCTTGTTGTTTCCCAGCAATACTGATCCACCATCTTGATCACATAATTCCTCGAACAAGTCTTTGTTTGGAGTCATGTGCCAAGTGCAACCTGAATCCATAATCCACTCCTTCTTAGAGTCACTGCTTGAAACCACAAGAACATCAGATGATTCGAAATCATCTTGAACAATGGCAGCGTTGCCATTATCCTTACCTCCATGATATTTCAAGCGTTCAGGGCACACCTTTCTTGTGTGACCCTCCTTCTTACAATGGTAGCATCGAATGCCAGATGCTTCGCCACTGTAAGTCTTCGACTGGCTTTTGCCTTTCTTCTTGTCGAACTAACCATCCTTTCGTAAGAGTTTTCCTTTAACGGCCAAACCTTCGCCAACAGTCGAAGGTTTATGCTCCTTTCGTTCATTCAAGTCCTTAGAGTACAAGGCTGATTGAACTTCTTCAAACGTCAGGGACTCCCTTCCATACAAGAGAGTTTCTTTGAAGTGAGCATGTGATCGAGGCAAAGCGCACAATAGTAACAGCGCTTGATCTTCATCATCGATCTTCACATCAATATTTTCAAGATCAAGAATCAGCTTGTTGAACATATCCAACTGTTCAGCCAATACTTTGTCTTCAATCATCTTGAATGAATACAAAGCTTGCTTCAGGTAGAGTCGATTTACCAGCGATTTGGTCATATACAAACTTTCAAGTTTCACCCATAACCCTGATGCCGTCGTCTCCTTTGATACCTGCCGGAGAACCTTATCACCAAGGCTCAACAAAATTGCGCTGTGTGCTTTCTCGATCATATTCTTCTTCTCCGCTGCCGTCAATTCTGCATTCATGGCTGCCTCTCCCTTCAACGCTTCCAAACACCCCTGCTGAACCAGTAGGGCTTTCATCTTCAAGCGCCACAGACCGAAATCATTCACTCCGGTGAACTTTTCAATCTCATACTTTGTTGAAGGCATCTTCTCCACCCTCACCGCACCAATTTGTTGTGAAAAACGATACCAATAACAAAGTATAATAGGGAATTAGGGAAGAGAATAAGAACACAAGAATTGGTTATAACTGCTATTCTTTCACTTTCTCTTAAAACAAGATTACAAGTTTACAAGAATAACAAATAACCTCTCTCACCCTAAATTAGGATTTGCAGCTTAGCAATGATGAGAGACTAGTATGCTATTTATAATAAAACCTAACATACTAACTAATGGGCTTTTTCAGCAAGGCCCATTACACAAGCCAACTTAATACACAAGCTAACTTAACAAATTAGGGTTTAAACACTAAAACCTAATTTAACATGCTAACAACTCTAGCATCTTCGACATCTGCATGCTAGACCCATCTTCGACTACAGCATGCACACTTCGACACCAGCATGTGAACAATCCTTCGACTTCATGCTTAACTCTGTCGAACTGTCGAACCAAGAAGCTACCCTTCGACAATACTAGAGTTCGATCCAATATCTCACAAAATCCATTTAATTATTAAAAGTAAACTAAAACAATATTTATCATTTTTTTTGTTTTACTTTTCTTTTAAACTTAATTTATATTTTTCATCTGTATAACTATTTTTTACTTGTATAATAGCCATAATCATTTTTTAATAATATATAATAGTCACAATCTTGTTGCATAACATTTTCTTTTTATAGTTAACTTATTTTTCTTATGATGAAAAGTCGTGGATACGTTATGTTAATCTTACTACTAATGCAAAGACAGCTCTATGAGTCTCTCCGCATTTATGGGTCGCTGCATAACAATTATTCATGTCGGTATTAAAATTTGAAAACATGTTTCAATGCGTGCATTAGAACAAGCACCTATTACATGTGAATAAAGGATGTAAAATGTCAATAAAAACACGTTGTATCTATGACCTAATGGCCACCTTCAAATACATTGTATCTATGACCTAACAAAACATCAAATTATGACTAGGATTTTATGGCTCAATTATAAATTAAAAAATAAATCATCTTGGATGTGGTTATCTACTCAAGAACACCAATAGATTCCCCTTTCAAATTCAAAAAAAGTCGTTAAAAAAGTCTCAAACACATGGTCAAGTAGAGTCAATAATTCTATATATTATTTACTCAATCTATAAAAAATAATAATATTTCGACTGATTCAGATATATCAAACTATCGAATGTCAAACCATTGTCATCCTCATTAAAGTTCTTTATACCCTCGTACAATCCCAAAAACCCTAAAAAATACTAACAATATTGAAATAGATCTCTCTCATGTTATTAAGATAATTATGAATAAAGATATATATATATATATATATATATATATATATATATATATATATATATATATATATATATATATATATATATATATATATATATATTTGTAAAGAATAATTAGGGGTTAAAATTTATATAAATTAAATCATAATATTATGTATGATTTATAACACTCGAATCCCAATTAATTTATAAGACAAAAATTGAAAGAGAATTATAATTACTCTACCAAGAACAACTTGATTAAGGATATATATGACCCAATAAACACATATTTTGAATATAATATACATATTTAATTAATAATATTTTTGAATTTTTTTTATTAATATTCATAAAATCAATGTCAACGTTTAATAAGATTTATCATCTTCATTAGCTAAGTTTGGTCATGGCGTGATTTAAAAGTCATAACAACCCTTCTCTCTCTCTTTTTAAATATTAAAAAGTTTACTTTTTTTTTTAAAAATCAACATTTATCTTTTAAATAATTATATGAAAAAATGGATGAACTCGAATCATGACCTATTTTAGATGTGTGAAAGACTAACTCTTTCAAAAATTTGAAGTATATTTAAATATTTTACATTTAATATAGGGTAAAATTACATCAGGGATCTTTTGGGTTATTTTATTATAATAGGTTGATCCTTTAAGATTATTTTGCTACAAGTCAGTCCTTTAAGTTAACTAACATGTGCATTGTTATTGTTTTTTACAAATTTCATTCCAAAAAACAATTATGTGGCATTAACGTAAGTGAGGTGACACTAACGATGCTGACATGGAATACAAAAGACAACTCAAGACTGTGCTTCTTCGATGAAACTTTGACACGTAGTTTTTGAAGAGAGAGAGAGAGAGAGAGAGAGAGAGAGAGAGAGAGAGAGAGAGAGAGAGAGAGAGAGAGAGAGAGAGAGAGAGAGAGAGAGAGAGAGAGAGAGAGAGAGAGAGAGAGAGAGAGAGAGAGAGAAGTTGATTCCATTATTTTCTTCCTCCATTAAATTATGAATTTTTCTATCATTGAAGCTTGAGAGCTCCTCATCAATTTCAATTTCCTATGACAATATTTATGGTTGTTGACACTTGAAGATGTTTGATATATTTGTAAAAAAAGAAGCGAAATATGGTTGCAAATATAACACCATAGAATTTTTTATAGTTTAGATGGTGGTATAGTTTTTCTCTATTCCCCCTTTTCTCTTCTTTCCATCACTTTCTTCAATCTCACAAACACAACACCACAAAATTTTCTTAAAAAGAAACCCTAATAAGAAATTTCTAAGAAATATACATTTGGAGGAAACCAGATAACAAATCCAGAAGTTTCAATCAACATCGAGATTTGAAGAAATCAAGGAAGAGAAAATTCAAGGTGCTTTTCAAAATCTTAAATTTCTGTCTCTATCTTTCTGGGTACTACCAATCAATTACCCACCGCTTTTTCTTTCAAAATCTAGCATTTTTATATGTCTCAGCTGAAGAAAATATCGAACGTCGACAACAGTGCTATGTTGACGTCGAGAAAGTTTAAGATGGAGAAAGCTTCTTACTTCAATCGTGTGCGGTGTCACACTTCTCCGATAAAGCTTGGTCTTTGGACCTATATTTTTCTCAGTTGCAATCTTAATATTCTTTTTCCGATCACCAACGACATCTTCTCGGGGGAAGATGAGAAAAGGGGAAGGACTAGGTTTAGTTGGTGGTGCTACTTTTGTTATCACATATAAATCCATGATATTGTTGAGTGTGGAGAAGAATGAGAGAATGCGTTTTTAGGTAATTTTTTAAAGGTAAATAAAAAAAATTTATGTCAGCAGCGTTACAACCATCTCGTTTACGCTAATGTCACATATGTGTTTTTGGGATGAAAAATTTTAAAAAAGGATAATGATATAGACGTTGAGTAACTTAAAAAACTAATTTGTTGGAAAAAAAAAAACTTAATGCGCTAATATGTTACAATAAAATAATTTAAAGAACATCGGTGTAGTGTAATTAAACCTTTAATATTGTGAGTATTTATAGTTAGTATGTTATTTTCTTGAATGCATAATATGGTGTTATTTTAGTTTTGAAATTTGTCAAAATTTATCATAGTCTAAGTCTTAAAGTTAAAAAATATAGCATATATCACCAAACCAATAATGAATTAGTATCAACCAAGCATAAAAAACACTTCTTCCTTTTTATTCCTACCACTACATTAGCTAGGGTCAATCAAGGGCTTGTATATAGATAAAACTTTATAGACTTTAAAACAGTTGTAATCACAAACTTTAAAATTACACTGTTTGAAAGAACCCTTATTTTCCAAAGCTTGTGTATTGATATTATTAGAGTTTGGAAGTGTCTCATTCAAGCGTGATAATGAATCAATGTCATTACCTTATCCAGATTAAATAGGTTCTATCCATATTAATTTAACGTTTTATATATTAAAAAAAGTCTACATTTTTCATACATGTGTTTGTACCCATTGATTTATTTGGGTGAATATGCTTTATGAAAGTTTCACTTTGTCTTTGAAAATGATTGTTGAGATAAAAAGCAAAATAGTGTTTATCTGTATGGAACAATTATGGAGCGGGGAATTTGGCACGGAAGGTTGTTCTTAAATAATGGTGGTCTAGGGGATGTGAATGATGTGGATATATATTTGAGCTGAGTTTATGTTGTTTTTATACCGGTTAGAGTACAACTTCATTTGGATAAGATTAATAGGGTCTCTGGATACATTATATTTTGGATGAATATGTGGTGTTAAGGTCGGTTGAATCTTGAACGTTTAGTTCATTAATATTTTTGGCGCTCTCAGAACTCTTAAACAAGTGGTATCCGAGTTTTGGTTATGCACGGTGGGGGAGTAGAAGTGAAATTCTACTATGAATCAAGACTAATGACGTGGATAACTCACACTTTCAGAAAAAATTGTTTAGATTAAAGTATGAGGGGCTAAGTCACACATCAACTATAAGTGAATGAAATGTTTGATATATAATAGAGGTGACTCATACTTTCATTGACTTAAAGTTTAGTCTCTTGAATTCTAAACATTTAACTTATTGACATTCTCGATGTTTTTTGAATTTCTTATAAAGAAGACCATTAAATAATTTTAGTAAGAAGGAAGGAAGATGAGACAATAAATACCCAAATAAATTGTTGGATATTATTAATAAAAGTTAACATAAAAATATTAACATTGTGAAAGATCAACAAGAAAAAGAAGAAAAACTACAACTTGCAATATCGTGTTTTACAATCAAAATCCCATTAAACAATTACTTTAACAAAAGAGTTGCATAAACCAAATAACTTATAATAGAGACTATTGGAAAGTCCGAAAAGCGGTAAAAGTGTCAACAAATTAAACGTTTAGGATACAAGAGACATTGACACCACATATCCATTAGACATCATACTCCAAACACAAGAAGAGGATATGTGAATTGTGTGGGATTGAAAATTATTTTTCAAAACAAATTCTTTAACAAAATGAAGTTTAAAAGCCTTTTATAAAACAATCATTGTAAAAGCAGCATAAATAAGAAAACTGAAATGCAGCAAAATTAAATGACTTAAAATTAAATTAAATGGCTGAAAATTAAAGAGTTAAGGAATAAGAGAAAACACCACAATTCTAGAGGTTTGATTTTAATGAAGTGACATAATCCTCTATTCAAAAATTCCTCTTTGAGAGTTTCCATTATCTTGAATTTTTTTAACAATATATGTCCACGAACTTCCTTATACAATGATTAGAGTTTTTCAATAGCTAACTTCCTAATCAAGACGTAGTTTTTTAAGTACGGAGACTTCTATAACAAACTATGAGACTTTATCACAGGATAAACTCAATAACAAAGAGATAGCTTTTAACATATGTTTAAGCTCACGAATCAACTGAGATTTTTAAGTACAAAGACCTACCCAACAAAACAGAGATTTCACTTAGTTTATCTCCACAACCAAAAAAGAGCTTTTAATGGTTTAACTCACAACCAAACAATGCCTTATTACAAGAAAAATATTTGACGATAGATAAAACACTCTTTAGTAATTTACAAATTTATCTCACACCAAAACCAATGATCCTCATCAAGCACATAGTCACTCTCAAAGTCCTAAGACAAAGCTAAATTGAGAAAATGAGAAATTTGTATAAAAATAGTAGAGAGTGAGAATTAAAGATCAAAATATACTTTTTCGGATGATTTGAAATAATAGAAATGTGCTTTATTTATAGGAAAAAATACGATGTAAATTAGGAAATAATCTATGGGTTAATTAAGTCTCATAATCGATCATGTTAAGTGCATAATCGATTATGGCACCCCAAAATGGAAGGTTTTTATTCCAAGTCGTTGTCAATCATTTAGTTGACTTCTCCAATTGACTTTGAGTGTTATAAAGTGAAGTAATTGACTCATTCAAAGGCCGAATCGATTATACTTTTATAAAATATGATTCTAGTTTATTAGACAATTTCCCAATCAATTGCAAGGCTTTTAAAACATTTTTTAGGTGATTTTATAACATCGAGATTTTTCAAGAGGCTTAAGTGCGTGCATGTGTGTGTGATTTGCCTTAGTAAAATTTAGAGTTAATCTTATACCTTTTAAAGACACTGATCACTCAACACAAACTGGCGAACTTTCACACATCCTTTCTTTCACAACTTTAAAACGTCTGCTTCCTTGCCACATTATCTTTGACTTAACCACTTAATTGAAACCTCAAATTTTCTTATGATGAGGCTTAAGATGACTCTTTATGATAATCTCTATCAGACAAACCACTTGACCAGAGATCTTCGTTGACTTCACTGAACCCCATTTAACATGAGGTGTTGTCACCATAGATAAGCACAAATACCTTGATTTCCAAGCCTAACAATTTGGATCATCTTAACTTGGCAAACACAACTTGATCAACATAACTTTATATTCAATCACATCCATATGATCATTGCATCATATGATCTTCAGGTTTTATCTTGATCAACACATATTGATCAACAAGCACCATCACTTGGTAAACATATCAAGCACCATCACACTTGACTCACGTATCAAGCATCATCACTTGATCAACATATCAAGCAAAATCACTTGATCGACACATCAAGCACCACCACTTGATCACTATCTTGTTAAGCACCATTACTTGATCAACACATCAGATGATATCATTCAAACCAATAAACCTTGAACAACAAGATTGAAGAAAAGTTTTCTTAAAAGTGCGTTTACTGGTGTTTTTAGTTAATCAAATCACAAGTTTTCATTCACATATGATTAAAATAGAAAAAATTATATGGACATTTTGTGCAAAAAGTTTGAGAAAATGAGTGTTTGCATGGGTATTTGTTGTTTGAATGTTGAGAAATCGGATAGAAACTCCAATAAGAATAATGTAGAATCGTTAGAAGAAATAAAGTAAACAAGGAACACAATAAAATTGATCAAATAAAGTGCTCTGATTAAAGAACTAGAAAAAAGACGCAAATTCATACATTTTCTCACAAACTCTTTTCTCTCTATGACTTGGATACTCGAATTCTATAGAAGAATACTTATGAAAATTGTGAATCTTTATTACATGAATGAAATCAACTTATACACTAAATACATCAATAACCTTCGACAACAGTCAATTCTCTAGTTTTCAACATGTACATCATTATGTGGCCTTTTGTCCCCTGCTTTGCTTCCACGTGTCTTCAATTCTTAAATTGTTGCAAATTGCTACCAATGTCGATAACTTCCCTTAAACCTCCTGACTACTTCTGTCGAAAACATCTTCAAGTCTTCGAACTGCCACTGTCCATAATCAATTTGTTTCCTGTCGAATATGCCAAATCACTGCAAACCTTTTCGAGATTCTAAACATGTTTTAAAGAGAGAGTGATCTTAATTTTGTGGATCTGTTCATGAGATTCCTCCAAACTATGCTTAACAGGTGTCTAAGTCATATGCTCTTTAAACTCAAGAATATACTAAGTCTCAAAACACCTAGTAATCAATATGTCGAAATTATAGCTAGGTCATTTTACACTTAGCAATCTCATACCATTATATCACACTTTCATGTCGAAATGCTAAACTAAAATTCCCATACTAATAAAGTGTTATCAACATCAAAAGAAAAACAACAGGTTGTTGCAGTCTTCATACCTACAAGCACATAGATCCACAATATCCACCCAAAGTCTTAAGATTTTAGATGCATATGTGGTGTCAAAGTCTCACAAATCCTAAACATTTGACTCATTAATACTTATGGCGCTCCTCGAACTCTCAAATAAGTGGTATCTGAGTCTGGTTAAACTCAATGGGGGAGAGGAAGTGAGATCTTAATATGGATTAAGACTAATGATGTAGGTGACTCGCACTTGTGGGGGAAATTATTGGGATTCAAGTATGAGTAGTTAAATCCTACGTAGACTAGAAATAGAGAAAATGTTGGTTTTATAAGATATGTGATTCATACTTATATTGACTTAAAATTTTGGATGGATATGTGGTATCGAGGTCTCTTGTATCATGAACATTTAGTCCATTGATACTTTCAAAGTTCGTTAGACTCTCTAACAAAGACGTGTTTTCAAATATTTCAATAAAACTGAAATTTTCTTAGACAAAATTGGAAATGAAGTACATACTCCAGTCCGAGACATTGGAGAATTCTCAATTAAAAAGCACTTATGTTTAAAACTAATTTTAATTATTATTTATGATCTCATAATTTATTACAAATTATTAAATGTTGTTTAGTTATTAAAGGAAGACTACATTGTATTATTTGTATTGTGATACAAGTGTCTAAGTAACAATACAAATGTGAATGAAAAAGAGATTATTTTTTAGAAAAGACAAATAAAAATACATTCACTAATACAAATGTGAATTAAAAGTTGAAAATATTTAAAGAATGTAGAGGAGGAGAACGAAGATGATAATACTGAATAAATAGTATTTGATCATTGTCACCTCTTCAAAAATAAAAATAAAAAGATAAAATATTCAAAGATTGGTTAATTAGAAGAAAAAAATTGAATTTTGAAATTAATGGACGAAAACTTTAAAATAATTATAATAAAAGAATAACAATATATTTAAGTCTTATAATTATTATTATTAAAGTGTAAAAAGTCAAAGCAAGTCATTTCATTTCATATCAAGAAATTAATTAATTGTTTGGTTTGGAGTTAGAGGCTGAAAAATCAAAATCAACAAAAACCCTTTCTTTCTTCCTTCTTTCCCCACCAATTTTGCCCTATCCAATCTTGAGTTACCTTCAAGTTAGGCTTTCCACAACTCTAGGACCACAAAAGCACTTATTATTCAAGCACTCTTTGTTTCCTTCCCTGGACCACTTTGCCACTTAACTCTATTATCTATCTTCTGACCTCTTCCTACTATTCAACTTTTTTTTCTTCTTTCTATTCTTGGTTTTATTCACATAAAAATTAGTCATTGAATATTTGTTTATTATTAGGTTGATAATAAAATAATAAAATCTAAAAATAAATAATTTTAAATTAGTTATAAAAATTGACCAACTAATTATAAAAAAACTCAATCACATATAATACTTGTTTTTTAATAACATTTAGAAACCAAAAAATTGTTATTATATGAGTTTTTGTTTTATTAATTTCTAAATTTTTCAATTTTAAAAAAGATAAATATATTATTTATGAATTTTCCACTTATATAAATTTGTTATAAAAAAGCCTAATCACATGTTACTTGTTTATAAAATATTTAGAAACCAAAATATTACTATTTATAAGTTTTTATTATTAATTTATAAATTTTCAAAAAAATAAATGTATTAATGTAAAAAATAAATGTATTAATGTAAAAAATTAATGTTCACTTATATGCTTAATAAAATAATTATCAAAACATAATCTAATAAAAATATTTATCTCAAAAATGATTTTTTTATGAAAAATTATTTGAAATAATTTTAACATTAAGTAGTTTTTTAAAATTTTGATATCAAAAAAAGTTATAATAAAATATCTAAAATAAGAATAATTATTTAAACTAATTTTTCATTTCAAGTTTTTATTAAAAAGGTCTTTATAAATTAATTTTAAATAAAAATTATTTTTAAAAAAAACTTAAAACAAAAGGACTCAAAATTTTATGAATTCAATTTAAAACACTTTGCAAACTAAAATAGTGAAACACTCACAAAGCTGCCTCCACTACTATAGGAAAAAATTACAAACACACACATCAACAAAAGACGAGTGATGAGCAAAGAACATGTGGATATGAACAGCAACAACTTTGAAACTAGAATAGGTTAAAGGTACATATGCCCCCACCAAGACAATGTAGGTGACATGATATATGAGGAAAAAACGGGCATGCTTATGTATCACAGATATGTAGGGTTCATTCATGGTTCTCTTTTATTATTTTCTTGCTTTAGGAATTTCTTTTTACTGTTTTTGTTGATGTGTAACTATGTTCATTTTAATGTTCTTTTATGTGTATAGTCACACCACTATGCTTCTCTTTTTAGAAGTGTGTTTGGTTTGTTGTTGATTATAATTATGGAAATTCAGATGTCAGGTAATCAAATTCAATGAATGTTATACCTCCTATATATTGGGAATGTGATAGAATAGATAAGGTTAAAATGAAGAATTCTGGATTGAGTTGTAGAACCTTTGTTTTTTTTTATTATGAAAATATATAATATTACAATTAATAATTTAAGGAAGAGATTAATTAAAGGCATATAAGAGATTAATTAAATACATACCTAGGAAAAAATCTAAAATTAAAAATTTAATTCATTTTCATACTCATTAATTCATTAAGGAGGTAAAGATGATAGAGTGTCACATGGAATAGTGTGGTGGTCTCAAGTCTTCATGTGACTTGTCACCTTGGTTAGATTTAATAATACCTTTATCACTTTCTCTTCTTCTATTTCTTTTATTTTGCGATCCTTAAGAGATTTAAGGTGAGTATCCGGCCTTCGAGAGTCCTTAATATTCTGGAGGTTTTATGGTAGCCCCTTCAAGAGGTTGGATTAAATTAAATTGTGATGGTGTTGCAACCTCTTATCTTCTGTCTGTTGAGGGATTGGGTAGAGACATTGGTGGCTATTTTGTTGGAGCTAGCTTTTGCGTCTTTTTTAGGTGTTTCGAATTATCTCATTGCGAACTCTCAGGTGCTACACAAGCATTTGAGTTTGCTCATGAGAATAATTGACGCAATGTTTGGTTGAAAACGGACTCGATGGTGGTGGTTAAAGCATTTAACTCTTCGTATAGTATTCCTTGGATGCTTAGAAATAGATGGATTAGCTGTATTAATTTAGTTTCTCAATAGAATTTTGGGGGGTCTCATATTTTTATAGAAGAGAATAGTTGTGTAGATGTCTTTGCTAATTTAGGTTTATCTCTTGATTGATTCTACTCAATTTTCATTTTTTATGGGTAAATTTTGTAAAAAATAGGTCTGATTTATCTTTCTTTAAATTTTTATCAATTTGAGAGAGTCATGCTATAATCTCCCTCTCTTTTTGTGTACTGTTTTTCTTTATATATATTAACCTTATTAAAAAACAAAAACAAAAAAATTTCATTACAAACAAAAACAAAATAACTTCTTGTTTTTAAATAGAATATTTAAAAATAAATTTTTAAAATATTAAATTACAAAATCACTTTTTATTCGGTGAACACTTAAAATTCTAGAGTTTAACTGAGTACATATTACATACTCATCATTCAATCATATAATGTCGTATAATTTTTCATATTAATTTAGTTTAAAACTAAATTCAAACTTTAAATTACTTTGTCTGCAGTTATCCAACTAAACTTTAAAATACTAAAGTTTTTGTATTCCATAAAATACCTTTTTGAAGTGATTCCATTAACTCTTGATCACACGAGTAGTAATAAAAACAATTAAACATTTTTCTACCATAAAAGAATGTTAACATTAATAAATGAAATTAAATGGCTTTTGGTAGATCATTTTGTATAGCAAGAGATTGTGAAAATAAGCATAAAATTGACAATTCAATGCCATGAAAGAACATTGGCATGTCACATTTCAAATTCCTGTACATCTTCCTTTGTTGTTAATGAAACATGATTCTTGTTTTATCCACTACGACAAGGAAAGTATATTATTGTTGGCATAGCGACCATTGGCTTGTCTTTTATATTTTTAGAGAAAATTTATAACAATAAATATAAGATTCGCAACGACTATTCATGGACATATTTGTGTATATGAAAAAGATATATATCAAAGTGGTTTCTATCATTATGCCCTTTCGATCATTCTTATGACAAATTCTTTTCAATATTCAAAAGTTTGGTTTTATAATGATAAAAAATAGTATCCATGTGAAAGAATCTGGTCAAATGCCAAAAGGATTATCTAGGAGAAAACATAGCCATGTGGCAACAGTACATCATATATATGAGTTGCAATGTTAAAAAAAATAGGGTTATTACCATTTTTGCCTCCTGTCATATGGGCGACTTTTGGTTCAAATATGCTGATGTGACTTTATTATATTTATTTTGAATTATTTTGAACCCATGATTCCTCATACTAAGTAGAAGGCCCTACCACTAGGCTAACTCATTATTTATGATATATGCTGCTGGTGGAATGTATATGTTACATATTTGCTTTATTTCATATTTCTATTATAATTTTTGTTTAAACTAATTAATTTTACATGTATATATTACGTTTTAAAATATTATGTATATATTATGTTAAAGTAAGTTATCAATAAATGTATATATTATTAAAAAAAATAATTTTAATATTTTATTAAAAATTTATTATTTGATACGTTAAAAAAATTATTATAACATACATTAAAAATTTATTATTTGATTTATTTTAACAATAAATTATGATGTTAATTTTAATTTCAGTATATATTATGTTGTTATAAATTAATATTTGATATATTGTAATAATAATTTTTCTAATAAAATTAATATCTATTAAAATGTATAAAATTTTAAAATAATATAATTGATTTCAAAAAATAAATTTGTTTTCAAAAACAAGTTACTAAAAGATAATATTATTTTATAATAAGTTATTAATAAATGTATATATTATATTTTAAAATATTAAAATTTTCCAGTTTATTCACAAAAAAATTTAATATTTTATTAAATTAATACGTTAAAAGTTTATTATTTGATATATTTTAATTATAAATTATGCTATTTATTCTAATTTCAATATATATTATAATAATAATCATTAATATTTGAGACATTGCAATAATTCGTATTTATTCATATTCTTATGAAATACATTATTATTGCTCATATTACTAATATGTAAAATTAATTAGTTTAAAAAATTATTATAATGAAAATATGAAATAAAGTAAATATGTAACATATACTTTCCACCAGCAACATATAACATAAATAATAAGATGGCCTAGTGGTATTACAAAAAAATACACGGTCAGCGCGCCACATAAGTAAATGGCATGTGCCATTTCCTAGAAATGTCTAAAACAACAGAGTCTTTATTTGGCAAGGTTAGTTTTACAAAAAAAAAAAATTACAGGGAGGTAAACCAAAAGTCGCCCATATGACAGTGGGCAAAAATGGTAATAACCCTAAATATAAAAAAAAAAAATCTAAGATTGGGATGAAATTTGCTTTTTATTTTATAAATTAATTTTTAAAAATTTACTTTAATAAAATATATTAATACACAATTATGTGACACATAAATATTGAAATTTAAGTGAGAGTTATTAAATCTCATATTTATAAAAAATGAAGAAAATCTCGGTGTTTAAGAGAAATAATTCATACCATCATTGTCGTCATGTTTTTAGTGAAGGATATGTATAAGATTTTATCCCATATTTCTACAATTATACTTTCACCCTTAGAAAATATATAAAATGTCAAATTTATTATTTTAAAATTAATTTTTGTTTACTCTTAAACAAAATTTTCGAATTACTTTAAAATGGTTTTTGAAAACTTTCCCGCGGCTTATCCGTCGGTAAATATCTAAGTAGACGTGGTAAAATTGTTTACCGAATAATAACTTTTGGAATTGTTAACCAGAAAATTTGCATAAAAGATTTTTGAAAATTTATATGTGGCTTATTCGTAGGTAAATATAAGTTTTGTGGATAAAATTATATATCGGAAAATTGTGGATAAAATTGTATATTGAAAAATTATGTTTAGAGTTCTGAAAATTTAGCAACGCCTTATTTATGGGTAAAGCAATGTTTACTTGGGTTAACTTGGATTACTAAATTCGCATACATCTCGTCTATCACTATTTATGGCCATGTGCTTTTTATGTTTCATGAATTTATCGTGAGAGAAACTCCAATTCTCAATTTGAGACGAAACCATCTCGAAATTCACATAAGTGAAGTTCATATTGTATATATTTTTCTTGCGATACATATTCTCGACATTGAACTTCATTAAGAGTTTGAAAAACTCAACCCTCAATATGCAATAGTTAACATTATCACATAATGTTGCACAAACATCCAAATCAACGACTTGTTACCCATGAATCCTAGGTTAATATTTTCTTAACTTCAGATTGGGTTGCTACCGTTGTTAGAACTCTTATTCAAGGAGTTTCAATCTCATACCTCTCGAGGTAGTCTTTAATAAATCTCTGGCCAGTAGTTTAGTAAATGGATCAACTAAAATAACTCGATCATATATATGTGTATAAGTGAGATGATTCCATTCTTAATCAATTTTTTTTCATAAAAGAATGTCTAAAACCTATGTACCTAGCATTCCATAATACACTTCGCTCAATGTTCTGCCTAAAGTGGCATGACTATCGCAATGTGTCAACACCTTTGAAACATTGACTTTAGCCAATGGAACTTCTAACACAAGGTCCATTTACCATTCAACTTCTTGACCTACGGAAGCGAGGGTCATTAACTCTGATTTCATGGTCGAAAGAGTAACATATGTTTGTTTTTTTCTCTTTCGAGAAATCACACCGCCAACTACTGTGTCTCAAACTCTCCTAGTGTTTCCCTCCAGCTAGTGTTTAAAATGAAGCACCTTCATAATTCCATTCAAGAAATCGCACCTCCATGAAGCATGATGTTTCACAAAGCTATTCACCAACTTCAAAATCCCTGAAAGTATTTTCAAAGGTGCTCGCATTAGCAAACTATCTCCTCCATTGTCGTTACAAAAACCAAATACATTGAAAAGATGTTGCTTTTTATGCACTAATACATTGAGTAGATTGTAAATGTTGAAGGTGGCGACAACTCTGATTTTTGAGTTGTTTCGGATTTGCTCGATAAATAAGATGCTTACTACCAATTTGTTTGTCATGATCTTATACAAGAGATGACGGCGCATAGGGAGTCATACACAAAACTATACGGGAACAAAGAAAATTATGATGCAATTGTCAATGCTCTTGTTCTTTGTCTTGGTGGCCTGGCTCCATTTGACAAATGGATGTGTTTCCAAGAAATAGAACATCTTATAGCAAGTGCTTATGATAAGGTGTATATTAATTTAACATGATATATTTTCTCAAAACATTTGATCCACTTCAAACTAAGCCACCTCAAAATCCATTTGAACATATCATTTGTATAATTTGGCTATAAAAAACAACATGTTTTAGCACCAAATCCATCAAACAATTTCTGAGTTAATATGCAATACTAATACTTAAATTTATTATTTTATTTTACTTAATTCATGTGCAGAAATTTCACTTTAGTTAATGTATTTTTAACTTTTTTTTTATTTTTATTAATGTATTTAGTAAGTAAAATAACAATTAAATCAGCTATTTTAAATCCTTTAAATTAATAATTAAATCAATTATTTAGATTCATAACTTTTTTTTAATAAACAACTCTTATATTAAAAGAATGGAATACTAGATATACTCCAACAAAAAAAAAACAACCAAACCAAAGATACAGAAGATAAAAAGCGAATAAATCATAGAAATTAGATGCAACCTTACCCACCGGATTTTTAAATTCATAACATAAGTTATTGTAAAATAAAATAATAGTCAGCAACCTTTATACTAATCAACAAATGGTTTTATTTTTATCTCCATCTCTCTTCTCATATTTCTTCTCGCATTTTTCTCAGTGACCTAATTTCCAAAGTCATTGAGCTTAATAAACAAACCAATGTCTCTTCTTATTAGCCGACATTTAACCTCACACGTCAGGTGTTAATTAAAATATATATAAATTTAACTTTCACTTTATTACTATAATCTCACTTTATTGTGCTACTTTTAAATAATAATATATTTATAATCCCTTTTAGACAAATTATTTTTAATAACACCTATACGATTAGATGGTTGAATGTGTATATAATTTTTTATTGAATTTTGTTAATAAGTGTCATAACACCATTGATTGAAAAATTATATAAAAAAATTGTCTGATATTGTGATTGATGGTTGATTAAATTGATAAAAATTTAAGTCTTTAAACACTTATTAATTTACTATTTTAAAAAATAGTTTCTTTAGCTGTTATGATATGAGTGTAACATTATAGTCACAAAGGGTTTCTGGTGTGACTTAATCCCGTTTGTAATAATTTCGAAGTAACATTGAAATCGAAAGCATGTCTAATTATGATTATTTGCCTTTACTTTTGCTTACTTATAAATTTTCCCTTCACCTTAATTAAACTGTGCCACCTTAAATCACAATGATTATTATATTTCTTTCAAGTAATCATCAACAACTAAGAAAGCAATTTAATTCAAAACCTTGAAAAGTCCTTCCATGCACTATTAATATTAGTTTATCAACTTAGAGAAAACTGAATGATAAAGCTCCAAGCTTGAGTTCATTTTTATTATCAATCAGAACAATGTAATAAAGAAAAAAAGCTTTTCAGTCATGCTACTCTAAAAAGTGAAGTTTGTTCAAATGGTACAAGGACGAAAGAGTGGCCATGTTCAAGGTACTGCTTTGGATGATTGCTTAACATGAATGCCGTGTAAAATTTTGCAACCTGATTCAGATCCTCTTGATGGTCAAATCATAACCTGATAATTGCATAAGTTGCAAATTGTGAATGCTGAAAAACAACTAATTAATTCTCTGAAAGAAATATTTAAGACACCAACATATTAATCTTAATTGATCACATCTTAGTACTTAAAACGTTTAACATTTTATAGAAGATGCTAAATTTAAAAAAAAAAATATATATATATATATATATATATATATATATATATATATATATATATATAAATTTGACATTTTTTAAAATAATAATTTTGTTTAGAATGATAAAAGAGTCATTATCATTACTAAAAAATTTATTTTAAAAATACTATAACAATCTAAAAGATATTTAAAAATTTTATATTAGCCCTCCAAAACTCTCTTTCAATACAATTTTTTAATTTACCCATTTTATAAGATTTTTTTTAGTTTCCCCATTTTATAAGATTTTTGTTGTTATGAATAAAATCAAACCCTCCAAAATCCTCCTACCCAAAATCTTTTTATTCTTTTTATCCAATTATTCTTATTTTTCAAAACTCTCCTTTCCTTTCCCTTCCCTTCCCTTCCCTTCCAAACTCGCAAAACTTAATTTCTAATTTAAAATCTTGCTTATAATAGTTTAACTAGGTATCTGAGACAATGAGATTTGATAAATCTTGTACTTTCTTGTGGTGGAATATATAGAAATATGATTTATTTATTTTTTTAATAAACATCAATATGTTCAAAAATAAACAAATTCCAAAACCACTATCTCATCATAGTACAATCCACAAGATTTACAGACAAAACCCCCCAAGTTATTTCTGTTGAACTTATAAATGGAAAGTAAACTTCCAAGTTTCAACCAGAAGAGTCCAAGGAGCATTCCCGCGTGTAACTTAACGGCATCACTCTAAATAATCCAATGAAATCTACACATTTTAGAATACAAAGTTAACATCACATTTAAGGAGAAAATTTGTCATGCATTCCCAAGGACACGAAGGTGATATGGTGGTCCACGACAAAAAATAGGCTCAGCAGCTGAAGTTGCCCTAGCACGAGCCCGGAGGATGTCATTCGCATCATCGATCACTGCTGCGGCGAGTAGCGTATACTCTCCTGGGACAAGGAAATGCAAGCAGAAAGAATGGTTGATTTGCTGAAGTGGAGGAATTTCAATGGTAATATCACTCAAAACACCTGAAATAAATGGGATTTTGGCAAGAAAATACAATGTTAGAGACCCATATGACTGCCTTCCAATTACAGAAAGCAGATGAAAATTGAATATTACCTGTCCACAGAACAGTTGATTTGGTACCATCTACACAGTTTTCTCCAGCTACATCTCTGCATGTAATGTTAAGATTCATTTTGATCATATCCTTGGTGTTATTACGGACCACGGCTACCATTGGTGTCATTTCATGTGCAAGCACAGAACTTTTGGAAGCAGGGGATTCAGGTAAATCAGATTCTTTAACAGGATCAGGATTATTTGATTCAAAACCATCTTTAACAAGCCTGAAGCCAAATGTCAGTGGATCTGGCAGCAACACATCCATGATTGATGTCTGTAGAGCAGCCTGGATAGCATCCTTGATATTTAACTCACCAGAGCTATTGCGTCCTGAGTGCCAATGAACCTTAATCCTAGATACAAGATTCCTGATACAAGCATTGAGTTCGGCTTTGCTGCTCTTTTCAGAGAATGATGCATTTCTTCCTCCACCAATACCATTTGTTTGAGTGTCCTTTGTTAAAAAGGAATCATCAAGAACAGGTAATTTAAAATGCTCCAGAGGCACAAGAACCCTTGCTGAGCAATCTCTATCGATTCTTGTTTTAGGATAGCCATATTCTGTAGCATCCTGATCAGCTAAATGATTGTCCTCATTACTGTTCTCCAGTTTGACAGAGACATTGATTTCAAACACAACATCAGTTGGATTAGACAGCTCAAGTTCGAGAAAACGCAGTCCCCAGCTACCTCTGAAAGGATCGATTTTCACCAATCTGTCCATTTTCGATTCCGAGTTAACATGTTCTCCAGTGGAACTATTACTTGCATCATCGAACTTAGGAAGAGTTTCACTAACATGAGCAGGAAATTCCATTGAAAGCAGCTGAGCCTTCACAAAGGACAAACCCTGTAAAACACAAATCTGCAGAGGAACAACAAGGCGTCTACCGGGGGATACAGCATTTGGATCTTCAGAGGTTTTCAGCGGACCTGAAATAAATGTGGAAAGAGCCTTAATACCAGATATAAAAGGACTCGGCACAAGTTTTTAACGGTCCTCAGCAGCACAAGAAACCACTAAATGACAAAATGACAGAAATCTATAAATTCATGCTATTGCAAATATTGAGAGTGCCAGAGTCAACATAATATGGGAGCTACATAAGGAACCTTATCAAATAAACATGTTTCAACTATTTAAGATCTATGAGATCTGATTAAATGCAAGAGAAAATATAGTCTAATAAAGAGGGGAGAGGAAGACATGGAAAATTTGAAAAGGGGGCAAATCAAGCTGAACAAGGTAAATGGGTAAAATATTAGAATTCACAACAAAATGATTGATCTGAATGTAATCTAATGAAAGGCCCGCAGACTGAACTTCTAAATTCATCATGAAGCAAGAAAATTTGATGTCTTGAAGACAGTACCAGCGTAGTGGATCAATAGTGATGGGCAACTTCCATCTTTGGAATGCCTTGTATTATCAGCGTCTGCCACGCCGACCTGCCAGGCTCGCAAAGTCACAGGGAATGTCACTTCTGCTCCAGGCTTTAGAGGGAGACGAGACTTTAATGTTTCAGAAGAATATGAAATTACGGAATCTTGATTTTTCCCTGACAGTGAAATATGTGCCTGCTCAATAGGAACTGTGCCTGCATTAGCCAAACTTATCCACACGTCACGAATTTCGCCTTCGTACAAAATGATGGCCCCATCTCCTCCAACAACATGTGATATCAGCAATGGAAGTGGCGGTACTACAGAAATACTTGGAACAGATACATTCTTCAACTTTGGAGAACCACAGCATCGGAAAGGGTCAGAAAGAACGAGCCCTTGTGCAGCCCCAAGAAGCAGATTATCAACCTCTCTAAACAGGTGTTCAGTAATAACACCAAAACAATGAACAATGCACCCAGGAATTGTAACTGGCCCCACTGATGTTGGAATGCCAGATAAGGTAATCACTTTTGAAGAATTTGGCAGAAGGCTTATGCTCACTGGAAAAGCATCAAAATTTCCTGAATGCACAGACAGGTAGATGCTATCGACTCTTAAATCAAAGCCACATGGGTTTGCCAATTCCACTAAAACCTGGATCGGCTCTCCAACAATCCAAACAAGCTCTTGCTTCTTGATATTATTGGTATCTCCTTTACTGAATGGCGTGTAAATGAAAGGGCCCGAAGGGGCAGAACCCACCCACCAATCTTCTCTAGCAGGATTACGTTTTACAATGTCCATTTGTCTTGGGTGAACAGGAAAGGAATGCACCCTGAAATTTAATAATTAAATTGTTTCTTGAATTAGCTTTCCAAAATTAATGTAATTGACCAAATTAGCATTTGAAAAACTTGACCCAAAAGGAAAGATGATGGAATATGACTTGTTCGGGATGAATTGCAGGAAAAAAAATCTGTATCCCAATAAATACCTTATAAAAGGTAAAGCAGGATCGGCACATCGAGTCCCTGGTGGTAGCCTCTCGGACGAATTTGAAAGTGCGTTAGCGAGGCCATTTTGCCCGGCAGGAGTTATTAGAGGATAGTAGGACCTAAGTAGTCGTGCTGCTGCACTCCATGCAGTTAGAGGGTCTCCAGCACGAACTGCAGAGAGCAGAATTTCTCTTAATACAACCATCTGGATGGTACTCCATTGAGACTCAAACAATGAGACAACTGATTGGTGATGCATTTTCCCACCATCAGCTTTGTCTGATCCAATTCCCTTCTGCGAAGAAGCAACAGTTGAAGTTACATTTTATAACTGGAAAAGTTCAAGCAACGCAAAGAAAAATAAAAGAAGCAGCAACAGCTCACTATCTTAGCAACTAACAATTTCTAGGTTAAAAAAATGTGACAAATCAATCAAAATTTTCTCTCCAAGCCATAAAATGATTGATATTATATTAGTAACAAAAGAAAGGCCATGGGCATTTCAAGCACCCAAAGAAAATAAGGTGTTTTGGTGGGTGATGCATGTACACTCACATTATGAATAGAATGATCAGAGATTGAAGATCTACTTTGAACATGATAAGCTTTTGTGGTCATTGCCAAAACTTGCATCGCACTAATTGCAGCCAGCCTATTTTCTTGCTGCAAATATAACTGAGCAACCTGCCTGGAAAAGAAGGCGGCTTTTCTCTGGTATCCAAGACTACCATACAAACGAGCTATTTCAATGTATAGTATGAGTCTATCACTTGCATCAATTAAAGATTTAGCACCATCTGCAGCTGTTGTCAACAACTCCACCACCTCCTTGGCCAGCTCTCTCCTGTTGATTAAAAGAACTCAGCCATAATTGCTTTGAAAATAAGAAAAGTGAAACATATCACTTGGGGTGTGTTTGTTTCAAGGTTGTAAAAGATATTCCCAAGAATATGGCCATGGGAATGCAACATTCTCATGTTTGATTCAAGTTTTAAAAATTATTCCAAGGCATTTTTTATTCCCAAGATTCTTATTTACACATGATTTTTCTATTCTTATTCCAAGGCTTAAGGGTGGGAATATAACATTCCCATGGAAATAAGTTCAACCAACTCTAACTTCCCACTATCACTCACATTTACTATTATTTTTTATTTTTAAATTAAAAAAAAATTATCATTATTCCTAGGAAACTAAATTCTTACCAAACACATAAGTTGGAATAATATTCCAAGGAATACTAATCCTGGGAATACCATTCCAAGGAATATTTTTTCTAACCTTGAAACAAACACACCCTTGATACACCATAAATTCTTCTTGATGACAAACTAGTATAGATATTCCAAATCTTAAATGTCCATGTATACCAACTGTTTTGAGTAAACAGAAGCATGAAATTTAAAAACTCATGAAGCATCATTCAATTGAAATGCTGGTCTAATTTTGAAAAGTTAAGCAATTGAAAATCAAAATTCATAATGGCTTAGAGACTGAGCATATATTGAAGAATATGATAGGGCTTGGGTATTATTAGGTGACCAAGTCCGGCGTCGAGTAGTGTGGTGTGGAATGCTTAGTAGAGTATTTAAGTGACTTGGTTCTCCCCCCTTGATAGCTACTTCTCAGAATACTAAAGTTAATTGATTTACATATTCATAATGGGCATCAACATGGCATATTTATCATATTGCAAAGCCCGGCAAAAATACCTGCAAAGGAACCTCGCTAATTTCAAAGTAGCTTCAAGTTCAAAAGTTATGGGAGAAACTCTGCACAAAAGAAATAAAAACACTTGGGCTTAACAAATAGAAATTGGAATAATCAGCACGAGGTGTAAATACAGTAGAGTAATATAACTACGGAAAGCACAGTTAAGCAATAGGCGTAAGAGAAATTGGTTAATGGAGGCTCAAGTGATAACTTCTTACCGCTGAGTATTATCTTGTGACTTCTTATAATTCAAGATGACACTATTATAACGATATCTAACTTCATCCTCCAAGGCTGAATCTTTCTGGCCCATACGGTCAATCTGAAACCATAAAAATGAAAAGAAATAAATAAACAGAGATAAGAGTCACAGTTGACTTTCCTTGACAATTATGGTCGTCGCATGACTCATATCTATACTCCTATGCCACACGACAAGCACTGCCACTACTCTCAATGTATAGAAAACTGCTAACACTTTTTTACTGCAGATACCATGCAATGCTGGAAAACTGTCTATACAATGAATCAATAACAAATTATATATGCCATGCAATATTACCAAGTTCAATTAGTTTCGGCTAAAGCTTCATGCCCTTGCACTAACAACTGTAACCACGATCTAAAGCTAAATAAAAAATGAAGACAAGATCCATATGATAGTCATATGAACATATAACTCTCCCCTTCTAAGAAACGAGATCTTGCTTAATTGGAGCAAAAATTAGGGGAGAGATTTTGGGCATTGGAGCCTTCAGTTCTTGTACTCTAGCCGACTAGTTCATGCTTTCTAAATAAATAATATATGAAATAAGTACTTGTTCATACATTGTGTGCAAATATAAAACAATTAAGCACTTCAACAACCAGTTAACTTAAGTAAGTAGACACGTAAATATTGATTGAAAGTAACCACACATCTAGATATTTACTACAATCACATTTGATAAGAGAGAAAAAACTCTCTACCATGAACTCAAACACATATTTTGGATACAATCACAAATGGGGTTCACATAACCCATAGTGAAGAGAAGTTTTTACCTATGTTGTTAATCTCGGAAAGCGGCGCGGCGCGGTCAACCTCAAAATGGGAGCGGCGCGGGCGCTATTTTAACAACGCGGCCACTAAAAAATAATTATTTTAATGAATTTATGTATGCAGTATAGTGTTGAACTTAGGGAGAGAAAGCAAAAGTAAGGTAATTAGAAAGAGAAATTACCGTTGGAGAGGAAGAATTTATGAAGAAGAGAAAGAGTTTATGGAGAAGAGGAAGAATTAGTCACAAATTACTGGATTTTAAATAGAGTTTATAAAGGAGAGGAAGAATTAGTCACAGATTAAGCTAGATTTTAAACAGGAGTGAATAGGGTAATAGGATTTCAATAAATTACCCTTTTAATATTATTTATTTATTACTTTTTAATATTAATAACTATTTAATTAATAATTAATTGTTATGGGTTTAAGTGAACCCGGCCCATATCCAAATCCAGTCTATTTAAAAAAATTAGGGTTTTTTTTCTTAAAGAAGCGCGCCGTCATCGAGTTCCTTTTACAAAACGAGTTTCCTGCACAACTCGTTCGAGTTTACCGAGTCCGGTAGCATATACCTCTGATTCCGCCTGAAGCGCCGCTTTGGGCCGCATTCGACCCGCGCCCGAATCCGCGATCTCGGCCGCACCAGCCCTAACGCGGCCGCATCATTCTAACGCGCTGAACTGGTATGACCAGAAGCGGCCGTCTGCTTTTTTCCGCATCGCGCCACGATAGCTGCCGCACCAGCCGCGATTAACAACAGAGGTTTTTACATATCCTCACAGTACTTCCCTAAGTCCAATGAAAAACACAACACATGCGGATTGCCTAACCATACAGTCCACAGTCTTTAATTGAGTTGGATTGTCCAATGCCTATTCAAATTTAAATTAAACTAAGAATGAAAGTGCGAAAAGAAAAGAAGAAAGTAAATAAATATACCAGCAAGGCACAAACGCTACCCTCCAATGCTCCAGCATACCAGAAGTAATCCCCAGTCAACCTTCCAAGTTCTAATGCAGTAGAATAATGAGCATTAGCATCAACAGGAGAACCTGCCAGCAAACAGTAATCACCAATGGTCTTTTGGGCACGCCCAAGTCTCCTCTTTTTGGCCTTGATAACCTGCATTAAACAAACAAAACACACCAAAATATCAATAAAATTGAACTTAACCACAACAAGATCACAAACCAAAAAAAAATATTCAAAATCCAAATCACAACATCACCACAAAAATAGTATTAAAAAAATATATAAGAGCAACAATAACAATAATCATGATTCATGACACCTAAAACATGAACACCTCCTCTGAGCTGAGACTAGCTTGAGAATCCAACGGCGTCTTGAGAATAGTTCCAGAAGATTCCGCTTGAAGAACCCACTTCTCAAACTCCATAAGCAACGAAGCAGCTACTTCTTGCATCATAGTATTCAAATGAAACTCTAAAGTTGCACGATCCGCAGGAGGAAACAATCTCAAATTTCCACCTCTCTTACTTCCCTCCTCAAGCTACAATCAAAAATACAAAAAAGTAAGAATGTTTCCTATTTTGATCCATTTCTTATGGAAATTACCAAAAATAGTGAAAATACCTGAGAATCGTTAGGGTAAAAGGCGAAGCATCGTTCAACGAGTGAGGAAGGGTAAGATTTATAAGAATTTACGAATTGATCAACCACAGCGTTAAGATCCGGCGAGGAAGGACAGTGAACAATGCCGACGACGGCGAGGGTTTTCCGATGAGATTGAAAATCCTCCCAAGGACTTGGAGTAGCACCGCCGAGAACGAATTTGAACCTAAGAGTACCGGAATCCCAAGGCTGATGTGCGAACGGCGATTTCTGGTGCTCAGTGTAGAAGGAACTGATCGCGGAGAGAGGGATCGTGTGGAGCGGGAGTAGCATAGAGTAATAGTCTCGGAGGACGTTCGGCGGTACCGTTCCGATCGGGATTACGGCGACTTGGATCATTGATGATCCTTCGATGCTTACCTCCGGTTCCATGGTGGTGCACCGTATGGTTACCGGTTGGTTGGTTACTTGGTCTTTTATCAACACTCGCTATGCTCACAAGATCTAGAAAATGTTAAATGATGAAAGTCAGCAAATTTTTTGGGGAATTAAAAGTAAACTGAGTATTTTTTTTTTTATTGAAGTGCGGTATTATAATTTAAAATTTTTAGTAAATGATTGACCAGAAAAATATCAAATGCAAGAGAAATATATAATAACTAGTTTAGTAAGAGAGTAAAAATTAATTATCAATTTAACTTTAATCAAATATATTGCTTTAAAATGAAATGGTTGGTGTCATCCCTTAATTTAATTTTTTTTAATAATAGCATTAACTTTATTTATACCAAAAAAAAAAGTTTACAAAATCGGGTGATCCGAAGATCTAGGCAAAACTCAATGTATGCTAATTAATATATTATGTGTTAACATTGACATGTTTTCCAATCTCTCGATGCATAGTGTCTCTCGTAACAATGTTATATATAATTATCTCCTTATGGTCAGCATCGATTAGTTTTTGAGAAAAATATTTTACTATTTTTGTTCCTCCATATCTCGTATATGGTCTCCGCTATAGCAATCTTCAGTAGAAGTTTTTCCAGTTTTTCTTTAAAGTTTCCCTAATTAAGCGCATAAGTTCTTTGCTCCATACTTCTGGTTTCCTCTTAACATGCATCCATACAAGAGTCTCACCCCGAATCCGATTAGTCAGCTCACACTCGAAAAAAAGGTGTTCCATATATTCCCTTTTGTCACAGAAGCAGCAAGTTGTTTCAATGATAAATCCAAAACTTACAAGCCTATCTTTAGTTTGAAGATTTCCATTCAAAGCCATCCTGTTCTGGACTGGGCCAAGATTCAGCCCAGTCTACTTTCGGCCCAATTGGACTTGGAGGCCCAAATCATCTCTAAGCCCATGAGGAGTAAACACGTGCTCGGCTCCTTGGAGACCCAGTGGCGTTGCAGCACTGCAGTGCGTGCTCGGCATATGATGCTCCTCGCGAGCGTCTCATGTGACGAGGACTTCCCTCCTCATCCAAACTCAAGCTTACAAGGCACGCTCTCTGTGAGCGTCCCTTCCGCCAAGGGCTCTCTTCCTCGCGGCCTTATGTCGAGGACCCTCCTCCTCGTAGGGTCGCTTCACATCCAAACCCCCGAATAACACAAAGTCCACGTAGTCCCTGAAAGATCGCGTCTCCCTTAAACTTTGGAGTGGTTAACCAGGACGGAGACCACATACTGGTCTCCGATATTTTTGCCTAGAATCCTGGCAGTCTCCTAACCGAGCCTGGGCATCCAGTCTAGTAGCGAGATCTTGGCCCAGCGCTGGGGGCTATAAATACCCTCTTTCACTAGAGGGTCAGGTATTCACTTCTTCTATCATTTACCTTGTACTTGTGTTCTGCTGGTCTTCTTACTTTAGCATCGGAGTACCTTGCAGGTACACCCCCTAGTTCACTAAAGATCCAAATCCTTGCAGGCCTTGAAGATCCATCTGATCAGGTAAGATCACATCCAAAGGTTGAAAATTGCTTTTGGTCTAGCTTTGTCAGTAAACAAATATTTTCCTCCAACTGATTGGTACTCTATCCTCTCTCAGCACTCCATATATTTCAGTTGTTTTTGTATATGTCCTTCTGCATAATTTCAGTCCAAACTGTTGCCAGTTTCTCCCCGCAGTTCACAATTATTATTAAAATCCAATAGCAGTTTGAACCGATCCTCCATGTAAGGACATCTTAGCCTTTAAGGTAGTACGTATTGACCCATCTCACCCAAAGTTTGTCCTTCTTAGCATGTATATTCCATAACAATTTGTCAATAGTTGCTTGATTCCATTCTTTGAGTGAGGTAATGTTCATACCTCCTGCATTCTTGGGATTACAAGCAGTCTCCCAAGCTATTGGGACCTTATTTGTTACAGTATCTTTGCCACTCCATAGAAAGTTGCGACATATTGCTTTGATTTCTTGGATAACTTTTTGAGGTAGAGGGAACACCTACATCCAATAATTAGTGGCAACAAACAACACACTATTTATAAGTTGCAGTCTTCCTGCATAGCTTAGAAGTTCCAACGTACAATGCTTTATTTTTTCCACAATTCTATTGATGAGGGATCGACATCGGTGGACAGAGACTTTTCTACCAGCAAGGGGAATTCCCAGATATTTAAATGGTAACTGGCCTTTAGAGAAGCCAGTAAGACCCCTGTCAGGATTGGCTTGTAGACCATTGGCCTCAAAGAATCTATGGAACTCCCTCATCATAATCTTCATTAAATCGCCCCTAGCAAACAACATTAAATCATCAGCAAGTGAAATATTAGTAAAATAGAGTTTTCCACATTTAGGAGGGAAATTAAAGTCAAGGATGTCCTTCAGCCTATTGAGACACCTATGTAAAAAGTCTTTACATTTAAGTGTTTTTTTAGTATTGATCTTTGTATTTTTTTCTTCTTAATACATATAATTTTAAATAAAGTTGTTTCAAATCTTTATATCTTAAAAACTCATGCAAATAATAAATATGTTATATATATTTAGTAATCTAGAATTATCACTAAGGGTGAAAACGAGTTGAGTCAAACTCGCCTCGGCTCGACTTGACTCGTTAAGAATTGATTCACCTCAAATATTGGTTCGAGTTCGTCACGAACTTTTTTCAGCTCAAACTCGACTCGTTAAAAGTTCACAAACAATTCGGTTCAACTCGTTAGGTTCAACTCGCTTGCTTCACGGACTTAAAAGTTATTTTTTAAAAAATATTTTTATTTATATATTTGCCAATTTAAATTAATATTATATTTTTAATAAAAAAATATAGAAATAAAATAAAGTTATAAGATTAAAATCTATACGATGTTAATTTTATTTGTATAATTAATTTTAGAGATATTTTGCTCAAAGGAGAATATAAATTATCAATTAAAACTGTTAGATTTAAAGAAAATATAGGAGTAAGATTTGACGAAAATCTTTAAACATACTCTTAAAGACAATATAATTCATCTCATATATAATCGAGTTGACTTATGAACCTAACGATTTAAATTATGTATAGTTCAAGTTCAGCTCATTTAGTTAACGAATTTATTTTTTAACTCATATTTTAGCTCATTTAGTTCATGAACCTAATTCAACAAATTAATTGTCGAATTGAATTCTGATTTGTTTTTGAGTTGGTTCAGTTCATTTTCAGCCATAATTATCATGTAGTTAAAAGAAATTCTCATTCTTTTCCTCACTCCAGCATTTAAGTTTTTACAATTTTAAAATTTGAACACATCTTGTTTTCCTATTTGTTTTTACAATATTAAAATTTGAACATATATTGTTTTCCTATTTCAAAATAAATTAGTAATCAATTGTTCCATTACATGACTTGTATTACACTTTCTATGTTATTGATATTGTTTGGATTGCAAAATCTAAATACGTTCGGGGCTTGTTTTCAAATTACAAAAATCAAACATACCTTAAGAAAACTTTTGGATTTTATGATTCGAACCATGATACTCCATAGTGTTGGAGTTAAGTTTATATTAATTTTTTTGTTAAATTGAAAATTTTATTTATTTATCAGTAATGGGCAGGAACAACATGTTCAAGACTCGCACTAAAGAAAAAGAGAATTCATTATTGTCTCTACTAGATAGAAGTGTGTTTGTAAGAAACACATTGATAGAGTTAGTAGTAGAGCTTAATTTAACTAGAAAAAAATAGTCACATACAATTTCTTTGGCACAATATAGGTTTGTCACAACAAGCTCAGTCTAATTGGCCCTCTCTTCAGCAAACCACTTGAATACAAACCCTCTTTAAGAACTGCAATATCGGAATCACAACCAAAAACTATTGTAAGACAAATTAAAACCATAAATAGCAAAATCTAACAAAACAAAACATGAAAACTGAATCAAAACCACAAACTTTGCAAACGAACGTTGAACAATGGTAGAACGAAGATAACCTTGTTCAAAGTTTCCAAAAAAAATTTGAAATCTCTTGGGCGATACTAGAATTTTTTTTAAAAAGTGAGATTTTTACCGAAAATTTTGAAATTTTTGAGAGATTTTACCAGATATTTTGAAATTTCTAGTAGATTTTACCGGAAATTTTCGTTAAATTTTACCCTAAATTTTGAAATTTCCAATAGCTTTTATCGAAATTTTTGTAATTTTCAGGAGATTTTATCAGACATTTCGAAATGTATAGGATTCAACCACAAATTTTGAAAATTCGGGAACTAATTGCAACTTTTCGAAAATTTTGTAAATACCAAAAATTTCAATATGGTACCAAAAATTTCGTTCGGAAAAATTATCCTCAATTTACCAAAGACATTTTTAAAATAATGGAAAATGGAAGGTGCCAATATAATTTGGAGTGTCAAGTAAAATTCTCCCTAGAGTATAGATAGCAGTTGAAAAAACAAAGCCCAATACTATTCCTTTTCCTTTTGAAGAGAAAAAAAAAACACATTTTAATTTTAACATTTTTTTACAAATAAATAAAACCCCTAAAACCCTAAACCAACACAAAAACTCAGCAAGCGCGCATCTTCGTTTTCAACAGAGACGCCGCAGAAAACTCAGCAGCTCCATCAAGTTGCTCAACTCGCCGGAAAACAAAACCCACCCGGAGTTTCTCACCGGCCTCAGAATCAGTGAGAATTCGTCATATTCATCTTATATACTTACATTTTACGATTAATCGGTGTTCCATATTGTTCATATTGTTCAGTATTTCGTTCTAGATTACCTGACCTCATAGCTACTTTAGCACCTCTTTTTTACGATTAATGGTGTTTCTGATATATGTTATGTTCAGATTTGTAGCCAAAAAAAATGGCGAAGAAGAGAAAGCGCAGCGAGAAGGTTGAAGCTGCGGCGGTTCCGAAAAAGGACGATGTTGCTCCAGAGAGACCAGTTAGGACTCTTTTAGGATGGAAGAATAAGAAGGAGAATGAAAATGAAAATGAAGTTGAGGTGAAGGATAATGGTTCTTCACCTATATTCAGGAACAAAGAGAAAGTTTTGGTCACTTGCTCTAGGCGTATTGTTTTCAGGTATAAACTTCAAAACACAATTATATATTTTTGTATTCAATAAGCTTGTTTTGAGTTTAGATTCATTTATAAGTATCGAAAATCACTCTTTACAACCCCAAATCACTCCAATGAAAACTCTGCACATTTCATTAGATCCATGCATACTTTCTAACTACTAGCCGCTATCTCTTTATTCCGTTCATATATTCATATTGTTCAATGATATTCATGTTTTTAACAATAAATGTATATTTTGATTTATTTTTTTTTTTTTTTTTTTGTATTTTCTCATTTGGTCATCTATAAAGTGCCATGTTTGTGTCGGAAGATGACTAAATCATTTTACATCCTCTAAATGTTATTAATACTCGTGAAGTCCTTTTGTGTTCATGAGATTACATTAGGGGTTACATTTTCAATTTCAAATATTTCAATTGTACTTTATCATATAGTTTGGTCATCTACAAAGCAAATGGTCATCTACAAAGCAAATTGGATCCCATGTTCCAAGTTTGTGTCGGAATTTGACTAAATCAATTTATTTCCTCCATTTCTTCATAACTCATGGATTTTTATTCTATTCATTCATGGGGTAATGTTGAGGGATAATATCTGTTTATCACTATTCTCTAATTGTTTCGCTTTCTATCTCGAATTCTTATCTTATCAGTTGTTTTTTAATATGTTGTCCTATCTATTTGGTTCCTTACTAATTAATTTCATTCTTTTTGATGATAATTCATTTGAGATTCTTTATTCAATGTTATATTCTTTCTTATATTTATTTGATCCTTCAAGTGTTAATATCTTTGTTATAGTTCTGTTTAATTTTGCGAATGAGATTTTAATTAGTAGAGGAAGATCTTAAACTAACCTCAAAATTGGAAAGTGTCACGGGAGAGGTGTTGTCTACTTTGAATCAGTTTATATGATTTTGGCTGTAGTAATAGTGCTTAGGGCATTTGATTAAACTGCGAGTTTTTGCGATTTCCAGTTGACAACACTAGGAATTAATCACAATGAAAATGTGTCTTTATTTTATGGGTTAGATCTTGATTGTGGTTTATTGATGGGTTGGAGTGTTTTTCATAAACTTATCATAGGTACCGACATTTGATGTTGAACATAGTATCGCTTCTGCCTCATTGCAAGAAGGATAACAAGGTTGAATCAAAAGAAACTAAAGGCGCCACATTGAACGAGCTTGTTGAGCTTAAAAACTGTTCGTCTTGTTTATTTTTCGAGGTATTCTTTGTAACTATTTTAGGCTATTAGGTTTTTTCAGTGCAAACTATGGATTATGTTATGAGCTATGCTTCTTTTGTTGAGTTAGAAAACTCACTGCATATGTGTGGGTTAAGGAGTTATTTTATTCGTTGCAAATGTTGTTATTTAAATAGATTCAATGCATTGTTGATGGGTAGTTTCAAACACATAGCATCTCTTTTCTGTTTGAGATTAATTGTACATTTGATTCTTTTATATTTTATGGATTTTTGTTTTAACCGTATAAACTTTTAATGTATAGCATACCTGCCCTCCTTCAATTTCTTTCCCAAGTTGGCTTTTCTTCTCTATTTAAGCAGTTTGTTCAATTTGAAATCGGATTGTTGGAGCACCATTTTCCACTTCATCTTTGAGTTTGAGCTCCATTTCTTAATCTTGGCCAAGTCTAATCAACTTGTGTGATTTGGATAACTGTCTTACTTTCCCATTCTGTATATACTTTCCACTTAATCTTGAGTTTGAGCTCCAGTTCATAATCTTGATCAAGTTTAATCAACTTGTGACATTTGGATAGCTGTCTCACTTTTTCCATTCTGTATATATGAATTTCAGTGCAGGAAGGCAAAAGATCTTTATCTCTGGATGTCAAAATGCCCGAATGGCCCATCTGTTAAATTTTTAGTTAGTGCCGGTAATTTTCTCATCTGATTGTTATCTTTAGGTTACTATAGAAACATATTTTGCTGATATGATTATATAGTATTGGTATCAGTATTCAGTTCTTCATTCTTCCTTTTGAATTATGATTAACTCCTTTTCTGAAGCCAATTTACTAGTTTCTCTTTTGCCCTCACCATTTTCCAGTGCACACAATGGAGGAATTGAAGCTAACTGGGAATCACCTAAAAGGTTCACGTCCACTTTTGACATTTTCATCAAATTTTGAAAAAGATGCATACTGGAAACTGCTGAAGGAGATGCTGTTACAGGTATTCAGTTCATCACTCTTCTATGTACTGTTTTGGATTAGAAAACAACAGTTATTTCAATAATATAGTCTTAGTTTGGTGCTTTGTGCTGTATGAATTGCTGGTGTGATTGAAACTAGTTTAATTTGCACCTCTCTAATGTTTATGTTTTCTTGCTGTGCAGCTGTTATATATCTTGGGAATTTTCTAAGCTGTCAACTGTTTACCTTAGAAATTCTCTTTTTGTTATGTTTGGCTCTAGTCACAATTTAATAGAGTAGAATGTCGACCAATCAAATGTTTCTGTACACAATTTTCTCTAATTTTTTGTTCTTGTACTTGAGATATGTATGGGTAGGGTCAGTGATTAGTTGGTTATTAGAATAATAATAGTAAACACATTTTGAATATTGCTGACATATTCTTTCTTTGCTTCATTCAGATATTTGAAACACCAAAGGACCATAGAAAGGCTAAGCCTTTCCATGACCATGTTTTTGTTTTCTCAATAGTTGATGACCACATTTGGTTCCGAAATTATCAGGTTTGTGTTTGCATTTGCACAAGATGTAAATAATTGGCATACTGTTTAGAGGCGTCTTAATAATTGGCATACTGTTTTGCGAACATGGCTTTGCAATGTTTGTCTCATTCTGCTTCATGATGTTTATTGAACAATTTTAAATAAACCACATCTTTATTCCCATGCAGATCTCTGTTCCTCATAATGAGTCAGACAAATTACCTCGAGGAGGCCTTGATAAAATGACATTAATTGAGGTCTGCAAACTTGCTTTGTCGATTTATATTTTGATTTGTCAATTCCTAAAATTTCCTTTAACCTATTTGCGCGAATACTTGCTTAGGTTGGTCCGCGGTTCTGCTTGAACCCAATTAAAATATTTGGTGGCAGTTTTGGAGGTCCAACTCTATATGAGAATCCATTCTACGTGTCGCCAAACCAGGTACCTACCTACCAATATGCTCTCGATTTGTACTCATTTTCTCTAGTTTTGTACTGTTTAACCCTTTTATGTCGTTATTGTAGATTCGAGCTATGCAGAAGAAGAAAAAGGCTGGAACATTTGCAAAGAAGGTCAAAGCAAAGACAAGGAGGAAAAGGCATGAGATGGCGAATCCTCTGGAGCAAGATGAGTTCGCAGATATGTGGAAAGATTAAACTTAAATTCACCTGCTTCTTTTTACCAAATGTAAGAATGGGCTATTCACATTAGAGTGGTTTTGTTTGGTGGCCCATTCTTTATAGTGGTTTTGATGTTGAGAATTGCTTTATGTGTTAATTTGGAGATTTAGGATGTACTTCTATGTTACCATCAAACTATGATCTGTATCATAAAAGGTAGATTACCTTGATTCTGTAATGTTTACTTTAATTCATGTGGGAACTATTTCAGGACTTGCTCTACCCTTATGCTATAACTATATTCTTATAATGCTTGGATGTTAGTATAAATTAACAATTGACTTCCTTTTTTAAGTTAGTAGCTTGTTTAACAAAATGAGAAGAAGTTGAGTCTGTTCCTTAGGGTCTATTTGGCTTAAGGAATTATGTTTTTCAACCTGTTTTATTTTCATCTTCAATGATCTGAGGAGCTTACAAAGAGTTTAAGGAACTTAGATTTTTAAAGGATTTAAAGAACTTAGATTTTTAAAGCCAATGCCTTTGCACTTCTTTTGCAAAACCAAGTGGTTCGTGGCGAACCATTGAATACCTTTTGGTTGATTGTTGTGTATCATCACTTAGGAAAGTTGCTAGAAGGAAAATATTATTGTGAAAGACATTTGTTGCTACACAAATTAATCTTTTTTGAACAATCTATGATAAACTTGAAATCTGATACTTTCTTCTGACTATCATAAAAGGTTCCCCAAACCAAGGTTGTCAGAATCGAATTTTTACCTTAACTCGTTTTACCTAGGTAAAATCGAAACGTAAAATCGAAACGTAAAATCATGGAGTTTACCTCATTAAAATTATATTAAATTTATATATACGACATATACTAATATAATATTCTAAATGCATTAATTATTTAAAATTTTAACTTAATTATAAAACAAAAATATACTATATCATCATAATAAAGTGTAATATTCACAAACATGTATCAAACTACATGAATTGTCCACCAAATTATATAATGTAACATCCAAAAGATTATAAAAAAAAACAATAGTTTCATAAGTTTTTCAAGTTCAAAAAAACAAATCTTTTCATCTACTTCTTCAACTTAATCAAAAGTTCAATCCTTCTACAACATCATCTTCATTAATTAAAATATTCATATTCGACTTGATTAAGTCCATCTCTAAATGTTAAAAATTCTTTAGTATTATAACCAAGATATGAATGTGAATAAAATTAAAAATCCATAGAGAAAATTTATGGGCCAAAATATAACATGTGATTTTTAACTTTAACAAAAAAAAAAAAAAAGTAAAATCAGGTCAAAGAGTAAAATCCAACGATTTTACATGATTTTACACGATTTCACCGATTTTAGAAAGATTTAAATCACGTAAAATCGTTCCAGAATACGATTTTATATAAAAAAAGTTTTTACCTGCGATTTAACACGAAATACTGACCTAAAAACGTGAAATCTATAGAATTTAGGTTTTAAATCGAGATTTTAACAACCTTGCCCCAAACTATTTTCTATGTTCTGCACCTGTGCTGGTGCAACACTTATACTGCAATAGATTTATGGTTTTGCAAATTGATGCAATAGATGTATGGTTTTTGCATATTGATAACCTGGCTTGAAGCTTTGTCATTCATAGCATGGATGTTCTATCCCTCATGTAACGTACTAACTCAATAGCTGCCACATAGAATAGATCTCCGAAGGAAAAAACCACTCATTTGGTGATGTATGCCCTTGTCTTAAGGAACTAAAGCAATGTTAATCATATTCAAATGAAGAGGGAAATCACTTCTAACCACAAACAACCTGCTCTAGAAATTTCGAAATCACACATGCCATAAAAATATGGATTGCGCCAAACAATACCATGACACTAATCAACTTGCATATAGAATTTAACATTCTTAAATCCTTAAACTATTCATAAAAACCAAAATGCCAACATTGCATTGTCCTCAACAGAAATAGTGGGATCTATATCATTGACGACACAATTATGAGAGCTAAGGTTCTTAAGGTTCTTTTGAAAGAGTTCAATGAAGTAATCACGTTCATCAACGTTTATTTAATGAAATAGTGGGATCTATATCATTGACGACACAATCATGAAAGCTAAGGTTCTTAAGGTTCTTTTGAAAGAGTTCAATGAAGTAATCACATTCATCAACGTTTATTTAATGAAATAGTGGGATCTATATCATTGACGACACAATCATGAGAGCTAAGGTTCTTAAGGTTCTTTTGAAAGAGTTCAATGAAGTAATCACTTTCATCAACGTTTATTTAATGAATCTCTCAACAACATAACCTATTATCTACGAAGCACGAACACCCAAACACGACTCCGACACTGATACAGAGATACAATAATAATTTTGAAAAAATAAATGAATTAAATATAATTAAAAGTGGCGGTGCAATCTGACACATACATGCATCTTTTTGGCTGTCATGTTACATAGCCTATTACGTTGCTAGCAAGAGTAAAAATGTAAACTTTTTATTTATTTATTGATTTATTTTCTTCTTTAATATTATTTTCTCCGTTAAGATGTTTTAGATATTTCACACGAATTAAAAAAATGTAATTGTTATTGTATGGAAAAAGGAAATGATCTATAATTTTATAAAAATGTTCTTCTAAAAAACGGTATTAAAAGAAGTGTTTGTCTAACACGTATAATACTGCACATATTAAGGCAAATAAAAGTAGTAATTTTTCATTGAAAAACATTTTATTATTTATTAAAAAATTATACATTTAAAATACACAAATTTCAATACAAATTTACTATTTTAAATTTTTTAACTTGTGCAAATTTACAAATTTACATAGGGTAGAAAAAACCTTTAAAAGAATAATAAAAAAGAGGAATAAAGGATAGAAAATATGATAGGAAAAAAATCATTAATGTTATATTAAAATTTTAAAATGAATTATAATTGTAACAAATATTCTTTTTTCAAAGTAACTTTATAATTTAGTATTCTTTTATTTTATTTTATTTGTATAAAAGAAAAGTTTAAATGACATTTTTACTCTAGTACCATTCTTTTTCGAAGTTAAGGTTTTTCCAGTAAACTGAAGAAACTGTTTTTTCTCTGTACTTTCGACATCACTTCTCATGTCGTTATCTGCAGAAAGCGAAGCCCCATCGTTTCGCGGTTCGGAACCTCTCAATAATCTTCAAAGAATTCTCCAATCATGCCCTAAAGTGAGTTCATCTTTTCAACCTCTATTTTTTTCAGTCCACCGTAAATATTGATTTTTTTTTTGAGGTTTGATTTATTTGAAATTAGTAGGAGACATGTTAATGTGAATTTGGAGGTAAACAATGCAAACAACTTTGATCAATGATGATTATGCAATGCCTTTTGATTTTAGGTTGATTTCACTCATGTCAGTAAAGTTATATAAGCTCAGTTTGAATAAATAACTTAATTAAGTGCTTATAACATAAGCACTTATCATAAAGTTAAGCTTTTTATTATAAGTTGTTTTCATAAGCCATCCAGAAGAGCTTATGGAAATAATTATCGACATGCCATAAGTTGTTTCTATAAGTTCTTCTAAACAGTCTTATTAGTGCTTCTATATTGGTAGATAAGCTCAAATACGTCAATTCATATAGGGCATTGAATTATTAGTTAATTGAAATGTTATTAAATTGCTGTTGACAGTGATGATTTATATATGCTTGGTAGTTGGCCGAAGTTGGAGATTCTAATGAGTATCAAAACACCATCTCCGAGCTTGTCGGTTTCCTTGATTCTTTATTGGATGCTGCTCTGTCTGATCCAGACAATGAATATGAAGAAAACAGTGCGTTTGAAGCTCTGTCCGAGATTCATCAATACATTGGTTCTCCGTCTCTTGACCAGGTTAGTTAACTCTTTTAGTCATGTTTCATAATCATTTCACTGTCTCGTAATACAGGGGGTGTTTGGACACTTGTTCAATTTCAATAAGCGTTTGTCATGTGATTGGATTGACTTGTTTGTGTTTATCTATTGTCGTAAGCACCTGTGAGGTTATATGGTAGAGTTAACGAAACCAACTTATGACATTTCCTTAAGCTGTTTTCCACTTATTTCCTTAACCTTTTCCAAGACAGATTATGAAAATACGCTCAAAGCAGTTTCTTTTCTTGTCTTAAACTATTTTTATCAGCTCTTTTGATTACCTACACAAGTGTCTGTAACATAAGCCCGAATAAAATTATTTCAAACGCCCCTATAGTCGTAGAATATAGAAATCAAATAACACAGGGATATGGCGTTATTATTCGGAGCATGACTTCTTTCAATCTCACAGAATCATGTAAGTTCTATTTTAGGGAGTGAGAAAGAGAAAATAAGAGTGCCTTATTGATTATTTGGTGATTTGACAGGAAGTTGTTGATGCTCTTTCCTTTGAACTGCCAAAGACTGTTTCGAAATTTGCTGGCATTTCAAGAAAGTTTTTGGACATGGCAATTAGCATCATCGATCAATTTATAGTGAAATGTGGTCCAAGGGATATGCTTTCAATTATCTGTGATGTAAGTCTGTCTTAATTTCAATGCTTAAAAGATTAATGATTGGTCCTTCCCTGATATTTAAATCCCATCAGTTTCATCCTTTTAGGTACCGATTTGATATCCCTCTAAGAATTTATTGCATGACATTCATAAAGGACACATTTGATATACTATTCTAAATGGACGACAGACCCGATAGCACACATATCTTTGAAATCCAAATGGACGTATACTGATATAACTAGACGTGCTTATTGTTTGTAATTGTATCTATGTATCTGTTTGCTTACTGCATAGGTATAGTTGAAGTATGTTAATCGAGTCAGTTCTTTAATGTTTATTTACAAAAAGTTAATGGCCATTGAACGAATATTAGTATATAACCTAGTTAGTAAATAGCACATAAGGCACTTGATGAGACTATATCATCGAAACATATGATTCACGTACACCTACATCATGTTCTGTATTATGCATCCCTGGCGTGAGATCTATTGTGATCCCCCATTTTTTATTTTAAAGTTGTTGAATCATGTCACAGATTCACAGTAAACATGTGAAAAACTAGACTTCAGTACCAGTGTGACATTTATTTATTTTTGGTTAATGTCTTGATCCTATGCTTCTGTAAATTTAATTGAAGCAGACATTAGGTTACTCAAGTAAGGTGACCAACGCTGCCAGTTACATTGTCCCTCCTTTATCAGGGCTCTCAAAGGGTAATTTTGCAGTGAACTTTTTAATTACTGGATACAATGTATATCTGTAACCTTTGTTCAACAGAGAAAAATATCATCATCACCATGTAAATTCCTGCTAATGCAGGGCTTTGAAGGATTGTGTTATTTTTCTTGTTTCTTTTCGCATTTCAAATTCCTGATTGGATTAATTTTATGGGCACATTTTTGGTTATCTTGAATCTTAGTTGCTCTGAGCTTAATATAAAGAAAACCCACCCTTTCTGACCATTACTAGCCAGGCTCGTTTTGGTTTTCATGACCAGAGTTGCATCAAATTGATTATTACATTAATATTGATAAAGGTTAATACAATATAATTTTTTGTTTTCTCAATTTTTTGGTAAGATTCATTGTATATATTTATGATTATTTTCCCCACTCATACTAGCTAAGCAAATGATAAGATCAATTTGAAAGAGATGTATTAAGAGGGGTAGATTTTGTCTATTAAAGGTTGGTCACATGTCTTAAGTGAAATAATGAAACAAGAGTAATTTCTTAGAATATATTGTGGTTTTTCTTCTGCATTCTGAACTATTCTCTTGAGAAAGTTTTTTGGTAATTGAACTGGACTCATACCAAATAAATCTAAGGCAGAGTATAATTGTTGGAGTAAACTGGCATGCTATGGGTGGGAAAGAAATATATTTTGTTTTTGGGCGAAAAAGTTCAATATACATTTGGATGCTATTCAAGTTGTTTTTTGTATTTGGGATGAGCGGAAATGAAATATGAATTTCAACCTTCCAATACAGTGAGAATTAAACAAATCATATTTTGAATTTATAATTTTATATCAAACCACCCAATAATTTATCGCTACTCGAAAATTTTCATTCATACCTATTTTTCCTTTTCAGTCCTTATTTCCATCCGGAGGCGTCACTTTGAGCAAGTAAAAGAAACCGTTCCTATAATTCTTAATGTTTTGAAGGCTGTATGTTTGGAGTCGGATGAAGAAGAACTTGATAATGTCTTTGACAGAGCTGTTGAGATTGCAAATTCTATATATGAAGTTTGCAACAAGTTGGTGGTCTGTTTGTTTTAAAACATTTCATTCTTTTTCTTTTGTTAGGAGAACATAAATTATTGATTTATTTTCCATTTTTTCAATATTTTTGCCGACATTTTTCCACTTATTCAACAGGATAATGCTGCAAGTGAGAAACTCCGAGCTCTCCTTGGTTTATATGTCCTGCAATGCTTGGTAGTTTTTCCGCACTATAAAATTTTATAATTTTTATTGTATTTCTTTCATATCCACTGTAGTAAAATTCTTTACTCACAGTGTTATGTTATCTACTGTAATATGATCTAATATGTTCCTATGCACTGTTCAGGCTCTTGTTTCAGCTAGGATAGACTACAAAGCTTCCGGTTGTCATTCATTAGTATCACAACTATCACGAATTTCATCCTATTGTGGTTTGTCTTATCTCAGTCTAGTAACAACTTATGACGCAGAGGCTGTGGCTAGCACCGTTTTTGGAGGTAGTACTCTTGGGTCACTCTGTGTATGGTCTGCTGTTAGTTTATTTTGATGTTTACTTAGCGCGGTTAACACCACTTTCTATATCTGTGTCAATTACCCAGAAAATAAAGATGATTGTATGGGCTGTTTATCTCATGTCAAGCATGGTGCCGCTCTATCAGGTTTGTGTTAGGACAATCACTGTTATACAATCATTGTCTTTTGTTTTATGCATTTCATTTTCACTAACCCATCAAAATCCATTTTCTTTTCCAGTTATTTGGGGGCATGTCTCAGAGGAGGTTGCTCAAGCTGCTAAAGAAGATATGATTGCGATCAAAGATGAGCTACGGAATAACCAGATCAAAAGGTGGCAAGCAATAGGAGTATTAAAACTTGTACTTTCCTTTGTAAGTCTGCCGTGGGAGTTAAAGAAACATACTATCAACTTCTTGCTTTGCATCACAGATGGAGATATCCGTGGAAACTGCGATGGTGGACATTCCCAGTGGCCATCTTATATGCCAAATATTTTCTCAGCTCTACAGGTACTGCAGCTCCTGACCTCAGTTTGTTTCTTATTTCTCGATCTTTTACTTTTTCAACAAGCTGCTGACATGTTCTTCACTTTTTATTATATTATAACCTTTCAGGCTGTTAAAATGGTCATCATGTATGCTCCAGACCCAGAACTTAGAAAAAATTCCTTTGCTGTGTTAAAAGGAGTGAGTTTCTAATACTATTCAATGCCTTTTCAGTTGAAAGTATTTTTTTTATAGTTTGTGTACAATATTTGATGCTCATTTTGTGAAATTGAGATATATGTTAATCTCTTGGATGTATTTTTCTTGATAGCTTTAATGTTTATGTGCTCATGTTACTCAAAGGTACTTGCTGATATTCCAATTTCTCAAAGACTTGACGTCTTGGAAGCGTTGATTACAAATACTGACTCTTCCTCCATGGTAATTCTCAAGGAGTGTTAGCAGCACCATCTAACCCTCCTTTTTCAACATACAGTCTCGCTATTTTGGAAATGGCTCTCATTAAATCATTGGTTGAAAAAGAATGTTAAAGAGAGTTTCTAACATATATCTTCTCAATCACAGTTTGCATAACTACATTGTTTATTTAGCTAATTGTAAGAATAAAATCATCTAATGACGATTGATTTTGCATCTCTGCGTAGATTGCCATTTTGGTCGATCTTGTTCGGAGGGAAATGCACACAGAAATCTACAATAGTACGTCAGTAGTAAAAGATGTCCAACAGATTAATAGCAACAAACATTCGAATACATCATTTTGGACTCCCAGCATCCTTGAATTTGTGGAGCGGATTCTAAGACCTCCACAGGGAGGACCTCCTTCCCTACCAGATCAGAGTGACGCGGTATTCTTCTTGTTTCATATTAATTTATAAAATCCTGGTATCTTGTAATGCATCTATTTGAATAAGCATTCCGCGTTTTTCTGGTTTCTATATGGATTATGCACTGATTTGTATAACCTGCAGGTGTTGTCAGCTCTCAACTTATACAGATTTGTATTAATGACAGAATCTACAAGTACGTAACAAGTATTTCATGTTAATGTTTTGCTAATTGTTCCTAAACAGAAACGTTTTTACTTGGATTGTGGTTTAATAATTACTTTTTGCAACAGGAAAGACAAACTACACCGGAGTCTTGTCGAGGAGCAGTTTACTCAAGGTCTACAATGAATGGCTGCTTCCTTTGCGTACCCTAGTGACAGTTATCATGGCAGAGAACAAGAATGATTATGATGAGCTTGCAGTTGACACTTTATGCACCCTAAATCCACTTGAGTTAGTGTTGTATCGATGCATTGAGCTTGTAGAAGAGAAGCTAAAGCAAGTCACATGATATTTCTTCTTGGCAAATCTATCTTTAAAAGATTTTTTTGGTATATGTTAGTTTTGATAGTAACCTGTTTTTTTGTTTGATAGCAACATGTGCCTGCTTGTCTAGATAATTTTATTCATATATTGTATCTAATCTTCAATGACATTCATATAGCTTCTAATCAGCACCTTACTAATAATAATTCATTTCATTTATATTGTTAAGCAACAGAAATGATATAATAATTGGACTAATGAGCTCCATTATCAGAATTCAAACCCATAATCTACCTAACATGTGATCACTCTTATTTTTTAACTCAATAGTCATATCATGCATTCACACAAAGTTTCTAGCCACATGATTCTTAACTTCATGTCTACTCCCAACTGCCCTTGTATTATACATATATATTAGACCACTGATGTTTACTTATGTTGTATAGCAATTTGTTTTTAAGACAAATTGTTGGATTTTTCTAATCCTAGATCTGTGACATTGACGTTTGAGATCACATTTTCCTACCAAATGGAAGAGGAAAATAATATAGCAAAGGTATTACGCAATTGACTTGTACAAGATAGATCTCAAACGTCGTTATATACCAACGGCTAAAATTTTATACAATTATTTTATTATTTTTTGGGACAAAAAGGTACCTCTTTCTACATTATGCCATACAAATAAAACATAATAACAAAAAAAAATAAAATTCCTACCTAGGATGTCGATTACATTCAAAATAATAGTTAATGCTTTATTAAATTTGGAAGTTAATTCAAAATAATAGTTAATGCTTTATTAAATTTGGAAGTTAATGAGTACATTATGATTGAATAATTGGGGTTACATTACAACTTCTTGATTGAGGTATGGGTTGAGTTATGAAACTACCACGTTCCTTCTCTTGAAGTAGACAATTAACACAAGAAAATTTCTTTAGCCACCTCCCTATGGGGGGTCACCCCCAGCGAAAAACCAAAACTACCCCTGCTTCAGAAATGAATTTCCGAAGTTTTTTTTTTTTGAATTTTTTTTGACTTCGGAAATGCATCTCCGAAAACACCAAAAAAATGGTGTTTTCGGAGATGCATTTCCGAAGTAAAAAAAATTCAAAAACGTGAATATTTTCGGAAGTTCATTTCCGAAAATATTTCTGCATATACAAATTTCTCTCTTCACTATTTCATCATTTTTCTCCAACACATTTCCAAACCCTCTCCAAAACCCAATCAATCTCCATCCATTTTTCGTCCTAAAATCAAGTTTCAAACCGTTGATCACGTTAAAGGGAGCATAGAAAGCTACAATTTCAGGTAAACATCACTCATTTTATTCCCTATTTCACTACATTGATTGAACAAATTTGTGCTGAAAACTGATATGGTTCGGAAGTTCATTTCCGAAATATATTACCTAACATATTTCGGAAATGAACTTCCGAAAATAGGCCTGGCAGTAAAAAAAAACAGTTTTGGCCAACTTTTGATAATTTTTTCATTTGTTAGGTATGGTGCATCCGGACAACATTGTGCAAGACGATGACATTGGACTTGTCAACATTAATAACGATCATGTTATCGACGTTAATCCTATGATCAATGTGGTTGACGTTTGGCAAGAATTTACAAATGATCGGAGCTTCGATAGTCGCCAATAATTAATTGATTGGGTTCGGAAGGAAGCTAGCAAACATGGATTTGGAATTGTTATTTTAAGGTCGGACAACGGAAATAGTAGGAGGAAAGCTTTCGTTGTTTTGAATTGTGAACGAGGTGGGAGTTATGTACAATCAAACCGGGTGCTAAAACACGAGGACACGGGGTCGAGAAAGTGCGGGTGTCCCTTTAAGTTGCGTGCTACTAGGAGGGTTGATGATTTGTGGCGGTTAACCGTAGTTTGTGGAATGCATAATCATGCCTTGGATGTCAAGTTACATGGACATCCAATGGCGTGTCGTTTGTCCCGCGAAGAGAGGAATGTGATATCGGACTTAACGATAGTCAAAGTGGCGCCTCGCAACATACTTGCCGATTTGAAGCGTAAGAAACCGGATAGTGTTTCAAATATCAAGCAAGTTTACAATGAACGGCACAATCTCAAAGTGTTGAATATGGGTCCTCGGTCGGAAATGCAACAACTTTTGAAACTACTAGGCGATAACAAATATGTTTCAAGCTTCCGAACCTCCGAGGATAAAGTTACGGTGCGTGATATTTTTTGGACTCATCCCGAAAGTATCAAATTATTCAACACATTTCCAACCGTTCTTGTGATGGATTCGACGTACAAGACCAACAAGTATAGGCTTCCGCTTCTAGAGATAGTCGGTGTTACCTCGACGGACAAGACTTATTCGGTGGGGTTTGCTTTTTTGGAGTGTGAAAAAGAAGACAACTTTACGTGGGCCTTGGGAATTTGCAAGTCTTTGTTAGTTGATCAAGAGGTTATGCCAAACGTCATTGTCACCGATCGGGACAATGCTTTGATGAATGCGGTCGATACCGTCTTCCCGACATCTACTGCTTTACTTTGCCGGTATCACATAACTTGCAACGTGAGAAGCAAGTTGAAACCCGCGGTTGGGACAAAAGATAGGCCGGATGAAAATGATAAAGTTGTTAAAGTCGGTGTTGTGATTGATAGGATAATGGCGGCATGGAGGGAAATTTTGGATGCCTACTCCGAAGAGGTGTATACCGAGAAATTGGTACACTTTAGGTCGTTGTGTGGTTCCATTAAGACTTTTTGTCATTATGTCGAATCCACCATTCTTGACAAAGTTAGAGAAAAAGTCGTGTGCGCTTGGACAAATCGAGTTAGACATCTTGGTTGCACCACGACTAACCGAGTTGAATCCGCACATGCGGTCTTCAAGAGGTGGTTGGGTGATAGCAAGGGAGATTTGTGTCGGGGTTGGGACACCGTCAACCAAATGCTCCAAAGTCAACACAATGAAATTCAAACATCGTTCGGTCGGAGCAAGACGGTTATAGAACACTGGTATAAAGGGCAAATTCTATTCTCCCAATTGATTTACAACATATCTCGAACGGGTTTGAATTTTTTGTTTCATGAAGCTAAGCGGTCGGAGACCACGGGGCCGGATAGTTCATTATGTGGGTGCACGATTAGAAAGACATACGGCCTACCATGTGTTTGTATACTTGCAAAAAAGAAGAATTTGAATTCACCCATACGCATGGATGAGGTAGCCGATCATTGGAAGAAACTTCGTTTTGATGATTTTGACCCGCCGAAAGAAAATGACTCCAAAATCACCATCTCCGACGAGTTGGAAGTGATAATGGAGAAGTTTGCTAAAGCGGACGACACAACAAAAATGCATATAAAAGAACAATTGCGAAAGATCGCATTTCCGGAGACCACCGATTTGAAACCGCCATCTCAACCGGTTAAGACGAAAGGTGCACCGGAAAAGTCCAAAATTACACAAGATGACACGTCAACAAAACGATCTCCTTCCTACTTTGAACATGTTGATGCATCGTTCCCGAAAATTCATGAGACACCTAAGTTCAAGTGTAGTGGTAACAAAGGTGCCCGTATTTCGAAGCCACCTCGCACACCGCCGATAAAAAAATCACCCATTGTCTACATTGATGAGATGCCACTTTTTATGCACAAATATATCGATAACATCGTTGATGTTGGAGGCAACGTAAATTGTGGATATCGGGCGGTTGCGGGTTTGCTCGGTAAAGGGGAAAATAATCACACTTTAGTCCGACGGGAACTTCTTGCGGAGTTGACTTCGTATCGGGACATCTACGGCCGACTATATGAAAATCAAGAAAAGTTTGCAAAAATTCATGATTCACTTGTTCCCCCACTTACCGGTATCGCTCCGGTCTCAAAGTGGATGTCATTCCCCGATATGGGTCATCTCATAGCAAGTGCATATGATATTGTATGCGTCGATTTGACGAGGTTTGGACTATGTGAGACTTTCTTTCCACTTCATAGTCGACCGCCATTGGACTCGTCGGGCTGAATCATATGCATCGGGTATCTACGATCGCGGCACTTCGTCCAAGTGTTTTTGAAACCGGGGTGTCCTATACCGGCTACTTGTTGTCAATGGACCGCACATCGTTCAAATGAGGCGGAGACTTGGCCGGATCCTTTTGTATCAAGAATGGCGGAGTTTGAAGAAATGATGAGACAAGAGCGCGAGCAAAATAGAGAGCGGTCGAAGAATGTGCCTATTTTGGACTTAGGATCCACCGATTGGTTCGGTGAATTTTAGTTCGTTCCGGATCGTTTATTATTTGTAATGACCATTTTTGTATGTATTGTTGTTTATCATGTAAAATCGAATCGATTCAATACATATATAATATAAGAAGTTTTTATGTCATCTTTGTCTAATTTGTGTTTAATGTACCTTCCATTTGTTCTATTTACCCAACACACTAAGCAATCAACAAACCTCAAAATTTATGTCTGTTTCTGCATAATTCGGAAATGAACTTCCGAAATATGCTAGTCTGCCTCCTATTTTCGGAAGTTCATTTCCGAAATGTCCCCTGAGGCAGGATAAGGTTTGTTAGGCCATCAATGCTCCAATAAGACTATAAATACTACACACTCTTCTTCATCCTCTTCACACCACAAAACACAAATGACACAAACCTACCCCCACCTAGCATTCGTCTACTTTGAAACCGGCTACCCGATGCCGTTCCAATTTCGCTTCTCGCGCGACACGCCGTTTGCGGAGTTGATACCGTCGCTCAACACGCTTTTGCACTATCCCGAGAATCGAAAGGTTGTCAAGCTCGAGTACCGCTCGCCATCGCTTAACGACGAGGGAGGCATTAAGTTCACACCTTTTGAGATCAAGAACGACGAAGATTTAGCGGTTATGTGGACAACGTTCGACCGATTTTCTTCGAAAGGCCCGATCGAGTTGGACGCAAAACTTCAAAGATCGGCGGACGGCGTTATCAAAATGTTGACTCATCCCCACCTACCCGTGTTCAACAATATGTAACTTTAATTTTATGTAATATTATCGTTGTAATCTTCACCCGATTAAATAAAGCGAATCGTTGTTGTTTTTCATTTTTCTTCTGTCCAGACATACTTTCGGAAGTTCATTTCCGAATTCCTCCAAGGGGGGTGCGTTCGGAGATGAACTTCCGAACCACCACATTTTTTGAAAAGTAACTTTATTTCGGAGATGCATCTCCGAAATCAATATTTTATATTAAAAAAACACTTTTTCGGAGATACATTTCCGAAAACACCTTTTTTAAGAAAAAAAAGTACAGTTTCGGAAATGAACTTCCGAAACAAGGGGTATTGTGGTAAATTTACCAGGGGTGGGCAAGAAGGTTAGGAGGTGGGTGAAGAAATTTTCTTAACACAAATGCATTCTCATAATTGAAGTTGAACTTAAGTTAAGACATCTGATTAAGAGATTTGTAATTTATAAGAGACTTATGTCATCTCATTCAAATGTTTTTGAGTATTAATTTTATTGTATTTATAATCATTTTGTCATTAAAACCTCTTTGTTATAATTATCTTAAAATGAGTTTTATACTATTAGATGTTGGATGTTGTTCATTCATCATATATATTTCTCTTAAATCCTATTAATTTCCAAATTTACCTTTTTGTATCATTCAAATAATACAATTTAAACATACACTAATCAATATTGTTTATTTGGAATTCTGAAACTATGTACTTGTAGATTTAATTAAGAAGTGATCAAAACTCATATGCCTAGCCCTAATAACTTTATGATTTTAATGATGAGAACTTCTGAATATGTGACATGTTTTAAAGTGACTTTGATGACAACAACTAGTAAGTGTTAAAGCTGATTAAAGCGGTCAAAGATGTACAAGATAGTTGATCAAGTTATTTCTCCGAATAAAGCTGACGATTTAGGATTTGATGTTCATCAGTGATATCCTCTGATGATGGCTTCTGACTTAAAGACTTCTCAAGTTTCATCAACAAGAATATTCAGGTGAAGTGTTCGTATGATTAATATACTCGGCAAAGGGATTTGGATCCTCTCATGTCATTTCTCTCATGTTTCCGTCATCCTCCATTCTCAACCATTAGCTCTAAAATTTTCTCTCTCTTTAGTATTATCATTTTTTGTTACTGTGATGATCAACCATTGGATTGGAAAATGGAGAGAGGGCTGAAATAAAACAGCATGAGAGGATCCAAGTTCTCGGCAAAGAGATTTGAAGTTTTAAAATATGGAAGAGAGGAAGCGTGAAAGTTCGTCTGATCGCGTCAGTCTAAGTGATTAATGTTTCATAAAAATCTAAGGACATTTTTGTAAAGGAGCATAGCTAAATCACATACTCACTGAAAATATTTTTAAAGTCTCTATTTTTAAAATAAAATTATCTAAAATATTTTTGGAGCATAGTGCGACTCCAAGAATCATAATTGTTGTCGTTCGAAGATGGGGTTATAAGAACTATATATGAATTTTTTTAAAAGATGAATGTAATATGGACGGTTAAATCAAGAGTTAGATTGTTTGAAAATTATTTATTGTTGTTGTCGATTGTTGAAGAAACGTCTTGATCACGAGGATTTTCCATTGTTGAAAATTCATTTAAAAGGAAATTTTAATTTCAAATAATTGAATATTTCATATAAAAAAATTATTTTTATTAATATTTAATACCATAATATAATTGTAGAATGATAAGTAAATAATTATTGAACTTAGCTCATTTTAATTGATTGATCAATATAAATAAAACACACCATATCCAAATTGGTTAGTAACTAATTATAGGATTAATAACAATTAGTTTGTAATGTTAATAACTCCAATAATACTTCTCAAAAAAAGTATAAGATGAAAAAATATTTTAAAAAATCAAGTTTTAGACTAGAAAAAAAATGCACAAATTAAATGAACATCATTTTCTTGCCGTTGCCATGATCCTAATATTAAATTTCAGCTGTCAATTATTGTCAAGGTCCCATTTTCCTATAACTGAGAAAACGATAGAAACATTACACTTTTTAATTCACAACAAAAATTGAAAAATGATAAAGACAATAAGACACAGTGCACAAAAGTAGCTCAAAAGGAATTTTAATTACTCTTCCTTTTTAACATTCTTTTCTATCACTTCAAATCAAAATAAGTGCCACAAAAAGTTCAAAAATTAGGTGAATAATTATAATAATAATGATAAAAATACTTATAATAATATTATTATATTGTTATTATTAGTCAAAAATATTTAATCAAAAATCATTTTCCAACAAATGTGTAAAAGTTACAAAAAAAAACACATTCACTTTCTGTGACACACAAACTCTTAGCTGTGTCTTTCTCTATCTCTGTGTGCGTGTGTGTTTTCCTTTTCATGATTCATCTATACATTTGTTTATGTCTTTGATTGAATCCTTATCTTCATGTTTGAATAAAAACATAGAAACAAAACAATGACAATGAAGCTTCTTCCCATGTTTCTCATGTTTCATATGTTCATCCTTATTCTTCACAAACCCATTTTGGTTCTTGCTTCTGTTGTTGTTCCTTCACCTCAAGTTTCACCCTTTCCTCCAATCCTCCCTTCAATGACAATCATTGCTACCTCTCCAGGTCTTAAAAATCATTTCTTGAACTCAATGCAAATAATGTACTATGATGTTTTTTTTCTTGTTTGTTTGTTATTTCTCATTATTTTGGATAATTGATCCTACCCTTTTTCTTAAACTCTGTTATCTTGTTATAATTAGTTAGAAATTTGAAAAAGTTTTGATTTTTGTTTATAATGTGTATAATTTTCAGGTGTTCATGATGGAGAAGATGAAGATGAAAAAATGGATTCACACAGGAAAAAGATAAGGGCTTTTGTGGTAGCTAGCACTGCTCTTAGTGCTATCATTTTGTGTCTGTTAAGCTTCTGGATTTACTACATCATAAATGGTTCGAAACCCAACAGGAAGAAGAACCTTAAAAACTCAGGTATTTTTACTTCAAGAAACTTCTAAAAAAACACTACTTTTTTGCTTGGTACTATTGTTTGAGAATTTGTTGTTTTTTGTTGTGTTTTTTGAATGGGTAGATTCTGAGAAAGGGCTTGGTTTTGCACCAATTTTGAGTAAATTCAATTCTGTGAAGAAGGTTGGTAAGAAAGGGTGTGTTCCAATCATTGACTATGAGCAAATAGAAAAAGGCACTGAAAATTTCAAGGAAAGTAACATCTTAGGTGAGGGTGGTTTTGGATGTGTTTACAAGGCTAGTTTGGATGATAATTTGGTGGTTGCAGTCAAGAGGTTGAATTGTGAATGTCAATATGCAGAAAGAGAGTATGAGGTGAGTTAATTGCGGCTAATAATCTCTTCATTTTTGTTATAAAAAGTTGTGTTGAATTTGAATAGTTGGATGAATTTGCAGAATGAAGTTGAATTGTTAAGTGAAATTCAACATCCAAATGTGATTTCTTTACTTGGTTGTGGAAGCCATGAGGATTCCAGGTTTATTATCTATGAGTTGATGCAAAATGGATCATTGGAAACTCAATTACATGGTAAAAAAATATTGTTTATAGTAATGTTATCGTTTGATTGAAATGAATTAATACTAATCACTTATTTTCCAAATTTTGATTATGTGAAGGACCTTCTCATGGCTCTGCATTGACATGGCATATGAGAATGAAGATTGCTCTTGACACAGCAAGGTGATTGACCTCTACCGACTCCTCTAAAAAGAGTGTGTCCGTTTCAGTGTCGGACACCAGCACGTCACTGTCACCTGTATTTCAGGGTCGTGTCTGGTTCTGTGTCCGTGTTTCATATATTGACCTTGATTAATCAATTCTCCGTTGCTTTCGATTGTAATTTTCTTAACATATGCTAGTATTGATTAATGTTAAACTGTTAATCAGAGGCTTAAAGTATCTGCATGAGCACTGTTACCCTGCAGTGATCCATAGAGATCTAAAATCTTCTAATATTCTTTTGGATGCAAACTTCAATGCCAAGGTAAAAGAAAAAGTTGAAATTGATGAATTATTTTCCTTATATTGCTAATATTCATTTATGATGTTCACTGTGTGACTCTATGAGTTGTTGATGAATTCAGCTTTCTGATTTTGGTCTTGCAATAATTGATGGGTCCCAAAACAAGAATAACATCAAGCTTTCAGGCACATTGGGGTATGTAGCACCAGAGTATCTCTTAGATGGTATGACAACTCAACTTAGTACAATTTCAATGCTGCATATGCATTGGTCACACTACTTGATAATATCAATGATTAATTAATAATGCTACTATATAGTTAAATATATTTCATCTGACCAGATCCAAGATGTTGCTTTTTGTCAGTGATAACAAGATATTAATATTAATAGTCTCAATAATAATAGTAATAATGAAGAAAAATAAACAATATCTTGAGAGTAGGGACAGAAATTTGTTCAGAATACTACTGTGACAGCATGCAACAGTGAGGTGGAATTGATTCTTGTCTGAAAGATAGGAAACATTTGGAAGATTTTTCCTAGATCAAACATTTAATTATTCAGTTGAAATTTGATTTTAGTTTTTAAGAGATTTTTGTGAATTATATAGTAATATTATCACATCTGCAATGATTCTTCAATGGAAAAACTTGAATTATTTAATGAGGGAATTGCATTCTTTTTACAGGTAAATTGACTGATAAAAGTGATGTATATGCTTTTGGAGTTGTGCTTCTTGAGCTTCTATTAGGAAGGAAGCCTGTTGAAAAACTGAGTTCATCTCAATGCCAATCTATTGTCACATGGGTATGAAATATGAATTGTTTGATCGAATTAGATCATAGGGTTGATATGAGAAATGAATGACAATAAGCTATTTTTCTGATGTTTGCAGGCAATGCCACAGCTCACAGACAGAGCCAAGCTTCCAAACATTGTGGATAATGTGATTAAGAACACAATGGATCCTAAACACTTATTCCAGGTTTGAGAATCTAGGAGTTCATTCTGCCTCTTCAATGTTTTTGCAGCATGTTATTATGCTTAACCGCTACCTGAACTTGATGTTCTTTGTAGGTTGCTGCTGTGGCCGTGTTATGTGTGCAACCAGAGCCATGTTACCGCCCGTTGATTGCAGATGTTCTACACTCTCTTATCCCGCTCGTACCCGTTGAGCTTGGAGGAACTCTCAGAGTTTCGCAAGTGACACATCAACCTCCAAATTCTAGTTAACATTGTAAAACCATCGATTTCAGAGAATATTCTTGTGTTGAGAATCCAGGCCATGTTTTCATGATGCTGCCAAACCAGTGATACTTTCTCAAACTTGGAGTTGCAGACAGATTCATAACCACACTGTTCATGTAATAATAATACATGTGGTCTAGTAGTTTGGCAACGAAGCATAGACACATTCATAAGGAAAAAGGGTTAGGCCTATATGATTGAAGACCTTGGGACTGTTAATGATAAATGCAAAGAAGATTTTAATTTCGATTTCATGAATATAGTTGTGTATAGTGCAGTGATTTTATGGAACAATGTATTGTCAGAAAGGATCTGATTATCTTTCACTACCTCTTTTGACTATATGTAATTCAATAAACCGGGTTACAAATAATTCAGAGAAACTGTTATTATGCTAAGATCACTTGTTCTGTGTTTTCTTTCCATGGGGTTGCGCTAAAAGGGAATTCCAACATGGTAACTTGCCCCAATCTGATATCATTAAACCGATCATCAATTCTGTTAAGAAACTTGTACATGACTCGTAACTAAAAATGCAGTTGAGGAAATCACACATTCATCTCACAATTTAGGTATGATACATCATATTTACAAAATAAACGGGATTTTGATAAACGGACTACGTTAATGCATGATATTTAATCCGAGTGAATAATTTATGTTTATAGAAAGCCTCAAGTGTTTCGACCCTCAACCCATGTCATCTATCGGCGTTTGTGTTGGAAATTTAGAAGAACCAATAATGTCAAATGATTGACTGCAGTAGAGTTACAACAATAAAAAACATACTATAAATGTATACATCAACACTTTGACTCAACTTATTTAAGGTTACAACAGAATTCCCAAAGGGACTATCAGGTACATATGTATGAAAATCAATGCATACATAGTAGAATTATTGTCATGTGTGCCGATCACTTTGATTTGGTATAATACTCACCAAAAATATATGCTTGCTTCAAAAGCACGTCTCACCGAGTTTCAGCTGACATTATGATAAGAATCGATAATAGCATCTGCAAGGTATTCACTTTTGGCCAGCGACAATCCTGCCAGGGAAATCCTTCCATCCTTTGTCATGTATATATGCCACTTATTTGTCATATTGTCACTCTGATAAGAAGAAAGATACAACAATGTCAACAGCGCAATTCATTCAATACAAATCACATATGCATATTATATAGATACAGAGTTGAAGAAATAGGACTAAAGATAATGTGTAAAAGCCATAAGTTGATCAAATGAAAGAAGTCAATAACCTGGTTCTTGTTCAAGCCTGTGAATGAGAACATGCCTATCTGCTTAAGTATGAACGACCAATCCTTTCCACTCTTGTCTTTTGAAGAAATACTATCATATAGCGCCTGTCTAACAGTTTTTATCCTTCCAGCCATCATTTCCATCTCTGCCTTCCATTCACCAAAGAGAGTTGGATCCCCAACAATATTAGCAACAATCCTAGCCCCGTGAACAGGTGGATTGGAGTACATTGGTCGAGCAAGCCTTTTCAATTGGCTCTTCACCCTGAAATACATAGTTATTAAAATGTTGACCAAGACAGAATGTTTACAAAGAGACTCGGTGATTACAAGATTATTTCAACTGTTCTGTACCTACAAATGCTTACTGTGGAGATTACTTGGAATGACTCGTGATAAAATGAACTATTCACATTTCTAGAAAAGGAATCAAAATGCTTGAAATTGAAAAGATAAGAGTAGACAAATTCAATCTTTTTCTTAGAAGTGTGCATTCAATTTCAAATATGAGAAAGCACCGCACAATTTACAGTACCTTACTGCAGATTCTGGTGATGAGGAAATGACATTGATAGCTCCAACCCTTTCAGCATACAGACCGAGATTTTTACTGTATGACTGAGCTACAAAAACCTCCATGCCACGTGACACAAACAATCTCACAGATGCTGCATCTTCATCTAAGCTTCCACTAGCAAACCCCTGAAATTTAATGCAGCTTAGTATATCGTAAGATATATTCAAGGTTACTGCATAATATCTACCGGTTTCAAGTTGAATCCATATCATTCGTTGTACAGTTTATATATCATAGTTTGAAATTTGTTAACGGTGTTTTAACATGTTGTCCAGAAATTTACTAAAACGATAGCTTATTAACCCAAAAGATTGTATACCTGGTAAGCAACATCGAAAAATGGAAAGTGGTTCTTTTGTTGAATTACATCAGCTATTTTTTCCCACTGTTCTGGTGTTGGATCAATACCAGTAGGGTTATGAGCACATCCATGAAGTAACACAAAAGTTCCTTCGGGAGCTGACTATAAAAACAGAAAACAGGTACAATTAGATAGAGTTCAATTTTATTTAGAATTGAATGAATATCTTCTTCAGGATGTGACCTTGATATCCTCTATCATGCCCTCAAAATCCAATCCAACTGTCTTGGGATCATAGTATCGGTACTCAGACCATGGTACTCTGGCGTCGTTGAAAATATTCTTGTGGTTACCTACAAAACAATGTTTACCATGATATATGAATTCCCTTGAAACAATTATCATGACCAAATTAAACAGAGAAAGGAAAAAATGCACACCCCACGTAGGATTTGATATCAAAACTTTTGCCTCGGGGAAATATCGTTCTATGAAAGCTGCACCAAGTCGCAGAGAACCAGTTCCGGAAAGACCTTGGACAGTGGCAACCTGGGTGCCAATCGAATAATGCAAGCAAATAAATTAAAAGAAAAGAATTAAAAAAATGGTTTCTTTCTATGCTCACAGCCAATAAACATTATATCCTTCAAAACAATTATATTATCTAAATCCAGTGCATACTCTTTGTTGTTTGATTGCTGGATTGTCTGCTCCGAGTAACAGTTCTGCAGTCGCCTTGTTAAATGCAGCCAAACCTTCAATAGGGAGATACTGCATTTACGAGATAAATCACAGTCAACAATCGAAAGCCAACAGTTTAAACCACGAAATAATCACATACGACCTAAAGAAAATTACCTCTTTGTTTTCCCCTCTCTCCAGCATAAGATTCTCCGCCTAAAAAACAAGCATTTCATCAAAATCAATATAAAAATAGTCATCAGGTTTCTGAACAAAAAGTTAAACTAGAAGCCAATACATGACATGGGAAAAGCGCAAACTATAAAAAAAAAACACAGCACCAAATACCTTTTTAACAACATTAAGCACATACGGCTGTAGTTCTTCCGTTCTATACGCTCCAACTCCAAGATTGAGCTTAACATCACTCGTATCTGCTCTAAATGCTTCAGAAACACCAAGAATCGGATCAGGAGGAGCCATCGGTATACCCTCAAACCGAGAAACATTAACCGCAGCAACCATAGAGATCCGACCAGAAGACTGAATCAACAAAATCAACATGCATAAGATAAAAAACACACATACAATCACACAATGAAAATGATCAGGGTACTAGCAACTATCCACCTCCTAATTAACCACTTTCGATATCAATTTCAAAACTTTTCCTCCATCAATCAATACCCAATAACAGTCCTACTCAATTGATCCTAAACTAATAACATATTTGAAAAAAATTGAAACTTTAAATAATAATAATAATAAGCTTAGTTACTGATGAACACTACACTACACACACACACCCTTTTGTTGATGAAAACTACCTGGCTAAATCTCAAACCGTTTCTTCCAATTTTGATCTTTCCCTGTTAAAAAACAAAACTTTTGATTAAATCATACAAAAGGGTAAGGATTGAATCAGGTGTGAAGTTGAGAAAGAGTTACCTTGATGGTGGTTTCATGCAATGGAAGTGAAGCAGAGTGTGAAGCTGCTACAGAGAGAACTGAAGAAGCCATTTTTTGTGCAGAGGAAAAAAACAATGCAAAAGGAAAATGCGGAATGGTTGGTTTTGTTTTTGTAGTAAAGATTTGGGATGAGACGAAACGAGTGACAGTGAGACCGTGGATTCTATGGGCGACGACAACTACGAAGTGGTTTTATAAACGACAATGTTTTTAGATCACTTTTTAATAAAGATGATAAAATAACGATTCTTGTAAAACAAAATAAAATTATATTGAAAAAAAATCTATTTCATTGAATAATCGATTTATAAAAGGATAAAAGGGATAAATATGTTATAGATCTCTATAAATATAGTAATTTTCAATTTTAGTTTCGGTAATAATTTTTTTCAATGATTAGTCGCTACAAATTTTTTCATCCATATTTTCAGTCTCCAACGTTAAAACTTATTAACGGCTGATGACGTGTCTTGACAGGTGAAAAAAAATATTTTTTTTTAACTTAAGCTTTCAGAGTGTATGCGCGGAATTAAGTAGTAAGCATTTTGTTACCAATTCCAAATCAAAAAGTCCCAAATGCAAAACCCTTACATTTTCGAAGGTGGTCTCTGAGTTCTTCTTCACCAAAACAAATAGTTGTGGTCCCTCATTTCTAAGGCGCCTGCGAAAGCTGTGATCCCAAGTTAGTCCTACTTGCTTTATCAATTTGTCTTGGTTGTTGAGTTTTCGCATTTGTATATAGGATTTCATCTGTTTTTATCTGTCCCACATAGTTTGTCTTATGTAATTTAGGATTTTGTAGTTAGCTTTTAATATGTAATGTCAAAATTACCCTATAAAATACTTGCAATTTACAGGAAATGAGGTTACTTAAGGTGCTATTTTATACCAAGGGGTCGTTTTGTAAAGGACCCGGATCTGAGGTACGAGGGGGATGTAAACGCAGTCAAGGGTCAAGATTCTAATTACTAGTCGTACTTTGAATCACGTGATCTACTTAAGGTAATGGACTCATCCTTTAACGTTGATGTTACAAGTGAAGCACCTATAAGGTTTACTACTGTATGGTTAGTTGATGCAACAAGTTTTATGCACTGTTATAAAATTATGCACTATTATGAAATGGTATGTTATCAAATTTTGCATTGCTATCATATTATGTTATTTTGGATGTACCAAATATATGTTCAAACTATATCAAATTATATTCCAAACTTTAGCCAAATTATGTCCAAACTGTATTATAAACCAACATAAATGTGCTAATTATGTCCAAAGTTTAGTCAAATTATGTTCAAACTGTATCAATTTAGATTTCAAATTTTAACTAACTTATGATCAAACTGTATTAAATTACATCCCAAGTTGTTACATTTTAACATAACCAAAACCAATCACAATATTTCATGCCAAAACAATGAACAATGTGCTAATTAAGTAACGAAATCAATTTTCTCATTGCATTTCAACATTTGCTACAGATTAAACTCAACTTACAATACATCACATTAAAACACATGTAATGTATACTATCAACACTTGCAATCTTTCAGGAGAGAAAAACATTGACAATTACAAAAATGACACTATACAACATTTTTAGATTTCCATTACGTTTCTCCAATTTCAATATGTTCTTCAAAATATTGTTCTTCTTTCTTAATTCTTTGTACATCTCCTTCATGTAGCCCATAGAGGCCATAACTTCGACCTCTGAGTTCATCAAGCTTGCATCTTCATTTGCAGATTTTTCTCCATAGTCTTCATTTCATATGAACAAATTGCACGTGTCAGGGGTCCTCCAAAAAGGACGTCTCCAAAATAATCCTCCTTTGTTAGGCCCTTCTTGCATTGATAGGAAACCATACGGACTTAGCACCCACAAAAGTTATGAATTCGCGCATTAACAGATGAAGAAGACATTTGCAGACTTGTTGAAACTGTAACGAAATTGCGACTTAACAGATGAAGAAGACGGTGCTTCAATGTCTAGAAGAATTTAACGTTGGTTCACGATGGCTAGACGAAATTAGGGTTGGGGCACAACAAATGTTATACATAAGCTTTAACATAAATACGTGAGAAAAACTAAATAGGGAATTACTAACATGTCTAGCTAATAAATTACAAAAAACAAACATTTTTCCACCATCTCTTTACTATTTATATGAATTTTACACGCACGTCCTTTGCTAGTTTTTGTTAGAAGTTCTTCCTGTGTATATTCTAATTAGAGAAGTTTTTAATATTTAAGATTTGTCTTTCTTTTAAACTGCAATATTGCAAAAAAGTTATTGGAAAATATAAGGAATAATTAAGTTGGATTTTTAGTGTATTTAACCATTTCCAATAATAACGACCAAATTGAAAATTAAAAAATAAAGTCTTAGTGCAAACAAAATACAAAAATAAATTCTTAAAACAAATGAGCAAATAAAGTAAATCCAAGAGATCAAAGGCTCACAATAGACTTTTAAGGAATCAGGTTTCCTTCTTTAAGGTAGGTTGGATAAGAGTGCAAGTCATGCCTTTTCCAATGATGCTTGCTTCAATTTCTTTGTTTTGGATCTTGTCACCGGCCCCCCTATACGATCATCATACTTGACTTTATTTGTTTTGGATCTTGTAATTGGACCCCTTATACCATTTTATTTGTTTTGGATCTTGTAATTGGACCCCTTATACCACGTGAAGGGTCTCTAGAGTCAAGATCCATTAGGTCTTGATCCCGAGTAGGGGTAGAGAATGAGTCTAACTCAAAATCAAACCAATCTTGTATTTTATTGGAAGGAAGAATCTACAACAAGGAAAAGAACCTAACATTAAATAGTTGTAAAACATATGTTGATTATAGTTTTAAAACAGAGAACACAATTAAATAGTTGTAAAACATATGTTGATTATAGTTTTAAAACAGAGAACACAATTAAATAGTTGTAAAACATATGTTGATTATAGTTTTAAAACAGAGAACACAATACCTTCACCCCCTTCTTCTCTATATTATCAAAAAAGAAGTCATCTTCATCTTCATCTTCATCTTCAATTAAAGACTTGTCAATGGTAGAATCTTCATCTTCATCTTCAGTTAAAAACCTGTCTTCTTCATCTGGGTTAGGGTTGGACTCAGACTTGAGCTTGGACTCGAGTCTAAGCCATAGCTTTCCCCATTCTTCAAGGGCTTCATTTTCTTCCTTTGTCATGGATCTCGTCTTTCGCCTATTTTCCATTAGTTATTGATCAAATGTGCTATTTGTATTCGTTGAAGATTCAGTAGTCAATTTCTACAAAGGAGAAATATCACAAACAAGTAGCAAGAATATGTAATTCTGATGCCCGACACAAATGCAGTACCAGATGTCACAGGAAGACATGAATTGCAGCAAATGTTTATATATTCCGTCATATTTCACTTATGGCCCAAATGTTTGGGTGCCCAGTAAGAATAATCTGTTGAAAATTATATAATTGGTATGTACTGATTCGTGATCATTTAATATTCATTGAATTTTTTTTTTATATTTGTATTATATTTGATAGAGAAATCAATGTGAAATTAGATACCTATTAATTTTATAAAAAATTAACTCCTCACTTTCGAATATTCTTTTAAGATTGATATTTTTATTCAATAATTTATTTTATATCTAAATATTTAATAAAGATATAATTTTTTGAATTACATTATTATAACTTAAGATATATATGTTTATTTTTTACTATTATATTTATTATATTTTATTGAGAAATCAAAATAAAATTAGATATTTAATTAACAAGAAATTAAAAATTGAAATAGTTATTGTTTTTAATTTTTAAAAATTGAAAAGTAAAAATCAAAACAATATTTTAATTTTTAGCTTTTAAAAACTAAAAAATGATAAAGAGTTTTTAAAAACTAAAATTTATAAAATATTGTATTCAAACAAATTTTTTAATTTTTTAATTTTCAAAAACTAAAATACAATTTTTAAAAAGTCTTTCAAACATGCTCTAACTCCTCATTTTCGAATATTCTTTTAAGATTGTTATTTTTATTCAATGATTTACTTTATATGTAAATATTAATAAAGATGTAATTTTTGAATTACATTATTATAACTTAAGATCTATATGTTTATTTTTTCCTATTATATTTTATCGTAAAATCAATATAAAATTAGATATTTATTGTACAAGAAACTAACTATTCACTTTTGAATGTTGTTTTAAGATAGTTATTTTTCATTAATAATTTATTTTATATGTGCGTAGTGTAAATTAAATTTACTTTATATATATATATAGTAACTCTCAGGTTATATGATGATTTATATGTGCGTAGTGTTTTTACGATGATTTTGGTTTATCGTTGTAAGTTTTTTAACTAATCGTGTCACGTTACAAATTTTAAAATGTTATTTGTTTGTTTAGAAGTTGAATAAAATGGTTAAATTATGAAGAGACAAATTTGTCTTTTTTGACATGTATTTTTCAAAAAAGGGAAGGACAAAATTGTAAGAGTGGTGAGCCTCTTCATTAATTGTTTGATAGTAGATAGATAAGAAGGGAGAAAAGTAGTTTGTACATATTCAAGGCAAAATCGGAAGTTTGGTCGATTGATTAGTAATAGATAGATAGTTGATTTCAAAGACTTCTACAAACTCCATCTATTATGCACTACCAATTTTTTTAGTTCACTTTATGCAGAGAAATAAGTAGAAATTATCCCAATAGTCGTTGATATGAAAACTATAAATTTTCACTTATATGAAAGGAAAAAAGGAAATAAGTTTATTCCTTAGTTTTAATACACATATGTCATCTTCTTATATTACTGAATATGAATGTGTGAGATCACCATCATGGCACACACAATAGAACTATATGGAACACTACACCATAGATTACAATAACCACAAAGTAAGCATATCAGCCATGTTCATCAATGATATAGAGCAGAGAGACACTACAAAGGTTTAATTTACTTTTTAATATTATAAAAGAATAATTTGTTTGCCATTTCATGTAACACTCAATCTCTATTTTATATCTACATAAATACATAAATGAAAAGTAACTTCAAAATATAACAATTATAAATTTAAAGGAATAATGTTGTTGGTTGGAACCTAACTTTGTACATGGAACTACACTTTTTCAACCATAGCAACCATTATAATCATTTGCAGAACCTATATAGCATCAAAAATTGGATATAATATATCGCAACATTCAATCTTCACTTAGCCATAGAATATGAATAATTAAAAACTGCTTTAACATGATTTGCAAGTTCTCTATTGTATCCATCAATCACATGCTTTTCAGTGTAAGATACTTCTAAACATGGTTCCAATTATCTCCTTTGAACACTTTCAAAGTCTATTTACTTGATGCAAGTTCTGGTATCGGAATGTTGGGACTAAAGCCTTCATCAATCACTTAGAAAATAGTAGAAGAACATGAAGCATTGAACAATTTCACATCAATAACTCTATAAAAAGTAAATCTTCCATCAACCTATAATAAGCATCTTTAGATACTATTTCAGCATGATTGTTGCAGTGTTGCTATACCTGAGAAAAAATTCAGAGCCCAAAAATATAAAAACCGGTGAGACTTGTAGAAAGAAGAAGAACAATTGCAATGAAGGAAGGAGACATAGGTGAATGTGTAGCTTGTGTCGGTTTGATCCATACATTGTGCCTTTACATTGCAGACCTTAGAAGTAGTTTCACCTTAAAAAAAAAGACATTCTGCAAATTTTCAGACAATAATAAGCACATTAAATTTTGGTACTAAAATCAAATAATTAAAATTGGATTTCACAAAAAAAATGAAATTTGATACTAACCTTTACTTTTTACATGATGAAAAACCTTTTCAAACTCAAATTCTTCCTTAATCTCTCTAAATTTAACTCAAATTCTCATAATTTATTTTCTTCTATGTCAAAGGATTCATTCAAATTCTATAAAACAAACTAATGCTTTTGTTAGGGACCAAATTGTAGTGTATTTCATATCTTTTTATTGGTCCCTTTAATCACTTTTTGATGCAAATCACATGTTTTAATCACACATTATGCAAATATGTAATTTTTCTTGTTCTTATTTGAAGTGAGTAGGTATTTCACATTTTTTTTGCTAGTTTTGTAGATTTGTTAATCTCAAGAGTTGTTTTGAGGAATGATAAAGTGGTGGCAAGCAAAGAAGTCAAGAAATCAAGCCAAGGAGTGACAAAGCACTCAGGACGCGCCGCAAACATCTATTGGCGCCGCGAACTGAGTCAATTTCCAAAGTCTCCAAGTCAGCTCAGTTGGCGCCGTGTCCTCCTATTGGCGCCGCAAACTGAGCGATTTCAGCATGTGCGTTTTGATGTTTCAAATCTGACTTTTATGAGGCATATGATGTGGTGGCGTGAAAGACAACAAGCAAGCACTTTTGGGGCTATTATCTTCTATTGGGTGTTAAGAGAGGCAAAGAAAACAACAATCATTTCTTTTGTCTTATTAGAAAACCAAATTGTGTATTGAATATATCTCTCTAGTTTTCAAGGAGAAACGATTATTCATTCCATATTCTGCAAAAAAACAATAGAGAGCAAAGTGAGATTAAGAGCAAAAACGAAAATCACTATTCTTGAGAGTTTGTAACCATGGCTTTGAGGAGCTAACTCCATTTCTTTGTCAAGATTAGAGGTAGCCATTCCATATTCTCTATGTATTCTTCTTAAACACTTGTGTATGTGAATCCTATTGAATGAATGTAGAATGTTTCTTTTGCATTGAACTCATATCATTGGTTTATATTATTGTAGAAATAGGTAATATAAATTATGTCCTAAAGATTCATTCAAATGATTTATAAATCCTAGACATAGGTTTATATAGTTGTTTTTCTATTAAGTGTTGATAAGAAAGATTGTTAGAATGGGTTTTTGAGTTAAGAAATTGCCAAAGATTTATTTTATCAAGCATCACAATACTACTTAGACATAAGAGTATTGAGAGGACACTAGATTATTCATGATATTAGATTTCACATACTTGGTTTGAGATAATACTTGAGTTTGGAATGGTGAGCCCTAATCTTGGCAAAGTTCATTTTTAATTGAGAAAACCAACTTTTTACTATCTTACTTATGCTTAGAAAGTCAAGAACAATTTCAAACAAACCAAACCAAACCACCTTTATTTATCAAACTTGAAACGATTGAAACTATAGAACGGCGGTAATATCACCCAATCTCTGTGGATACGATACAAAAATATTTGCCGGAAAAATACTTTTCAACAGCTTTATGAATAACAAAATGAAATTTTTAACGTTCGGAATTTCAATTCATACATCAAAATATAATCGAATATCCAACTAACAACAATAGCACTAATACTACCTTTGATATTCATTCTGAATCAAACAAAATCATGTGTATATTTGAGTTTGTACAATCACATCCTCTTATAATTGTTTGATGATATGCAGGAAAAAACACATTAAATAAAAGTATTGGAATGCTATACCAGATTGTTAACTATAGGAACATTTTCCATAACACAGTTGGTATAAAAAATACCTAACAAAGAAGACTGCATGGTTCAGTTCTAATACCAAGCTCCCTGTATCAACAAAAAATTTAAATAAGTGTCATTAAATGTAAGCATATAATACAACCAAGTGCAGCTGAATCTTACAGGTACATCAAATTATCGCTTGGAATAACTCCAAATTAAAGAGACAAATAAACACCAAATTAACAAAAAAAAGTGGAAAAAACCACCTGATTGTTTTGCTTGATAATATTTATGTCCATCTCCTTACTTATATCGTTGTTCTCAATCTATATTGAGCATGAAGAAATGATCAAAAGTTAAAAACAAATGAATAATATTAATAAATCATTATAAAATCATTTAAATGTAGATAGTTACAGTGTTGTTAAAGGAATAATATACAACTCTTTCAAGTTGTAGAAACAGAAAGGTGATAGTCTGATAGATATGAGAAACTACACTATTGGATACAAAATCAAAATGTAACAAAAAATAGCACTAATACTACCTTGCCCATTTGAAGTATAGAAAAACCTCCAATGAAAAGATCTGGATGTGCCCCGAATAAATACAATCATTTTACCTGTAAATGAGAACAAAATAAGGGTTTCATAGACAAACAAAACTGATTATGGTTTTTTGATGGAAACCCTAAAAATCGAAAAATCATATTAAAAAGGATTAGGAACACAAAACCGAAATTAGTGTCTTCCAGATCCTTCAAAACCGATCTACATGTAAAGTGAAAATAAAGTATCTAAAGTAGAACCTGAGAAAGAGAAGATGAACAAAATCAATAGAGTGAAAGGAAAAGAGAAATACCTGTGTTACATCTGAAACTGGTGGTTATCGTTAGGTCCTGCGCGGTGGAGTGGAAAAAGAAACAGAAACGTTGACGGCATATGTGTGATGGTCGTAAGTAGGATTGGAGGAAGGGGCTGCGATATTGTTAGGGTTTGAAGAGAGGATAAGAAGAGATTGGGGAATGTAAGGGAAGAAGAGGGAACGGGAAAGAGAGAAAGAAAAAGAGAATTTGAATCTAGAAAGAAAGAGAAGCTACGAAATGATTTTGATGGGTAAGTGTGCATTGAAGGACAGGACACGTGTAATGGTTTGAGTTGATATAAAATGGAAAAATATTTTGGGTTTATCAAGAGACAAAAATGCCCTTTTTACAATGTAATTTTTAAAAGAGGGAAGGGCAAAGTTGGAAGGGTAGTGTGCCTCTTGTTTGATTGCTTGATAGTAGACTAGATTGAAGAATTTTTAACATCTGAAACAACATGTCACAAGAGATGTCAAGACATCAAATATCAGGATATCACGCAGAGAATTAAGTAAGTTTGTTACAGTTCTGTTTTAATTAGTGCATAATATTCTAGGAATATTATGCACAATATGTGGCGTGATTACGAAGGCATTGTAAAGGTCCAAGAGCTAAGGAGAATAGACAGAAGAGGACCTTAATTGTAGCGCAAGAAAAGCTACAAGTTTGTTACCTGCGGAAGCTGATTTGCTGCAGAAGTTTGTTACAGCTTATACTGTTATTTTGAAGGCCCAAATCCAGTTGGGATGTTAGGTTATAAATAAGCAGTTGTAACCTAGTTTTAGCAAGCTAGCCAGTTTTAGAAATATGTAATCTTTAGGGTTAGCCGTGTGAGGTGAACCATCCGGATTGTGGGATGGTCACCATGTTTACCTCGAAGCCCGTAGGCAAGAGGTTTGTTTACTCACTCAGAAGCTGTGAAGTAATGAGGGGAGTTTTATCTTGGAAGAAGCTGTGAAGCAATTCCAAGTAAGGTGCCACGTGTATGACAAGTATTTTTGTATCTTGTTCCTTGAAGATGGTGTTTCTTCAAGATGTATTTTGAGAGCCAAGACGTTGATGCATGTGTTGTGTATCTGGTAGACATCACTGAGGTGATTTAAAGTGAGCTGCGTGTTCATATCTAAGGTAGGAGTAGATACGATATAGGTTTAACTATCTTAGGTAGAGAGGTCATTAGGTAGTTCGATTAAGTGAGGAGGAGTAAATAGGGAAGGTTGAAACTCTGAATTAATGCTACTAATAGTGAACTTCATTCTTGGCTTGGTATGCCCCCAGATGTAGGATGAGCAGAACTTGGTAAACAATTCCTTGTGTTATTTATGTTTCTGCACTACTTTATATTTCTCCCTACCTTTTCTATTTTATGATGTCGAATCAGATACTACGACATACTGAATCTGACGTTCACCAGAATTTTTCAATCGTCATGTTAGTGACTCTCAGGTGGATGAAAGTGGTGCCGTTGAAGATTGATCTTTTTTGTTTGACGATTATGTGATAATACACTTCAGTTGAAAGACAATTTGATTAAGAGATATAAATTTCAAGGAAAGTAACATCTTAGGGGAGGGTGGTTTTGGATGTGTTTGCAAGGCTAGTTTGGATGATAATTTGGTGGTTGCTATCAAGAGGTTGAATTGTGAATGTCAGTATGCAGAAAGAGAGTATGAGGTGAGTTAATTTATGATAATAATCTCTTCATTTTTGCTATAAAAAGTTGTGTTGATGAATAGTTGGATGAATTTGCAGAATGAAGTTGAATTGTTAAGTGAAATTCAACATCCAAATGTGATTTCTTTACTTGGTTGTGGAAGTCATGAGGATTCAAGGTTTATTATCTATGAGTTGATGCAAAATGGATCATTGGAAACTCAATTACATGGTAAAAAAATATTGTTTATAGTAATGTTTTTGTTTGATTGAAATGAGTTAAAACTAATCACTTTCTTTCCAAATTTTGATTATGTGAAGGACCTTCTCATGGCTCTGCATTGACATGGCATATGAGAATGAAGATTGCTCTTGACACAGCAAGGTGATTGACCACTAACGACTCCTCTAAAAAAAGTGTGTCCATTTCAGTGTCGGACACCGGCACGTCACTGTCACTTATGTTTCAATATTGTGTCTGGTGTCTGTGCTTCATATATTGACCTTGATTAATCAATTCTCCATTGCTTTCTATTGTATTTTTATTAACATATGCTAGTATTGATTAATGTTAAATTTGTTAATCAGAGGCTTAAAGTATCTGCATGAGCATTGTTACCCTGCAGTGATCCATAGAGATCTAAAATCTTCTAATATTCTTTTGGATGCAAACTTCAATGCCAAGGTAAAAAAAAAGTTGAAATTGGTGAATTACTTTTCTTATATTGCTATACATTTATGATGTTCACTGTGTGACTCTTGTTGATGAATTCAGCTTTCTGATTTTGGTCTTGCAATAATTGATGGGTCCCAAAACAAGAATAACATCAAGCTTTCAGGCACATTGGGGTATGTAGCACCAGAGTATCTCTTAGATGGTATGACAACTCAACTTAGTACAATTTCAATGCTGCATATGCATTGGTCACACTACTTGATAATATCAATGATTAATTAATAATGGTACTATATAGTTAAATATATTTCAACTGACCAGATCCAAGATGTTGCTTTTTGTCAGTGATAACAAGATATTAATATTAATAGTCTCGATAATAATAGTAATAATGAAGAAAAATAAACAATATCTTGAGAGTAGGGACTAAAATTTGTTCATAATACTACTGTGACAGCATGCAGCAGTGAGGTGGAATTGATTCTTGTCTGAAAGATAGGAAACATTTAATAATTTCAGTTGAAATTTAATTTTAGTTTTTAAGAGATTTTTGTGAATTATATAGTAATATTATCACATCTGCAATGATTCTTCAATGGAAAAACTTGAATTATTTACTGAGGAAATTGCATTCTTTTTACAGGTAAATTGACTGATAAAAGTGATGTATATGCTTTTGGAGTTGTGCTTCTTGAGCTTCTATTAGGAAGGAAGCCTGTGGAAAAACTGAGTTCATCTCAATGCCAATCTATTGTCACATGGGTATGAAATATGAATTGTTTGATCGAATTAGATCATAGGGTTGATATGAGATATGAATGACAATAATCTGTTTTCTGATGTTTGCAGGCAATGCCACAGCTCACAGACAGATCCAAACTTCCAAACATTGTGGATAATGTGATTAAGAACACAATGGATCCTAAACACTTATTCCAGGTTTGAGAATCTAGGAGTTCACTCTAAATCTTCAATGTTTTTGCGGCGTGTTATTCTGATAAACTGCAACCTGAACTTTATGTGCTTTATTTATAGGTTGCTGCTGTGGCTGTATTATGTGTGCAACCAGAGCCATGTTACCGTCCGTTGATTGCAGATGTTCTACACTCCCTTATCCCTCTCGTACCGGTTGAGCTTGGAGGAACTCTCAGAGTTTCACAAGTGACACATCAACCTCCAAATTCTAGTTAACATCGTAACCATCGATTTCAGACAACATTCTTGTGTTGAGAATCCAGGCCGTGTTTTCATGATGCTGCCAAACCAGTGATGCTTTCTCAAAGGTCGACAGATTCGAGACCACATTGTTCATTAATAATAATACATGTGGTCTAGGAGTTTGGCAACGAAGCATAGACACATTCATAAGGAAAAAGGGTTAGGCCTATATGATTGAAGACCTTGGGACTGTTAATGATAAATGCAAAGAAGATTTTAATTTCGATTTCATGAATATAGTTGTGTATAGTGCAGTGATTTTGTGTAACAATGTATTGGTCAGAAAGGATCTGATTATCTTTCACTACCTCTTTTGACTGTATGTAATTCAATAAACTGGGTTACAAATAATTCAGAGAAACTGTTAGTTATTCTTCTAAGGTCACTTGTTCTGTGTTTTCTTTCCAAGGGGTTGCGCTAAAAGGGAATTAACTTGTCCCAATCTAATATCATTAAACCGACCATCAATTCTGTTAAGAAACTTGCGCATGACTCGTAACAAAAAATGCAGTTGAGGAAATCACACATTCATCTCACAATTTAAGTATGATACATCATATTTACGTGAATGCATGATATTTAATGCGAGTGAATAATTTATGTTTATAGAAAGACTCAAGTGTTTCGACCCTCAACCCATGTCATCTATCGGCGTTTGTGTTGGAAATTTAGAAGAACAAATAATGTCAAATGATTGACTGCAGTAGAGTTACAACAATAAAAAACATGCTATAAATGTATACATCGACACTTTAATTCAACTTATTTAAGGTTACAACAGAACTCCCAAAGGGGCTATCAGGTACATATGTATGAAAAATAAATCAATGCATACATAGTAGAATTATTGTCATGTGTGCCGATCACTATGATTTGGTATAATACTCACCAAAAATATATGCTTGCTTCAAAAGCACGTCTCACCGAGTTTCAGCTGACATTATGATAAGAATCGATAATAGCTTCTGCAAGGTATTCACTTTTGGCCAGCGACAACCCTGCCAGGGAAATCCTTCCATCCTTTGTCATGTATATATGCCACTTATTTGTCATATTGTCACTCTGATAAGACAAAAGATACAACAAAGTCAACACCGCAATACATTAATTACAAATTCATTATGTAGATGGAGCCGTCGAAGAAATCAGACTAAAGATAATGAACAAAAGCCATAAGTTGATCAAATGAAAGAAATCAATAACCTGGTTCTTGTTCAAGCCTGTGAATGAGAACATGCCTATCTGCTTTAGTATGAACGACCAATCCTTTCCACTCTTGTCTTTTGAAGAAATACTATCATATAGCGCCTGTCTAACAGTTTTTATCCTTCCAGCCATCATTTCCATCTCTGCCTTCCATTCACCGAAGAGAGTTGGATCCCCAACAATATTAGCAACAATTCTAGCCCCGTGAACAGGTGGATTGGAGTACATTGGTCGAGCGAGCCTTTTCAATTGGCTCTTCACCCTGAAATAAGTAGTTATCAAATTGTTGATCAGACAGAACGTTTACCGTAGCATATTATTGCGTTGGTCAAGTTGAATATAGATAATAGGTGCTCGTGTATTAGATGAGAGAGATTTCAAAGAAGTCAATTAGTAAAAGTGCATTTTAACTTTCTCAGGAAGTGATTATTGGAGAGACTCAGCGATTACAAAATTATTTCAACTGTTATGTACCTACAAACGCTTATTGTGAAGATTATTCGGAATGACTCTTGATAAAACGAACTTTTAACATTTCTAGAAAAGGAATCAAAATGCATGAAAATTGAAAAGAGAAGAGTAGACAAATTCAATCTTTTTCTTAGAAGTGTGCATTCAATTTCAAATATGAGAAAGCACCGCACAATTTACAGTACCTTACTGCAGATTCTGGTGATGAGGAAATGACATTGATAGCTCCAACCCTTTCAGCATACAGACCGAGATTTTTACTGTATGACTGAGCTACAAAAACCTCCATGCCACGTGACACAAACAATCTCACAGATGCTGCATCTTCATCTAGGCTTCCACTAGCAAACCCCTGAAATTTCAATGCAGATTAGTATGTCGTAAGATATATTCAAGATTACTGCACAATATCATTTGCTGTACTGTTTGTTTATCATAGTTTCAAATTTGTTGATGGTGTTTTAACATGCTATCCAGAAATTTACTAAAACGATAGCTCATTTACCCAAAAGATTGTGTACCTGGTAAGCAACATCGAAAAATGGAAAGTGGTTCTTCTGTTGAATTACATCAGCTATTTTTTCCCACTGTTCTGGTGTTGGATCAATACCAGTAGGGTTATGAGCACATCCATGAAGTAACACAAAAGTTCCTTCGGGAGCTGACTGTAAAAACGGAAAACAGGTACAATTAGATAGAGTTCGATTTTATTTAGAATTGAGTGAATATCTTCTTCAGGATGTAACCTTGATATCTTCTATCATGCCCTCAAAATCCAATCCAACTGTCTTGGGATCATAGTATCGGTACTCAGACCATGGTACTCTGGCATCGTTGAAAATATTCTTGTGATTACCTACAAAAAAAAAGTTAAGCATGATATATGAATTCCCTCGAAACAATTATCATGACCAAATTAAATAGAGAAAGGAAAAAATGCACACCCCACGTAGGATTTGATATCAAAACTTTGGCCTCAGGGAAATATCGTTCTATAAAAGCAAGCAAATATATTAAAAGAAAAGAACAAAAAAACGATTTCTTTCTATGCTCACAGCCAATAAATGTTACATCCTTCAAAACAATCATATTTTCTGAATCGAGTACATACTCTTTGCTGTTTGATTGCTGGGTTGTCTGCTCCGAGTAACAATTCTGCAGTTGCCTTGTTAAATGCGGCCAAACCTTCAATAGGGAGATACTGCATTTCCAAGATAAATCACAGTCAACAATCAAAATTCAACAGTTTTAAGCCACAAATAATCGCATACGACCTAAAGAAAATTACCTCTTTGTTGTCCCCTCTCTCCAGCATAAGATTCTCTGCCTACAAAACAAGAATTTCATCAAAATCAATATTGACTACTCAATTGAAAAAACAGTCATCAGGTCTGTGAACAAAGGTGAAACTAGAAATCGATATACGACATGGGTAACGCGCAAACTATAAAAAAAATAAATACATTGCATCAAATACCTTTTTCACAACATTAAGCACATACGGCTGTAATTCTTCCGTTCTATACGCCCCAACTCCAAGATTGAGCTTAACATCGCTCGTATCCGCTCTAAATGCTTCGGAAACACCAAGAATCGGATCAGGAGGAGCCATCGGTATACCCTCAAACCGAGAAACATTAACCGCAGCAACCATAGAGATCCGGCCAGAAGACTGAATCAACAAAACCAACATGCATAAGATAAAAAACACACATACAATCACACAATGAAAATGATCATGGTACTAGCAACTATCCACCTCCTAATTAACCACTTTCAATATCAATTTCAAAACTTTTCTTCAATCAATCAATACCCAATAACAGTCCTACTCAATTGATCCTAAACTAATAACATATTTGAAAAAAATTGAAACTTTAAATGATAATAAGCTTAGTTACTGATGAACACTATACACACACACCCTTTTGTTGATGAAAACTACCTGGCTAAATCTCAAACCGTTGCTTCGAATTTTGGCCTTTCCCTGTTAAAAAACAAATCTTTTGATTAAATCATGAAAAGGATAAGGATGAATCATGTGGAAGAGTGAGAAAGAGTTACCTTGATGGTGGTTTCATGCAATGGAAGTGAAGCAGAGCGTGAAGCTGCTACAGAGAGTACTGAAGAAGCCATTTTTTGTGCAGAGGAAAAAAACAATGCAAAAGGAAAATGCGGAATGGTTGGTTTTGTTTTTGTAGTAAAGATTTGGGATGAGACGAAACGAGTGATAGTGAGACCGTGGTTTCTATGGGCGACGACAACTACGAAGTGGTTTTATAAACGACAATGTTTTTGAGATCACTTTTTAATAAAGATAATAAATAACGATTCTTGTAAAACAAAATAAAATTATATTAAAAAAAATCTGTTTCATTGAATAATCGATTTATAAAAGGATAAAAGAGATAAATATGTTATCCATCTTTATAAATATAGTAATTTTCAATTTTAGTTTCAGTAATAATTTTTTCAATGATTGGTCGCTACAAAATTTTTCATCCATATTTTCAGTCTCCAACGTTAAAACTTACTAACGGCTGATGACGTGTCTTGACAGGTGAAAAAAAAAATTTTAACTTAAGCTTTCGCAGTGTATGCGTGGAATTAAGTAGTAAACATTTTGTTATCAATTCCAAATCAAGAAGTCCCAAATGTAAAACCCTTACATTTTCGAAGGTGGTCTCTGAGTTCTTCTTCACCAAAACAAATAGTTGTGGTCCCTCATTTCTAAGGCGCCCGCGAAAGCTGTGATCCCAAGTTAGTCCTACTTGCTTTATCAATTTGTCTTGGTTGTTGAGTTTTCGCATTTGTATATAGGATTTCATTTGTTTTCATCTGTCCCACATAGTTTGTCTTATGTAATTTAGGATTTTGTAGTTAGCTTTTAATATGTAATGTCAAATTTACCCTATGAAATACTTACAATTTATAGGAAATGGAGTTACTTAAGGTGCTATTTTATACCAAGGTTCGTTTTGTAAAGGACCTGGATCTGAGGTACGAGGTGGTGATGTATACGCAATCAAGGGGCAAGATTTGGATTACTAGTCGTACTTTGAAGCACGTGGCCTACTTAAGGTAATGGACTCATCCTTTAATGTTGATCAAGTGAAAATGTGGTGGAAAAGTGGAGATGGTTTACTTGAAAATGATCTAAAACCATTTACAAATGATGAAGATGCATTGATGTTAACTACAGTTGTTGAGCAGAAAAACTGTGATGGTGAAATATATATAGAGGAAAAACCCTCAACAGATGAAATGGCATACATGGAGAAGCTAATGGATAAACAAAAGGGACATGATGTTGAGGACAATGATGAGGAGAGTGATGAGGATCAAAGGGATGAAGGGTTAAGGGAGAATGTTGAAGCCAATGTTACAAGTGAAGCACCTAGAAGGGTGAATGTTGACGGTAATGTTACAAGTGAAGCACCTATAAGGTTTACTACTGTATGGTATGTTGATGTAACAAGTTTTATGCACTGTTGTGAAATGGTATGTTGTCAGAGTATGCATTGTTTTCAAATTATGTTATTTTGGATGTACCAAATACATATCCAAACTATATCAAATTATATTTAAAACTTTAGCCAAATTATATCCAAACTGTAGTATAAACCAGCATAAATGTGCTAATTGTGAAACTTTAGCCAAATTATGATCAAACTGTATCAAATTACATTCTAAGTTGTTACATTTCAACATAACCAAAAGCAATCACAATATTTCATGCCAAAACCAAGAACAAAGTGTTAATTAAGTGACAAAATCAATTTTCTCATTGCATTCCAACATATGTTACTGATTAAACTCAACTTACATTAAATCACATTAAAACACATGTAATGTATACTATCAACACTTACAATCTTTCAGGAGAGAAAAACATTGACAATTACAGAAATGACAATACACAACATTTTTTATTTCCATTACGTTTCTCCAATTTCAATATGCTCTTCAAAATCTTGTTCTTCTTTCTTCATTCTTTGAACATCTCCTTCATGTAGCCCATAGAGGCCATAACTTCGACCTCTGAGTTCATCAAGCTTGCATCTTCATTTGTAGATTTTGCTCCATAGTCTTCATCCCATATGAACAAATCGCACGTGTGAGGGGTCCTCCAGAAAGGACGTCTCCAAAACAATCCTCCTTTGTTAGGCCCTTTCTTGCATTGATAGGAGACCATATGGACTTAGCACCCACAAAACTTACCAATTCATGCATTAACAGATGAAGAATACATTTTCAGACTTGAAACTGTAACGAAATCACGACTTAACAGATGAAGAAGACGATGCTTCAATGGCTAGAAGAATTTAGCATTGGTTCACGATGGCTAGACGAAATTAGGGTTGGGGAACAACAAATGTTATACATAAGCTTTAACATAAATACGTGAGAAGAACAAAAGAGGGAACTACCAACATGTCTAGCTAATAAATTAAAAAATCAAACTTTTTTCCACCAGTTAAGACACGTCATTAGCCGTTAGAGAGTTTTAACATTGGCGAATAATAATGTGGATGGAAAATTTTCTAGGGACCAATCTTTGAAGGAAAATTTTATAGGGACTAAAAGTGAAAACTGTTATATTTATAGGGACCAATAACATATTTAACCATTTATTAAAGGGTTAATGAACTTTTTGGTCCCTCTAAATATCTCAAACTTCGTTTTTAGTCCCTCTAAAATTTTCCTTCAAAGAATTGTCCTCCTAAAATTTTAAATTTCAACTTTTGGTCCCTCATACAATTTAGCGACGGTTTTTAGCAACGATTTTAGCCGTTTTTTTATTTTAGCGACGGAATTAGAGACCATTTTAGCTACGATTTTGTCATGAGGGACCAAAAGTTAAAATTTATAATTTTAGGAGGACCATTCTTTGAAGGAAATTTTAGAAGGACTAAAAACGTAGTTTGAGATATTCAGACAGAGCAAAAAGTTCATTAACCCTTTATTAAATATTCCACTTATCTTATATTTTAGAAGAATAAATAAATTTTATTTTATAAATAAGACACTATATCATAGTAAAGATAATTATTACAAAATTTATTGGCATTCTAGTAAATTTATAATAAGGCTAACAAGAACCAAATTAATTTAATTAAAAATAATTTAAAATTCGATTTGATGTCGTGATTTATGAGAGACTTTTGACAAACTTTCAACGCTATAAATAGAACCTATCTACATCAAGGGATTGTAACTGGTGTATGAGTATATAAGAGAATTTAATTCATATGCTTCAGGATTCCTTCTATGCAACACCGATATGGATTAAAATTGTCCCTTATAATATAATGACTCACTTTTACTCTTTGTCTTACATGGATTGAATGGCTTATAATCTTAAAGGAAATATTAGGGATTCGCACAAAGACTGCTAGACGTCAATATTGATGATAAGCTCTCTTTGAAAAAGGCTTTTGGTGACCTAAAAACCCGATTGGACCAATCATGCATCTTGTAAAGGCAATCGAGGAAAGTGGACTTATGACGGTGCCTGCAAAAAGTCTACTTCCACGATAAAATGTGGTGGCTTGTTCAAGGACTAATTCGGAAATTGGCTAAGAGGATATGCACGGAAAAATTGTTCGGTGTGATACGTTTACTATAGAGATGTGTGCGACGTCATATGGGATTGAGATAGCTTGAAGTGAGAGAATTAAAAATATGGTGGTCGAGAGTGATTTTAAAATCTTAATAGATATGGTTAACCTAGAAACTAGAGATGTACAAAACTTCCTAACTTTAGTTCGTAGAATTATAGGGATTATTCAAATGAATTGACACATCAAGTTCAACCATACATGGCAGGAGGGAAATCGTGGTGCAAATTGAATAGCCAATTACAGTCTTACAATGAACAATAATGATTTCCTCATTCTTTTGAATCTCACGTCGAATAAGTTGGACGTTATTTTAGCTAATGGTAAAAATGGAGTCTCGATTCCTAGATGCATTAGATTAGTTCATTAGACTTTTGTTTATCTTCTGTAGATCATTATACCCTGTTTTGTAAAAAAAATGATTTGATAATTAATTCGTTGAATTTAGTACATAAATTAATTAAATTGAACTTAATTCAAAACTAAAGAATAAAATAAGTTAGTTGAACTTAAAATAGGTATCATAAATTTGCTAACAAAAACCCTTATATATAGACAAATGGCTTTTTGAATGACCCTTAGAAAATCAATGCGATTAGTTATTGTATGGTTGTAGAAGTTACATCACTTGCAATACCTTTTGCCCTTGATCTCCTCCTCTGGCGGGATTATGTGACCATTTAGTAGTTGATTATGCTTATCTTTGAACAGGTGATCAAATATTTGTTCAATTTTGTATTTCAAAGACATATTATATTATATCGTGAAGTGTTGTCCTTCCCTTTAGCAGACTTTAAGGCGTGACAAAAATATCATGTTTCTTTCACAATTTATTTACCCTAAAATTTGGTAAGCAAGCGTTAGTCCTCCAAAAACAACTATATTTTTGTTACTTACAAGATCGACTAGATTGATCATAGGACATGTGTTTAGTTTTGGTGTTATAATGTCTTTCTAATATACATTCTTATGATTGTTATGGCTAATTTATAAGTAACGACAATGCTTAAAACCAAATAAAGGCAGGTAAATAAAAGATTCTGACTCGAAGGTAAAGGAAATCTAAAAAGAATTTAGTAAAAATTGATAATTAAAGTAAAAGGTGGTGAATCATACGTAGATTCTCAGAAAACTCGTTTCTCGATATATGTTGATACTTTGAGCATTATTAAGTGTTTGTACATAATTGAACATACTAAAATCTAACACTAAGATTCTTAATTATATTAATTCGACCATAACGGTATTTTTCCTAATGGAATGCCACGTTTGTTGTTTGCATGTTTTTTGAATTCTGATGCCTCGACGCATCCTTTTTGGATAAGATCGATCGTTTGAATTTGAATCTTCTTTCTTTCAAGGCGCCAAACCAACTAACGTGACCGTCAAAGCAATCTATTTCGCAACCTCAAAAAGTATTCTATGTTTCATCTTTTTTTCGAGAATAACTCCCTCCGTCAATGTTCAACAAGATAGAACCAATCGCGAACTTGGTATTCGAACAACCTTCACAAGTTAAGCTTGAACTTCTCTTCGAAATAACTTTATTTGAACACTCTTTATTACAACTTAACACTTCTCAATCATCGAAATTCCAGTTAACACCGTCTCATTTGCTACTATATATGTTGTGGCATTGAATGGCATATTAGTGTCATGTTCCTCGATATCAATGATGGAGGCACACACTTATTCTCATTGTGGTCTTAATGATTTCCTAAACTCGGATAACTGTTATTCCCTCTTCTCCATGCTTCAATTCTGTTAAAGTGTTGTATTATTGAGTAGAGTCTTGTTTTGATCGTGCCTTAGCGTTAATTGACCCATTATGACCTCGGGTGTCTCGTTATGTATGCACGTTCTTACTCTTATATTAGACCATAATTGACCTAAAAATTTTGTATGGTAAAAATATAATAAATATGAGAGGAGCATAATATATATATATATATATATATATATATATATATATATATATATATATATATATATATATATATATATATATATATATATATATATATATATATATATATATATATATATATATATATATATATATATATATGGGGTGCTTATCTCACTTGATAAACTCCTAAATACAAAGCCTATTAAAAATTATATTGAAATAAATGTGTAAAAGTCTATGTAAGTTGCACTTCGTGAGATGTCATATAACCTCACCAAATACCGAAAACTATGATGGTTAAAAAATAAAGCAAGGAAAAAACAATTACCACTGCCTCAAAAAGGGCAATGCATTCCTTATAACATCACGAAATTACTCATCTTGGCGTCCTGTTCAAATCAATAGTAGAAATTGGTTAAAATTATTTCCACCAATTTGCAATACATATCGTATGATTAATAGCATGTTTGGATTGACTTTTGGAAGATCCAGAATCAATTCTAGAGGTGTAGAATTGATTTCGGGTGATTTTAAGGTGTTTGTTTTATCAAAAGTAGAATTGATTCTGCCTCCAAAATTGATTCTACTAGAAGCTAGAATTTGTAGCTTCTCTCTCCAGAATTGATTTTGGATAATTTTTACACTTAAATTTATTGTTCAACTCACTTTTCCATAAACGCATTCAAACATAAATCAATTACGCTAAACTCAATTTTATTAAAATCAATTCTATCAAACTCAATTCTGATATAATCAATTATATTTACCGTCAATCCAAACATATCATAAGATTAAAAAGTAATACTATTCTCCCATGTAACAAAAAAGTAAATACTATTCTACCATAAAAACAAGAAAAGAGCTATTTTTTCACATAAACAGAACCACTTTATTTGCCTTACGTCACATTCTTTTCTTATGTATATATTAAGTATAAAATAGAAAGTTGGTATAAATAATTATAAAAGACTTCTCAACATGAACATCTATTTTTAAGTTGTTTGTATTTTTTTCAATTTTCTATATATTTGTGAAGTGAAACCCGGCTGTTCAATACAATTTTTAGTTTTATATATAAAAAAAAAGTTTCATTATTCTCACAGCCCAATTGCAATCTGATGACATTTGATTTTTATTAGTTAGCAATAGAATCTCCATCAAGTATACGCAGCAAGAAGACGTTGTACTGTCGTAGTCTCTTTAGATCATGTGACACAATATACAAGAATCAAACTAATGATCTATTGAATTTGAGCAACAAATTTAAACGACTTGAATTGATTTTTATGTTAAGGTCCAGAGTCCAAACTTATCAAACACAAATTTTATTAGTTTAGATATCATTATTTTGTAATTTAACATTTTCCTCAAGAGACGTATTGTTATGATGCGTCGATATTTGAATTTATAGGTTTTAGAAAATTATTTAAATACATCTATTTTGGAGAAAATGTGTGAAAGGATTACATTGGTGTTCGAATTAACTTCAATTTTTGAAAATAATCTAAATTAATCTTGAAGAATAATAATCACACTCTTTGATTGATCACGTCTCTCGTTTTTCAGTCTTCACTCGAGTGAATTAATCACACATTGATTGCAAGATGATCCCGAAGAGAAAATATTTGAATGAAGAAAAAAAGAGATATAAGTTGTGAAAAGGAGAATGGAGGAAGAAGTGGTTAAATTCGCAGAGTAATCCCTACTTTCTATTTCTCAATTTCCCATTATGTTTACAATAATAGGGTACCTTCTTATTTATAGTTGAGTTTGCTTGTTCAACAAACAAACCGTAATTAATTAACACAACAAATACAGAAAACAAAATAATTGTTAAGTCTAACTTTGTCGAAATGCACTTCTTCGACAATAACATATTTTTACAACTACTTGCTATATTCGACTCTCAGTTGAATATAATTAATACAGACTCTGTCGAATACGGATTTAATGCAAAGAATTACATACTTAACACACCACCTAATTAATTGTGTCTAAGTTATCTACATTCGTCGTAGCTCTCATTCTTTTAAACAAATTGAATTGCACAACCTTCGTCATGATGTTTGCAATCTGATTCTCAGTTTTGCAGTGTTCCAAGTTTAGCTTCTTGTTTCCTACATGCTCTTAAAAATAACAAAACCTCATCTCGATGTGTGTTTGCTTCTTCCATGTGTTATCGGATTCTTATCCAGATTGATAGCTGACACACTGTCAATCTTCATGGTCATTTCTCCAAGATTCCTCCCTGTAATTTCTTCGACCAGATTCATAACATCCATGTTGCTTGACCTGTACATAGATAGGCAACTATGCACTTTGTTTCACACAATGATAGTGCTACCACTGGTTACTTTCTTGAGTTTCAAGCAACTTGTGCACCACCTAGCATAAACACATACCCACTTGTGAATTTTCTATCCTCAACATCACTACACCAACTTGTTGGCTGTAATTTCGATGCCCAAGAAGATGTGAGATGTTCTAGTGAAACTTAAGGAAATTTTGAGGTGAACAGGCTGATTTTGACAAGAAATTGGATGAGTTCGATTAAGACCCGATGAAGAGGTTGTTCTACCGGCAAGGTTGTGTCACACTAGTACTAGAAAGTTTTTAAAGTGATTTAGACTTGGCAATCGACAAGGATAAATTTGAAATTGGATGATAACTTCATTTTAGCCTTACATGTTCCTTAAGAAGGACAGATGGAGACTTATGAAAGACGGAGCGCGTGCAGACGAGAACGTGTCATCCTTTGGAGATTACCATTATTGTCGAAGTAGTATAAATAGGGGTCTTAGTAATTAGATTTGTGTGTTCACTATTGTACCTGATCGGTCACCATTTCTACTTAATTTCGTCATACATTCGGCATAAGATCGCCATACTTGGTAACACTTTGTGGTTGTTTTTAAGTGTTTTTCTTTAATTCATCTAATTCTAGTTATTCTATGAGCAATGTATTTTTATGTCGTTTTCTTTGTCAATTAGGTGCTTTTGATCTCGTTTGGTAATGGTTTCAGGTTAGCTTCAGAGTGATGGAAGATCGCGTGGCCAAAAGATGTGAAGAAAGAAGCAAAAAGCAAGGAAAAATCATATGGGCAGAGGCGGACACGGTCTGACCGTGCCACCTGACACGGCCGTGTCAGGCCTCAAGAAGAATTCATCTCCCAGACCAGAAGCGGACACGGTCTGCCCGTGTCAAAGGACACGACCGTGTCAGCGGTGCGGGCAGGAGTTCTAAATTTGTGGTTTTTCCAATTTTTAAAGTCCGGGGGCAGTTTGGGCATTGAGGCAAAAATCTGAAAACCTAGAGGGATTAAAAGAGGCTTGAGAGACAAGGGGAAAGGACTTTTGATCGTACGATAGAATTCCAGAGAGGAGAAAGATAGCTTCATCAAGGTTTTGGAAGACGAAGAGATTCAACGGTGGACACCATTGAAGATTAGAGTTCTCCTAATCTTTTGTAAATGTCTAAACTTTCTGATTTTGGTTTCTTGAATATTATGAGAGGCTAAACCCCCCAATGCTAGGGGGTGTCCCTGATTTGAATTGTAATGACTTTTGAATTCCGTATTTCTTTAATCAAGTATTAGTTTTATGCAATTTGATTGTTTAATGTTTTTATGCCTTCTTTGTCGGAAAAACAAAGATTGATCTACGGTTAACAATTTGTAGGACTACGGTTGTTAAGGTTTTTAAACAATTTGATCTAGTAGTTATCACCTAGGACTAGGGATACCGAAAGGTTATTTGAACATTCTTGATTATTTACATCTTTGGTTTGCAAACCTTTGTTTCTAAGGACTTAGGCAATAGGATTGCAAACCAAAAGGCTTTCCACTAAGGACTTAGGGAAACACCCTTAAGAACAAATAGTTGCAGTCTATGAACTTGTTGAAGAGATCTTTTTACAGAGTCATTATAAGGAAGATCAAACACCTACCCTGGCATTACCTCAAATTACATCTAAAAAGTCAAACTTTAATTTCAGCTTATTTTTATTATTTCTTTTATTTAAATTTACTTATTGCATTATAACAAAACACCTATTTGCTCTTTTGTTTAATTGACTTAAATAACTTGTGTTTCCTACGCAATCCTCGTGATCGATACTTGGGGTAAAACCCATTATTACTACATCGGTGAAAATAGTACACTTGCTATTTTTCCGATCAAGTTTTTGGCGCCGTTGCCGGGGATTGCCAAAAATATAAGTTTTATTTTAGTCAATTAAAATTTTATTGCTCTGCAATTAAAATTCTTTTTGCTGAAATTTTTATTTGCTTATTTTAATTTTATTTTTTTAACTTATCTACTAATCGATTTCTAATCTTGTATGCGAGGTAAGGCCTCAGCTGAACTTCTTTTTAACGCAGAACCAGAAAGATTATTGAGAGCACGACTCCGAGAAGTCAAGCGAAAAAGACTGGTGTAACACCCCGAATTTAATTAAATTGGTTAATTAAATTATTGAAGGATTTAAATATTTGATTTAGTCGAATTTGGATTGTCGGTGTTATTTAAGGGCGTATTTGGAATTATATAAATCGAAGTCGGATAGTCAGAAAATAATATTAAGAATAATATTATTTATAAGTCGGAATTATTATATTGAAGGAATTATTATTATAAGTGATATAATTGATTATTTGAGTTATATCTCTTATTGGGCCTAAATTGATTTTGGAGGATATTAAATAAAGAGAGGATTTAAACACTAAGCCCAATTGGTTTTATATTAGGGTTTTAGAGATTTTGGAAAGAGGGAATTGTCATAATGAAGAGACAAGAATAGAGGAGAAAGAGGCAAGACTATGGAGAAGAAGAAGAAGAAGCTTGAAGATTTTTTCATCCATGGTGTCAAGCAAAGATGCAATTAGAGATCCATTGAGTTGCTTCCATTGATAAGGTAAGGGTGGGGTTCTCTTCCTATAATGGGGTTTATGAAACCTTGTATGTGGGGAAAATTGGGTGTGTAGATTTATTGCATTATTGTGTTGTTTGTTGTTGTTCATATAAAATTGAAATTAGGAAATAATGTTGTTACTGCTGTGCGTTAGAAATTTGAATTAAATTAGAAACAATATGCAATTTGTGGGTAATGGAATATGAGGAGAATGAAGTAAAGCCTCGTGAAGTCCGGCAACCAAAACCTTGCCAGTCGGTGTGTATATAGTGGGAGGCGGCACTCCCTATTTTAAGCCACCCACTTATCTCATGACAATAAATTTATAGGAATATTTAGTGTTTCTATGGTTATGTTTACTAAATTTATATAATGCATAAGTGATCTTGCAATATCAAAGTGTTATGAAATATTTAATGGCAATGATATGTTGTAGGTACTGTTCTGTTTTTCGTTTACATACTGTTATCTAGTATATATATAGATATATATATAAATAAATAATGGTTTATTTTAATAGAAATGAAACATGGTTATGAAATGTGATATAATTAGAAACAGTAGAGTGTATAACAGTAGTATATGTAGGATTAATAATAATGCAAACAGTCCCGTTTGACCGAAATAGCCGAATTAAGCGGTATACTTAGTTGTTTAGAATTTGATGAAAATTTACGTGATAGCTAAGTTTAATTAGTAGATTAACGTGGTGGTGTTATTTAGTTGAAATTGTGATATTTTACGAATCGACTAAAATTGTGTTTAATTTAATTATTCTTTATAAATAAATTATAATAATTTAATAGAATTGTCAATAGAGTTGTCAATAGAGTTGTTAGAGTCGACAATAAGTTGTCAGAGTTGTTTTGCATTATTAAAAGTCATATTTTTATTTGTTTTGAGTAATTCTGACATGTTTAGAGTTGTCAGTGTATAACGTCGGTGTTTGTTTTTTATTGGAACTTTAACAATTCATATCTTTTGAACCGTAACTCCGTTTGAGTCTCCGTTCGAGGCGTTAGAAAGCTAGCGTGATATTCTTTTCAATAAAAATGGTTTTGAGCAATAGATGCTAGAAATTGGAAATGGAGTAGAAATTGAAGTGAATTAAATTAATATAGTTTGATATTAACTGGTTAAATTAATAGTTAAATTAATTGCAATGAGTTTAATTGATTGGAATATACTTGAAGTTGGATCAATTATTCGGTTTGTCGATAAATTACGATATTTTGAGAATTTATCCGTAATTGTGTTTTGATTGAATATGTATGTTGAGAAATATATATTATTATGTCAATGATGTTGTTTTGATATTGATTCTCTGTGGGTAGTTGGATAGCATTAATTTTAATGATTAATTGCTTGATTTTAAATGTGTATGTTCATATATAATTGGCAAAATGAGAATTAACATGAGATAGTATGGTTACTAGTGTTAATTGGATTTTGTGAATCGTAATTGATTAATTGACCTTTTATATGTGAATGATATGTATGTGTTGTGAATGTTGTGTACAATTGGTGGATAATTCATCGAGTTGAATTATTGTGATATGCTAAATATTAAGATGGTAGAGATGATCTTAATTGCATATGTTTGATTAACACTGTACATACATTCATATCATGGATGCCTTGAAACAAAGGTGGTTTGCTTTGAAACATAAGCGAGGCTTGGATTCTAGAGTGAATCGGAAAGCGGTAAACTATATGTTTACATTTGGTGGCTTTGATCTTGTCCGGATCTGAAGCGTGGCTAGATTCTATATGAATCGGAAGCGGTGGAACTTTGGGTCCATATTGGGTACCACATGCATAGAGTCACATGTCTTGCATTGAGTCACATTGAGGTTATGTGATGTTTGAATATATGCATTTATGTGATTGTTATGTGTACATGAGATGTGATAATTGAAATTGGTGATGTTTTGATACATAATTGGTTAAATGTGTGGATATGTGATAATGATGGATTGTGTATATATTTAGGATAATAGTATTGAATCTTTTGAGTATTATACTATTGAATTTTGTGCATACTTGAATATGTGAAATTATTAGATGATACTATTTACATGATTATGACTTGTTATGTGATGAAAAGTATGTGAGACTAATGAACTGTAGAAGTATGATGTGTATAGTAGCTATTGATACTTGTGATGTGATGATTTTATATGTCTGAATCCTAGCATGCAATTTATCATATGCCCACTTATATGATTTGATATCTCACCCTTTTCTCTTGTTTCGCCGTTGTCTTTATATTGGTAACGTGCAGGTATTCAAGTATGAAGATTTAGTTGCCGTTACTCGAGTCGGTTGTCGCTCTGATACGTAGCACTCTGGGGGGAACGATTTATATTATTTATGATGTTGCTATTTAATTGTTTCATTTTGGTTGGACAAAATGATAAGTTAACTAAAGATATTTTATTGAATACTTGTTTAAGTGATTCCGCTGTGTTTTAATAAAATAAGTTATTCTGTTTCAAAGGTGCTATGTATCCGCTTTATGCGACGAGGTGATTTGTTTTGTTTTGATTATGTGACGCCTCATTTGTTTATTGAGAAATTTTGAAAACTCTGATTTTATATATAATTGCTGGGTAGAAATGGGGTGTTACAATAGTGGTATCAGAGCCTGGTTTGTCCGTCCGGCCAAGTTATCGAGTCAGTTGAGTTGAGTGATAGTTGAATGTTGTCAGTGTTTTATTCCTTAGTACGTGACATGTGTGTGAAACACTGTCGGTACTTGGTTGCTTTGTTGCAGGGATTGGTTTAATTCCAAGTGGGGGAGAAGTTTTACTTTTCAAAGATGTTTCTGTTGTAAGGGATGGTCATGTATGCTGTTGACAGGAGAAGATGCAAGTGTTGTTGAGAGTTTTGGATGTTACCCAGAGTCGAAGACGGTGTGAAGTTAAGGATAATTTTGGGAGACAGAAGTTAGAGAGTGGCGATGTTCAGCGCGGTTGAGGACTGAGAACTTGTCTGTGTGTTTAACCTTTGCGTCTGATGCCGGTATTTGACAAGTGTTAAGGTGATAAAGTTGCAGTAGACTTTATGTTAGACTTGCATAAGTGATTAATGAACGTAGTCGATGTGTGAAGTGTTGTGAATCGCAAACCCGAGTTGGTACTCGAGAATGCGTGTAGCTTGATTTTTGAATATCTGATATGAACTCCGTTTGAAGCGCCCGAAAGATAACGAGATAAAGTGTATTATAAGAATGATTGCTGCAGTCGTAATAGATTTGATTTTGACATGATGATGTTGGGATGGGGTGCAGTTTGTCGTCGAAGTTATTTGAGGAGTTTAGGAGATAACATAAAAATTGTCGATGCTTGACGTCGATGTTTACAATTCGGATAACATCAGAGATTTGTATCTTGGGTTTCGAGTATCAGTTGGACGTACTGTTTGAACCTATGAAGAGGTGAAGTTGTATTTTACTTTATGGAAATGTGTAATCCTGTTGAATAAGAATGGTTATAACCGCAAATGTCTGAAGCGAAGTTAAGCAGAACTTGTTGTTGATGATTAAGATGAGAGAACGAGATGTTCAGTATTACAGATGATTTGAGTACTGATGAATTTTAAGGAAGGGTGAAGTAGTAGTGAAGTGAAAAAGTCAGACTTAGGGATGATAGAAGTCGTATTTGGGATGCCAAAAGTGGCGGTGTATATAAAAGAAGGACTGTATGGAATTTCTATCGCCAGTTTATCGTGAGGAGGACTTCGGTTGAGATGAAACGAATTGTGTGATGCTAAGTGATTATGAATCAGACTTCTGTATTATGTTTGAATGTCGGTGTCTCATCGACAAGATCGATTGATAAGGTAAGATGTTGTAGAAGTTGTGAAAACCCAAAGTGAATCATTGGATTACGTCGTGTTATTGGATTTAAGTGGAAATTCGGAAAGGACATTATTTTGATGTAACAACGATTTATACTCCACTGAGTTTGTCGGATACTAATTGGCAAATTGGGGAACTGATCACCCTCAATCTATTGTTAATGGTAGACGAAACTCGTGTTGGATGTTATAGATTTGTCTTGTTGTCTTAATAGTGTAGAAAGAGTATATATATTTTATCGTGAAGATAGTCGCCCATCAGTTGTGTAGCTTGGTAAGAGGGATGGTTGAGTTAGAACTAGATGAGATTAACAATCGGTGTGGTACGTTTTATGCAAGCGAGTGTCGCAAAGTGAAAGATTGGAAATATCAAGTAAATAACGATGTGAGGATGAGTATTGAAGAAAGTTTGTATTGGATCGAGAATTTGTGAACCATATAAGTGGACGGAATTTTATCGAGAATGGTGACTTAAAAGAGAATTATCAGAGTTGATCAGCGGAAGCCTTAGGTGACACTGTTGTTGTGAGGCTTGAGGGAGTAAGAAACTATATGCCAGAAGTCGGTAAAGATGAGTTATCTTGATATTTGGATTGATGGACTGTTGGAAAAAGTGCGATGCGCCAAAATACTGCATTGAGTCGTTGATTATTGCAAAATTGGTAAGAACTGTAATGTGTTTGTGTTCATGAGAATCGTTGTTTTGACGAAGAGGTAGTGATCGAAGTGTTACCAAGCGCGATTTGGAGATTGATATTTGGATACGAGGTTTGTGTTTGGATGGTGTTGAGCCAATTTTCGAGGACGAAAATATTCTAAGTGGGGGAGAGTTGTAACACCCCGAATTTAATTAAATTGGTTAATTAAATTATTGAAGGATTTAAATATTTGATTTAGTCGAATTTGGATTGTCGGTGTTATTTAAGGGCGTATTTGGAATTATATAAATCGAAGTCGGATAGTCAGAAAATAATATTAAGAATAATATTATTTATAAGTCGGAATTATTATATTGAAGGAATTATTATTATAAGTGATATAATTGATTATTTGAGTTATATCTCTTATTGGGCCTAAATTGATTTTGGAGGATATTAAATAAAGAGAGGATTTAAACACTAAGCCCAATTGGTTTTATATTAGGGTTTTAGAGATTTTGGAAAGAGGGAATTGTCATAATGAAGAGACAAGAATAGAGGAGAAAGAGGCAAGACTATGGAGAAGAAGAAGAAGAAGCTTGAAGATTTTTTCATCCACGGTGTCAAGCAAAGATGCAATTAGAGATCCATTGAGTTGCTTCCATTGATAAGGTAAGGGTGGGGTTCTCTTCCTATAATGGGGTTTATGAAACCTTGTATGTGGGGAAAATTGGGTGTGTAGATTTATTGCATTATTGTGTTGTTTGTTGTTGTTCATATAAAATTGAAATTAGGAAATAATGTTGTTACTGCTGTGCGTTAGAAATTTGAATTAAATTAGAAACAATATGCAATTTGTGGGTAATGGAATATGAGGAGAATGAAGTAAAGCCTCGTGAAGTCCGGCAACCAAAACCTTGCCAGTCGGTGTGTATATAGTGGGAGGCGGCACTCCCTATTTTAAGCCACCCACTTATCTCATGACAATAAATTTATAGGAATATTTAGTGTTTCTATGGTTATGTTTACTAAATTTATATAATGCATAAGTGATCTTGCAATATCAAAGTGTTATGAAATATTTAATGGCAATGATATGTTGTAGGTACTGTTCTGTTTTTCGTTTACATACTGTTATCTAGTATATATATAGATATATATATAAATAAATAATGGTTTATTTTAATAGAAATGAAACATGGTTATGAAATGTGATATAATTAGAAACAGTAGAGTGTATAACAGTAGTATATGTAGGATTAATAATAATGCAAACAGTCCCGTTTGACCGAAATAGCCGAATTAAGCGGTATACTTAGTTGTTTAGAATTTGATGAAAATTTACGTGATAGCTAAGTTTAATTAGTAGATTAACGTGGTGGTGTTATTTAGTTGAAATTGTGATATTTTACGAATCGACTAAAATTGTGTTTAATTTAATTATTCTTTATAAATAAATTATAATAATTTAATAGAATTGTCAATAGAGTTGTCAATAGAGTTGTTAGAGTCGACAATAAGTTGTCAGAGTTGTTTTGCATTATTAAAAGTCATATTTTTATTTGTTTTGAGTAATTCTGACATGTTTAGAGTTGTCAGTGTATAACGTCGGTGTTTGTTTTTTATTGGAACTTTAACAATTCATATCTTTTGAACCGTAACTCCGTTTGAGTCTCCGTTCGAGGCGTTAGAAAGCTAGCGTGATATTCTTTTCAATAAAAATGGTTTTGAGCAATAGATGCTAGAAATTGGAAATGGAGTAGAAATTGAAGTGAATTAAATTAATATAGTTTGATATTAACTGGTTAAATTAATAGTTAAATTAATTGCAATGAGTTTAATTGATTGGAATATACTTGAAGTTGGATCAATTATTCGGTTTGTCGATAAATTACGATATTTTGAGAATTTATCCGTAATTGTGTTTTGATTGAATATGTATGTTGAGAAATATATATTATTATGTCAATGATGTTGTTTTGATATTGATTCTCTGTGGGTAGTTGGATAGCATTAATTTTAATGATTAATTGCTTGATTTTAAATGTGTATGTTCATATATAATTGGCAAAATGAGAATTAACATGAGATAGTATGGTTACTAGTGTTAATTGGATTTTGTGAATCGTAATTGATTAATTGACCTTTTATATGTGAATGATATGTATGTGTTGTGAATGTTGTGTACAATTGGTGGATAATTCATCGAGTTGAATTATTGTGATATGCTAAATATTAAGATGGTAGAGATGATCTTAATTGCATATGTTTGATTAACACTGTACATACATTCATATCATGGATGCCTTGAAACAAAGGTGGTTTGCTTTGAAACATAAGCGAGGCTTGGATTCTAGAGTGAATCGGAAAGCGGTAAACTATATGTTTACATTTGGTGGCTTTGATCTTGTCCGGATCTGAAGCGTGGCTAGATTCTATATGAATCGGAAGCGGTGGAACTTTGGGTCCATATTGGGTACCACATGCATAGAGTCACATGTCTTGCATTGAGTCACATTGAGGTTATGTGATGTTTGAATATATGCATTTATGTGATTGTTATGTGTACATGAGATGTGATAATTGAAATTGGTGATGTTTTGATACATAATTGGTTAAATGTGTGGATATGTGATAATGATGGATTGTGTATATATTTAGGATAATAGTATTGAATCTTTTGAGTATTATACTATTGAATTTTGTGCATACTTGAATATGTGAAATTATTAGATGATACTATTTACATGATTATGACTTGTTATGTGATGAAAAGTATGTGAGACTAATGAACTGTAGAAGTATGATGTGTATAGTAGCTATTGATACTTGTGATGTGATGATTTTATATGTCTGAATCCTAGCATGCAATTTATCATATGCCCACTTATATGATTTGATATCTCACCCTTTTCTCTTGTTTCGCCGTTGTCTTTATATTGGTAACGTGCAGGTATTCAAGTATGAAGATTTAGTTGCCGTTACTCGAGTCGGTTGTCGCTCTGATACGTAGCACTCTGGGGGGAACGATTTATATTATTTATGATGTTGCTATTTAATTGTTTCATTTTGGTTGGACAAAATGATAAGTTAACTAAAGATATTTTATTGAATACTTGTTTAAGTGATTCCGCTGTGTTTTAATAAAATAAGTTATTCTGTTTCAAAGGTGCTATGTATCCGCTTTATGCGACGAGGTGATTTGTTTTGTTTTGATTATGTGACGCCTCATTTGTTTATTGAGAAATTTTGAAAACTCTGATTTTATATATAATTGCTGGGTAGAAATGGGGTGTTACAACTGGCATCGAAAGAAGACTCCCCTGTAGTTTCAGAATCAGAAGACGAAGAAGTAATATCTATTCAGTCCGAGCAGTCAGATTCTGAGCCTGAAACTATGGCAGCTGATCCACCTCCTCCAGAGAGACTTTTGGGTGATTATGGAAGAGCCAATGCACCGCTTGGAAGAATGACCATTGTAAACCAACCGGTCAATGTTGCACACTTCCAACTTCATCCTTCAACTATCCGACAGTTGGAGAGCAAGCCGTTTGCGGGACGAATCAATGAAGATGCAAATAAGCATCTACAAAGATTCCTCACCACGACAATGTCATTAAAGATTGAAGGTCATTCTGAAGAAGCTAAGAGACTTGTAATGTTTCCTTTTACCTTATCTG